>NC_044908.1:60437590-60762021 GCF_001633185.2 Quercus lobata
TATTTAGAATAGAACATTTTCAGTCACAAGATTTCAGCATTTTCACACCTAAGAAAAAGTCTTTATAAGTTACATACGAATTCCTCTCAACAAATTAAAAGAAATAACAGGAAGCAATAAGGAGCACTAACCAGAATCACTCAATCAAAAGGAATAGCCAAAGCAAAAATTTTGGAACTCGGTTCAAATAAATCCTTAGTTCTATTCAATTGAAGGACAAAGTTTGCATCCCAAAGTTTCAATTTCAGTACATGTCTTTCTCCAAACAGTAAATCAGATGAACACTTCCCATCAATTCTCACAATAGTATAATTGTTAACATAAATTCGACAAGCGTTCGAACACCTTGAATACACTGAATATAAAATGAAGAGCCTAAAGTTTATTCCTACATTGCTAAAGTTGAACTTTAGGCTCTTCTTTAGCCTTCACCACTAATCAATAAAACTCTTACTCAAAAGTTCAGTCCGTTTTACTCCAAAGCAAAGCAAAACAAAAAAGTGAACATATATAACGGGCAGGCAGCAGCTATGTCTATGTGGTCAATTCTAAGGCGAAATGAAACTCCTTGAATACAACTTGAATTGAACAACTATTGTAGGGAATATGCATGAAACTCTTAAATTTGTGAGATGTAAAATAGAGAAAAATATGCGTAAAAATAATAATAATAAAAGACAATATTTACGTGGTTTGGCAATTTGCCCACATCTACGAAATTGCAATAATTTCACTATTCACAGTGAAAATTACAAGAAGTGGTAGTACAGTTTTCTCTCTCAAAAGAATAGTTTTTTTTTTTTTATTCTGCACATAGGATTCACAATGGGCTACGAACGGGCCAAAATTTTTCAGTCCAAGCCTCTACCCCATGGACTAAGCCTCAGAAAAGAAAAAAAAAAAAAAATCTCATTAAAAACAGTAACACTTTTATTTCGGGTCAGATCATAATCCGGATTAAACACAACTAGACTTTACAAAGTCCAACAACTATGCCTATGCATTCCAACACCTTGAATACATTGAATAAAAAATCGAGAGCCTAAAGTTTATTGCTAAATGAAGAGCCTAATTATAGTCCAAAGTTCGTCCACAGAGGGCCATTATTGCATTTTAACAAATGTGAAAATAATATTAAGTTTTAGCCATCCAACAAACATCATAATAACAAATAGCCAAATTAGAAAAAAAAAAAAAAGGAAATATGCTCTGTTGGATGTGATGATAGGAAAAGTACCACTGGAGAGTTTTTTTATCTAGGAAATATTCTAGTTTCTTCGATGAGTAAGAAGTAAAATTTTATCTCTCTTTCTACTGCTGAAGTTGAATACATTGCTACGAGAAGCTGCTGCACTCAACTTCTCTAGATTTAGAAACTCATGCTCGATTATGGTATTTGTCAAAAACATCTGACCATCTATTATGACAGTACGTGCTATCAATATTTCCAAAAATCCTGTTCAACATTCCCAAACAAAGCACATTGAGATTTGTCATCACTTCATTCATAAACTGATGGAAGATGGAATCTTAACTCCTGAGTTCATTCCTGCCAAAGATCAAAGAGCTAATCTCTTCACCAAACTTCTTGTTGGCCTGCGCTTTGAATTTCTACCCCAATCGATTGGTGTCCTATCTCTTGACTGATATATTCTCTCATGCATTCATGCATTCCATCTAGTTCTTTATTGTTTTTAGGTTTTCATGTTTATTTGGTGTAGACACCTCATTTTGTACCCATTAATAAACTTTGGTTCTTGGCCCCAATGATGAGCTTGACATATGTCAACCAAGGGTAATTAAAGAGTTCACAATAGTTTGGAAGTAATCACAACTCAAAAGCGCTTAAATCACTTTGAAAACGATGCTGAAAAATGTCATTTCCTCATTGTTTTTACAATAACTTTTGATCCACATATAATTTTTTAGTAAGGTTTGTTTTATTGGAAATTAGACATTTTGGAATTCAATTTGAACATATATTTTGCATGATTTGGATTTATATTTAGTGAGTTATGGCCGTTTGAAATTAGGCTACCAGTGTAGTCGAAATTAGGGTTTTTGGGAAGCATGTGTACACATGCCTCCAACTTGCGTAAGCAGACTCATTACCAGACCACCAAAACTTGAGTTTTGGGCCCCCAAAACATCATTCTTTGATGGGGGTTGACCCTTGGGAACATCCAAAGGCCTCATTGATTTTTTTTTTTTTTTTGCTTAAAACACATTAATTGGTGTAAGAACCATGGTGAACTATGATGTGGTGATCACCTTATAAAGACTTCAATGGGAGGGAGGGTGTGTCACATGTTCTAGCTCCATTGAGAGCATTAAATGCAAGATAGATTAGGATTTATAACTTAATATCAATAGAAATAATTATATTATCATATAGTTCCCATATTAGGATTTTACCAACACTTTTGGCAAACAGTGAACCAGGATGTTATTAGCTCCATCCTTTCCTGGCTAAATTCAGGTACATTGCCTCATCTTGTGAACCATACTTTTATTGCTCTCATTCCAAAAATAAAAAATCCAGAGTATATTACTGAGTATCGACCTATTAGCTTGTGCAATGTGTTGTATAAGATTTTTTCAAAAGTTCTAGCTAATAGATTGAAGAAGTTGTTACCCACAATCATCACTGAACACCAATTTGCTTTTACTAAGGACCGTCTTATCACTGATAATATCATGGTGGCTTTTGAGACCCTCCATAGTATGAAAAATTATAAATCTGGAGATAATGGCTTTATGGCTCTCAAGCTTGATATGAGTAAAGCTTACGATCGGGTGGAATGGTCTTTTCTTGAAAATTTGATGAGAAAAATGGGTTTTTGTGAAGAATGGGTTGGCCTAATGATGGAGTGTGTTAGGATGGTATCTTATTCCATATTAATCAATGGGGAACCGAAGGGGTTGGTGTATCCTTTGCGAGGAATCAGGCAAGGAGACCCATTTTCTCCTTTTTTGTTTCTCCTTTGCATGGAGGGGCTGCATGGACTTATTAATGGTGCATCAAGGAGGGGTAATATAAAAGGATTTTTGTTGTGTAGAGGAGGACCTGAACTAACCCATCTGTTATTTGCAGATGATAGTTGTTTTGCAGGTCTACTTTAGAAGAATGTGAAAAAGTTCTCCAGATCTTGGAATCCTATGAGCAAGCCTCGGGTCAGAAAGTTAACAGAAATAAGACAGCCATTTTGTTTAGCAAAGCCACTCTAGATACTGCAAAGCAAGCAATCAAATCTGCCATGGGACTCCAAGAAATCACTGAGTATGAAAAATACCTTGGTTTGCCTTCTTTGGTGGGGAGGAGGAAAAAAGAGAGCTTTAATTTTATAAAAGAAAAAATTTGGAGGAAGCTGCAGGGTTGGGAAGGGAAATTGTTGTCTCAAGCAGGCAGGGAAGTGCTTCTTAAATCCGTCATCCAAGCTATTCCAACTTTCACTATGGGTTGTTTTAAGCTCCCGTTGGGTTTATGCAATGATATTGAAGCCTTGATCAAAAATTTTTTTTGGGGCCACCGTGGAGACCGGAGAAAAATTCATTGGGTGAACTGGGGAGTGTTGACATATTCAAAATCAGTGGGGGGATTGGGGTTCAGAGATTTGGCTTTATTTAATGACTCCTTGTTGGCAAAACAAGCATGGAGATTATTAAAAAATACAAATTCTCTTTTCTACAAGGTTTTCAAGGCAAGATTTTTCCCCAATTGCTCAATCACGGAGGCGAAGGATTCAAGATCGGGTTCCTATGCTTGGAGAAGTATTTTGCAGGGTAGGGATGTGCTTCTTAGGGGTTCAAGGTGGTGGATAGGGAATGGGAAATCTGTCAAAATTTGGCAACATCACTGGTTGCCAAGAAAAAATCCACCTTTGCTGTCATCACCTCCACTACCTTCAATGGAGGATGCAACAGTGGATATTTTGATAGAGGCAGAGCAAAGGCAATGGAACCATGGGATGATTGATGGCTTTTTTGCCCCACAAGAAGCTGAATTAATAAAATCAATCCCTCTTGCACAAGCTGAATCTGAGGATATAATTTTTTGGCCTTGGGCGAAGGATGGAATTTACACATGTAAATCCGGATATTGTTTCTGAAGGAGGAGGCAGAGCTGGTAGTTCCGGATGATGGCGAGGGGTTGGATAAAAGCCTTTGGAAAAGGATTTGGTTGCTACATGTTCCAAATAAGGTGAAGAATTTTATCTGGAGAGCTTGTCGAAACTCACTGCCAACCAAGCTGAACTTAGTGTGCCGAACAGTCATCGAAGACCCCCACTGTGATAGATGCCGTGAAGCTGATGAACATACTCTCCACGCTCTTTGGTCGTGTCCAATGCTTGATGTTGTTTGGGCGGACTCTGAGCAGTGGGCATGCCGAACGTCCATACAATTTCTGGACTTTAGAGAGTTACTTTCGTGGATTATGAGTGAACACCATAAGCCTGAACTATTTGCAATAACGGTCTGGGCGGTATGGACTCAAAGAAATCAAACACGACAACAACAGCCTTGCTGTAATTTGCACCAGCTGGCGCAAGAGTGTGAAGGAAGATTGGCTGAGTTCCTGGAAATAAATCCTCTACCTTTACCTCAGCCACGCTCTCCACAGCCTCAGGTTCATTGGCAGCCTCCACAGGCTGATGTGGTGAAGATTAACTTCGACGGAGCTAATTTTTTGGAGACAAACACATTGGGAATTGGCGTTGTTGTTCGTGACAGTGCTAGCAACGTTCTTGCTTCCATGTCACAGCAACTCCCTCAAGCATATTCTGCAGAAGAGATTGAAACAGTAGCTGCGTGTAAGGCCCTTCAGTTTCCTTCTGATATAGGTATTATAGTTGCTGTCCTAGAAGGAGACTTGCAAATTCTCATGAGAAGGTTAGGGGAGAATGTAGAGGTGCTGTCCTACAGTGGAGCTTTGCTTAATGATGTGCGTCGTTGTTTTTGTTTTTATAATCAGTTACGTTACTCTCATGTAAAGAGGGAAGGTAATAAGGTTGCTCACAGTCTCGTTAGGTATGCTAAGCATTTATCTGACTTTGTTGTGTGGATGGAAGGTATTCCACCGCATTGTTTTTTTGTCATCCAAGCTGATTTAGCTGGAATTACTTAATAAAAGTTCATCGTCTTCCTTCTCAAAAAAAAGAAAGAAAAGAATTATAAACATATTTGGCAAGACTAAGTGAGGGTTTGAATTTAAAACTGGTGAAAGTGTTGACATATTTGGCAAGACTAAGTGAGGGTTTGAATTTAAAACTGGTGAAAGTGTTGACCATAGTAGATAGATACATTTAACTTTGTTAACTTTCAATTTATCACCATTTGTGTCTTCGCATTAGGTATTTGTGCCTCCCTCGTGAGAACTTCCTATTTGAAACATGCACGATAAAATTAAGTATCTTTCATATAAATTGTAAAAGGTAAATACAATTATAATATGCTCTGCTAACTAGCTCAAACTCCCCCCCTCCACCTCGGAACTCCCAAACACTTTGTGCATGGGGAGATGCTAATAGCTACAAGGTCCTTGACTACTTTTGTTCAATTAAGTACTTTAAGTTTCAAATTTATTCATTTCAGACTTTCATCCAATTCCATTAAAAATTTGCCATTAAGTATGCATAAAAAAATTATAAAATATTTTTATTAATTTTATAGTTTTTTTTTTTAATGTGAGGAAAAAAAATTTAATGGCAATTTTTTAATGGAATAGAGCCAAATGTATGAATTGAATATATTTGAAACTTAAAGGTTTCAATTGAACAAAAGTAAAGTTAGAGGATCTCTCTCTCTCTCTCTCCTTTAACCATTCTACAAACCACAAATCACAGCAAACTGCCTACCAAAATCACAGCCTTTCTTTCTCAACCAAAAACCTCACCAAAATCATAACCAATCCATATTTATTTTTATCAATTTGTCATTAGTATTTTCCTTCTCTCTCTCTCTCTCTCTCTCTCTCTCTACCCATTCTACAAACCACAAATCACAGCAAACTGCTCACCAAAGTCACAGCCTCTCTTTCTCAACCAAAAACCCCACCCAAATCATAATCATTCAATATTTATTCTTATCAACCTCTCATTAGTACTTTCCTATTTTTAGACAACTTCTCATTAGTACTTTCCTATTTTTAGATAATGTAATGTATGCTTAAAAAATAAGTTGCCTCTCATTTTGTCTCTTACATCGCAATTAGAGGGAAATTCTATTCTTATCATTTGCATTTACATGGTGTGTGATTTAGAATCCATTTATAGTCCTTAATCCATTTATATGTAAGTATATATAGACACGAGAAAGTGCACATTCAAAATAAACTTTTTCTTTTGGTTGAGAACTAAGGATCAATGGCTTTCAAAGCGTTTGTTATTTTATATGTCTTGTTATATTTTGGCTCATTCCATAATGAAGCCATAGTAAAGGGGAATAATCTCAATGATTTGAATTCAGAATTACCATCCATCAAAAATATTTTGGTATTTTCCATTATATGCTCGTCAATTGTTTTACTTGTGCAAATAATATTCATTATTTAATGTTCTTTTTTTTTCTTCCTAAATATTGCATGTGAAGTTAGTGCAAAGGCAACTGCAATTTTCGTTCTAAGTATTTGCATTTACTTATAGCTTGAGATTTAGTCTCACAATAATAAGATTTTATCCAGACTAAGCATGGAGACACCTATGATTGCGTGGATATATACAAGCAAGCAAGTTTTAAACATCCTTTGCTTTAGAATCATACAATTCAGGTTCATATTATTACTTCATTTGCGTTTAATATTTCTTCAAAATTTAAATTCAATTTCAAGGTATTGGAGAAAAGGAGCAGGGCAGGCACAAGGTTACATAGTCCACGCCATAATCATTTTGAAACTTATCATTTTAATAATTCATATTAAATTTTATAAATCTAAAGGTGTATATAGTGACACTTTATTTTCAATTTTAAATGATATGAAAGACTATCAAATCTAGGAAATTTTAAAAGTTTCATCATGCTTGCACATGGAAGACTTGCTCTGACACCCCCTGACATGGGGGAAGTTAGAGAAATTATATAGTACTTTGGTGGACCCTGTCATTTGTCCACCATTCCACTAAGAGACTTCCACTTGTTTAAAATTATTGAATCAGTAATCAGTTTCTGTTTAAAAAAAAACTATAACTTAGCAATTTTAAACATGTGGGAGTCTTTTAGTGGAATGGTAGACCACGTCACTTGTCCACAATGAGAATCTTATAATTTCTCGGGAAGTTGGGCCTTGCGGCTATCGAAAAACAACACAACGGAATGATGTGTAAAATAGGAGTCAAAGGTATGATTCTACTTCGATCTATGGTTTGTCAAGCCATGATCAAGACGAAGAGATAGAAGAGTGTTACAACAACTCTTGATGAAAATCTACAGGTTTCATTATAATAATCAATTTTATCAAACATCAACTTCCTTTACCCAAGGTCCCCTTACACCCCCTTTTATAGTACAAGTGCACCTAAGGATAACAATAATGATAATTGTGATAAACAAGGAAATGAAATAAACTAAATATCATTTAATTCAAACTCAAATAGGCTCCTAAGTTAGCTAAGATACTAATAAGAGAGAAAAAAAAAAAAATCAATTAAGGACGTGATTTGCTGCTTTCCAACTTCTACCTCTGGACTTTTGTTGAAGATATCTTCCGTAGCACTTGTGTGTGATTGGCAAATTAACATTAAGCATCTGTATGGAAACAACTTATCTAGTTTTTTGCTGAAAGTGTGTTAAAGTATACTTATACCTCAAAAAAATTTGAAAAAGTGAGAAAGAAGTAAGGTTTTAAAAAATTGTACATGAAAAGTAAAAACTAAAGTTTAAAGCTGATGTCAAACTCACCCAAAATGAGCAACATAATCTTGTAGATATGCTTGATCCCAAGTAACTCTCAAATAATTTCCACAAATTGTCATTATTTTTTTTTTTGACGTCCAAATTGTCATTATTGTCTTGGTTATTGTTGACTTCCAAATCTCCAAGGTTGCTGCCACAAAATGCGTCATTCTTGTCCATGAAAATCAGTTTTATATATATATATATATATATATATAAAATTTGATGCCACTCTAACAACTCGGATGCTTATTTGATAATATTTCATTTTAAATGATATGTTGATTTACTGAAGTATATAAAATACTCAACAGATGAGACCAAGCCATAAAGTAAGAAAACTAAGAGCCAAAATGCTATCCAAGAAGCTGTCGCCTGGTCATCGTTATGCAAAGATAAAGTTAGATGAAGCTTGCCCAAAAGGGACTGTCCCTGTTCTGAGGGTCGCAGACAAAGACCAATTGAAAAATGTATCAAACTTAAACAAGTCTCGATTTTTTCCGAATGATCAGTGGAATCATGGTTTAGAAGTAAGTGAATTATATGGTTTTCTCTTATTTAATGTTTGTCGAAAATTTTCGTTTTTCCTTTCTCTTCTTCATTTTTGTAATGCAACAAGCAATCCTAGGGAACTGAAGTATTTCACCATCAAATCCTTTCTACAACAAAGATTTATTAATGACATCATACAGACCAAACATTGATTCCAAAAAGTTATGAAAATTAGTTAAGAATTATAAACCTAAAGCAGAGATGCAAGTAAAAAACAAAAAAAATCAACAGAGAGAGAGAGAGAGGAGAGAGAAATAACCTTTTTTATGAGAAAAAACTATGCAGAGAATGGAAGAGAATGACAAATTTATAGTGAAATAGTGTGAATAAGAAGAGACAAAATAAGAGAAGATGAAAGGAAAGATGAAGAGTGATATTAAAGTAGATGATAGTGGGGAGATGAAAAGGTAAGGGGGGGGGAGATGAAAAGGTAAGGGAGGGAGAAAGGTTGGAGTAAGTGTAAATATTTAAAAAAATAAGTAAATGTTAAAAAAATTAGAGAAAAATTAGAAAGAAATAGGATAATGATGTGGTGGAAGTAAATAAATAAGTAATGGGCTGGATTTATTATAGGGCGATAATGGAAGTAAATAAATAAGAAGTGGGCTGCATTTATAGGGCTGGGATTTATAGGGCTGAAAATTATAAAAACCATTTTAAAATTGTAGGACAAATTATATTTATAAAAAAAGAATGACGTGGTAGCTGATGTGGCGCAACGTGAGAGTAGCAGTATTAAACGCTACGCTTTAGCTTTTAGTAATATATAGATTAGAGTCTTTATCTTTAATGGAATGATCATCCTCATAGTTTGCATGCATTTTTTTTTCTTTTTCTTTTTGATAATCAGTTTGCAGGAATATTTGCAGGAATATTTGCGAAAACAACCCCAGACAAAAAGTATAAAGGAGTCTCAGGCGTGATGACTGTATGGAATCCAGAAAACGTTGGACCTAACCAATATAGTTCAGTTGCAATCTCAGCTGAAGTAGGAGAGGGACCTGACTACACTCGAATACAATTTGGGTGGACTGTAAGTATTAGGGAAGAGAAAAGGATTGGACAATTGGTCGGTTATCATTAATTTTTATTTGAGAATGGATGCGTTTGTATAAACGGTTAGAAAACAGTGTTTTGAGTTTAAAATAAGCATTTGTAAAAAAAGTTATGGGAGTTGTGGTTGCAAACCAGAGCTTTGGGTTTTGAGTTCTAAATACGCTCTTTTAATCTCTCAAATATAAATTTTTTCTTACATGATCATGACTATATATAATTTATAATATGAAAATGTGGAATTGGTAACTATTTGTGGTATTCTTCAGGTGTTCCCATTCCAGTTCCAGGACAGTTTCACTCATTGGTTTTTTCAAGTAACCGTAAGTATTTTTATCTTTAAACAGATTTAAGGTTCTTGGGAGGATAATATATATATATTTTAATGAATATAGTACTAACTTAATTTGATTTCACATGTACTGTACATGAACTAGAACACAACAAATGTTCCAGGATGTTTTGATCTTAATTGCCAAGGTTTGTACAAATAAATACCCAAGTTCCAATTGGCGCTGCTATACATGATGTCTCTGACTACGGTACCGACCATCAAGTGTTTTTGCATTTCAGCCTCCTCCAGGTAATAATTACCTTTTATGTTTATTTTATTTTTATAAGTTGTTGGAAAGCTGTGTTCTAAGTTTAAAACGAATGTTTTTAAAAGTTACGAGGAGTTGTAGTTGCAAAACAAAATTTGGGATTTCAAAAACGTTCTTTTAGTCTTCCAAAACGCCTTACTGAATGGACACAAAAATTTGCAGAATTTCTGATCTTCAATTTTTTTTTTCCTTTTCCTTTTTCTCATTTTTGATAACAATAGGATCCAGAGAAAGAATCACCTTGGTGGCTGTTTTATAATGAAGAACCTACACCAATTGGGTATTTTTCAAACAAACTGTTCACTAAGTTAAGCGATGGAGTAGACACATTGAAATGGGGAGGCTATGTTTTCACTCAGCCAGGTGATGAGACTAGCCCTCAAATGGGTAGTGGAAAATTTGATAATGGAATATATCAACGAACTACTAACATGATTAATGTACGATATATTGATAACAATTATCAATTAGTTGATTCGCCAAATGATATTCAAACTGTGGAGTCTCGTTGTTACTTAGAAGGAGACCAGTCATACAAAGACGACAAAGTAGGTTATACCTTTTTTTTTTGGCGGAAAAGGTGGCATAGAGGAGAAATGTAATCTTTAGTTGAAAATAATTTCAATTTTCAAGTAATATTATCCATGATCATTTCTTGTTAAAATAATGGAAATTTTTGAATTTTTGTCCCTTTATTTATGGGGCGTTTTTATTTGTGTCGTAGATTTCTTTTTAATGTTTTAATTTAGTTCCTAGAGAAATAATTGTTGAGGAAGTGAAAAGGATTTTTAGGGTGAAAAAAAAATCCAAAATCTCTAAACCAGACTCATGTTACCCTTATTCCAAAAATTCAAGAGCCAAAAATCTTAGGAAATTTTAGACCAATAAGTTTATGGGTAATTAGACATCACTACCTTAAATCATACCATAATGTGGTGTTTGGTACAGAGTAATGTTTTAGGATTTCTGAAAATGTTTAAAGATTCTCATGTTTGTTTGTAAATCATACTAGGGAATCTGGATTCCCCCTTTAACCCACTTTCAGTAGGAATGTGGATTTCCTTTAAAACATGTGAGTATTCAAATTTCCAAGCTTAAAGGAAATTATATTTTTTATAAGTTGACAATTTTAACCATTTTTCCTTATCATTTAATCAATTGAGATAAAATATAAAACAAATCATCAATATCTTTTCTTTTGTCTTTATCTCTTCCTGCCTAAACAACATTATCTTTTTCCACCAAAACAACATAAACAAGATCGATAACTTGATATATTCATGAGCAAAATTCTATTTTGGTTTCACGTGTGGAAAAAAAAAATTGAAATGTTAGACTATAGTTTTAATAAATTTGTCATAATTTACAATTTATATTTTGTTTTTCATTATTTATTTAGAGGAAGATTTAAAAAAAAAAAAAAGACTTATATTGGATTTACAAATCTAAGGATAGAATGGGAAAAATAAATAATTCAATTAAGAATCCTAGGAATAAAACAAATATTAGAATCTCACATTCATAGGAATCTTATTAGTTCCCAATTAAACCAAACATAGAAATAATTACATTCTTAGACATCTAGATTACAAGACATCACATTCATAGTAATTTGGATGCCAGGAGTAATGTGGATTCTCTTGTACCAAACGCCACATAAATTACACTTTATGCCCTAAGCTTTCGGAATGAATGCACAGTTAACACCCTAAACTAAACCATAACTCGCGTTATAATTTGCACCCTCTATTATTTTGGACGGAAAACCAAAGTTTTTGGTACAAAATGTAATTGAGAGTATAATTTTTGGTGGTAAAGTTTAATTTCTTCTTTGTTTTTAAAAGATTAAATTGATGGGGCAATTACATCCTTTCATGTAATGTCATGTTTTTCCGTTCCAAGTTATTAACCCAATTGACGATGGGGTGTGAAGTATAATACGGGTTATAGTTTAGGGTGCTAATTGTGCATTTTGAAAGCTTATGGTACAAAGTGTAATTTGGGTATAATTTAAAATGGTAAAATGTAATTTCCCCTAATTTATTTAACACAAAATTCTCACCAAAATTATAGTAACTAGGTTAAGGCCCCTTCTTAATAACTTGACTTGTCCATTCTATTAAGCTTTTGTCCCAAACATAAAAGGTATTGATAATGTTATTATAGTTCAAAAAAAACATTCATATGATTGGCAAGAAGAGAGATGAATTGGTTTCATGGCCATCAAGATCGATTTAGAAAAAGCTTATAATAGACTAAAGTGGAGTTTTATCAGAGAAGTCTTGATGAGTTTCATGTGCCATGTTAAGGACTCAACACCTTTACAAGTTAGTGATGAGTTTCACACGCTCTAGGCTTGGCCAGGGTGATTGGCCACAAACTAAGCGGTACCACCCACCCTACCCTACAGACTATATATATTCTAGATTACAATCTATAATTTATATCAAATTTTTATCTCCAACAACGTTTACCTTTTCTATTTCATTTATGAAAATAAGTGCGAGACAATGAGATTAAAAAAAAAAAGTTTGCTGCTCTCAAAAAAAAAAAAAAAAGTTTGCTTCATTTGTTTCAATGGAAAACCTTATGTAAATATATTTTTATGCTTTTTTTTTTTTTAATGTTTGGTAATATAAAAAGAAAATGGTCAAATGAAAATGATCTCTTAACTTCCTTTATTTAGTTTGACATGAGATAGTATTTTTTTCCGCTAATCTTTTTTTGGAAAACGACACTATTTCACACCAAGTTAAATAAGAAAAATGACTCTATCTCACACAAATCTTAATAAGGGAAGTCAAGAGAAAACCATAACTACAAAATGTAATTTTTGCATTTCTCGAGAATTATTCAAACCCAATAGCACCCCAAGATTATTTTGCACAATATTTATTTGGGATCATAGTTATTAAGTTGATTTTGGAAAACACCAAACCAAATAAATTGATTTTTAGTGAGACCCATCATTTTTCCAAATATATTTATATTGAATAAAAAAAAATCGTTAGAAGTGGATGTTATAGGTTGAAATTATCTTCTTCTTTTTTTTTTAACACCTTCTAATTTTTCATATACATTAAAAACATTATGATTCATAGGATGGAGTTACAAGCAGAATGATGAACTTGAGGAAAATGAAGGCAAGCCCTCTTTCTTTTATGTAGTAGCAGGGAGGAAAAAGAAAAAAGAATAAAATTATAAGGGGTGTTTGGATTTCTAGTTTCCATAACTCATAACTCAAAAATGGTGGGACCCATGACTCGAAAGTTTGTTTGGATTTCAATAACTATGTTTCCATCACTCAATTTTCTAATTTTTGAGTGATGAGTTATGGAAACTTAAAACACATTTTAGTTGTTTTCAATTTCCATAACTCTGTTTTCAATGACATTTTTGTAATTAAAATTACATATGGGTCCCACAGTCAGACTTTTTGCTCTCTCCAACAGACTTTATCTTTTTTTTTTTTTCTTTTTTGTTTTTGTTTTTGTTTTTGTCTTTCACTGGTTTGGGACACACCTCTCTCTATTCTCTTCTTCTTCTTCTTTTCTTTTCTTTTCACTTTCTGGGTTTGGTTCTTTTTTTTTTCTTCTTTTCTTTTCTATTCTCCTTTTCTTTTCTTTTCTTTTCACGTTGGTTTCTGGGCTTGGGTTTTTTTTTTTTTTTCTTCTTTTCTTTCCTTTTCACTAGGTTTCCATTCCTTTTTTCTTCTCGAGTTCGTCAAAGTTGTCGCCGTTGTTGATGTTGCTTTGCTGCTGTTGTCACTATGGGTTGTAGTGGCGGCTACGACAGTGGTTTTTTTTTTGGGTTTTTGGAAAAGAAAAATACTAGATAGCCTAATAAATTACTGGATAGCCATTTGGTTATATTGTAGATCTGGGAAAAGCATGAAAATAAGGATCATGGTGGGCTTGATTAAAATATGTGTTAAAATGGATGATGAGAAAAATAGGGGAAAATGAAGAGAAAAGCAGAGAAAAACGGAGGGGAGAGGCAGGGGGAAAAAGAGAGAGAGAGAGAGAGAGAGAGAGAGAGAAAAGTCAACTGACATTGGGTTACTGTGTGGGTCCCACAAACAGTTGAAAAATATTGAGTGATGACAAGTGAGTGATGGTGCCAAATGGGGTGGAGTGTAGGGAGTTGGATATTTTAAGTGATAAGTGATGAGTGACGGAAATTGAGTGAGGAGTAATGAGTGATGAAAAAAAAAATCCAAACAAGGCCTAAAGATTGTATTTCCAAATCTGTCCAATAGTTCTTGATTTTTCTTATCTACGATAAAACCCAACAGCACCTTGAAGTTTCCAAACCCAGGGATCTCAATTGTTTGAATTATTTTCAATTTGGGATTTTTAATTTTTAAAGCATATTTTGATAATTAAAAAAAATTAGATTTTGATTAAATTAGATTTGATATTTCAACAAAATATTTAATTTTATTAATTTTTTGTTGAGGTAAAAAAAAAATCATGACACCTAGGCCCAAGGAAATAACACAATGGGCCAACCTCATGACAAGTAATCATAAAAGGGATGAATTCTCCACAAAGAAAAAGGATGGTAAGCCCAAAAGTTTTGAAGCCCAAAAATCCAAGGAAGGAAAAGGCTTAGCCTGCCAGGATCAAGGAATCGAGGAGAGTCTAGTAGAAAAAGCTGGGCCGGGATCCCCATGGGCTGCCAGAGGCTCGGGATCCTTGGGACGCATAGCACAGCTAAGGTAGGATGGAGACAACTCGAAAGGGTTACCACGAAATACAAGAAACGAAGAACATATATGTCCTTCTCAAGCACCCAATGGTGCAGCAAAGAACCAGAAAACTTGGAGAATGACAATTCATGAACAAAAGGCTGGTACCTTGGGAAACCCAGAATGAAGAACTATAAGGGGAAGTGGCTGGGAAAACCTTCAACCTAGCAGGAAAGGATTCCGACTACTTGGGAAAAATGACAAGAAAAGGGACAGCCAAAAGCTGAAAAGGTAAAGAGACAAAAAGCTGAGGTCAGCTACCTAAGGGCACATTGGAATGGAAAGTCAACAAGGGACTTTCAAGGAGACAACACCAAAAGGAGAAAATTGTGAGGAATAAGGAAAGGACCAGCCCTCTGAGTGACTGGCACAGCACGAGCTCTGGTGCACAGGGGAGTAAAAGAGAGAAGTTAGTGGT
Source organism: Quercus lobata (assembly GCF_001633185.2). Taxonomy (NCBI): domain Eukaryota; kingdom Viridiplantae; phylum Streptophyta; class Magnoliopsida; order Fagales; family Fagaceae; genus Quercus; species Quercus lobata. The sequence continues at coordinate 60,452,853 of NC_044908.1, forward strand.
ACTTCGGAACCTTACTATGGCATTATAAAAGGGGAAGGCAGCCAGCGTTAAAGAGGCAATTAGGAAGTAGTAAATCATAACAGAATCATTGAGAAAACCTTGTCAAAACTTAGAGAAAGTATAAAAAAAAGAGAGATGCTCTCCGATATCCCAACACAGCCACTATAGAACATACTCGGATTTAAAGAGATTCAAACTTTGCAAGTCTTGGAGGCTTGAATAGCCATCCAAGTCTATGATTTTGGAGCTTATTTGGACCTTGTAACACGTCTTAGTGAGCACATTGTAATCCATAATTAAGAAAATAAATCAAATATTTCATACTGACTTGAGGATCCCCAACAGTTTTTGTGTTCTTTCTTCTTTTTTTTTCCTTGTTACAACGTTTTTTTTTTCCTTGCTATTCAATATATATATATATATATATATATATATATTCCTACTTGCTAGTGTATACGTATTGTAGGATCTTTACCCTGTGCACTACTTGGTTCGTAAACAGCCTATTAGCTGCGGTGAACCAAGCCTAATCCACCAAACCACAAGTATTTGGCCTAGGATCCTTGGGCTTGGGAGCTAAAAAAAGGTACTCACACATTTTGGCGACTTCATTGGGGACTGGATAAAGGAGAAGGAAGAAGTAGTCCTTTCGCAGAGCATGGGTCCAAGGCCAAGGAACAGCAAAGGTACCAATGTGCCGCCTGCGGCCTCTGAGCCCGTGGAAGAAAACGAAGTAGCCTTTAGACAGAGGAATGAGGTGCCTCTGGTAGAACAGGAAGTGGTATCAGGCCAAAGGCGTGCAAGACAAGAGCCAGACCCTATGGCTCGAATGGTAGAAATGTTGAAAGATTTGCAGCAAGAAATTCGCCTTCTCAAGGAGGGCAGGACACAGGAAATTAGGGACAATGTCCCCCCCGTGGTCATTCAGGACAGAGCCTAACTAGAGGGAGGGTCAGCAGTAGGAGGGGGTGACAACCCTTAGTACCTAACGTTGGCAGATGTTAGTGCCTTTTTGGAGCAGGAAAGGGAAAAACTCTCGGGGATCCCTAAGCAATTTTCTTGGGATCCCCCATTCCCACTTGAACTCCTCGACAAGCCATATCCTAAAGGATATGAACCCCCGAAGTTCCATCCTTTTGATGGAAGAAATGGGAGTGCTGTGGAACATGTGAGTAGATTTATTCACACTATGAGCCCCTACGCAGGAGACAGAGAACTGTGTCTAAGGGAGTTTGCTAAGTCCCTAGTGGATAGAGCATATACTTGGTAAGCCACACTGAGGCCTAGGTCCATTAAGGCCTGGGACGAAATGATGGAGAGGTCTTGTGCAAAGTATTACCCCAGAGAGGACAAGGTCACCTTCCAAAGCCTCCAGATGGTAAGGCAAAGACCTGGAGAGGATCTTGTCCAGTTCATCAAAAGATTTGAAGATGTTTCTCTAGACTGTTATTGAGACCATGAGGAGAAAGAGCTTGTGGAGACCTGCATATCCAACATGCTCTTTGATTATAGGCTCAACTTCGAAAATTTATACATCACTCAGTTTGCTGATCTGCTGCAGAGAACTAAAAGGATAGCACAGACTATGAGAACAAAGAGAATGCTAGTACCCTAGGCCATGACAGCATCGGTAGGAGAGAAAAGAAAGAGGCCGGAAGGGAAAGTGTTTAAGGAACCACTAGTGATTCCATGTACTGTAGAGGAATTGAACCATGTCTTGGATAAGTGGATTAGAGATGGAATTGTTAGGCCATTCACTGTGTCCAAGCCACCAACCGAGGAAGAAAGGAAGAATCCTTTGTTCTGCAGGATCCACAACTACGTCAAGCACTTCACCAAGGACTGTTGGACCCTTCGTAGGCTCTTTCATAAGAAGCTAAGAGAGGGAACCCTGGAGCTCACTCAGAAGGAACCCGAAGTGCAAAGGAATCCCTTACCCAACCACAAAGGGAAATGGGTGATGGCTGTGGTGATCCATGGGAACCCAATAGAGGCGGAAGAATCTGAAGCATCCTTCCACCCAAGCATAATCAGGACTCTCCAAAAGAACCCCAAGTTCAGATCACTATTCAACTAATTAGGATTTGGACTGAAAACAAGAAGGGTGGCCACAGAATCCCTAATGAGTATAGCAGCAGATTCAGGGATGGAATGTTTCATGACAGAATCCCATGCTAGTCGAGCTTATTTAGAGACAACCAATGCAATAACCTTCACTGATGAAGACATGGAAGTCGAGCATTCAGACCACCATAGACCCCTTTATTTAATGGCCACCATAAATGGTGTCCAAGTCAGAAGAGCATTAGTAGACACAGGGGCATCACTCAACCTCATAGCTTTGAGTACCCTGGAAGTTGTGGGCCTGACTGGCAGGAGGATCCTAGGGGCTCCCATGGAGATAAGAAGATTTGGAGGATCAACAGAATCAACTGAGGGATATGTGCAGTTGGCCTTAAGAATAGGGCCGATAGTAGCCCTGACCAGATTTCACGAGATCAATTCAAAGGTTTCCTACCATGTACTATTGGGATGCCCATGGCTCCACAAGCACCGCCCCGATAGTAGCCCTGACCAGATTTCACGAGATCAATTCAAAGGTTTCCTATGTACTATTGGGATGCCCATGGCTCCACAAGCACCGCCCTATTCCATCCAGTGTTAAAGGGAGATTGAATGGGAGGTCTGTAAGGATCCCTGCCAACCATAACCCTTTCAACCAAGGATAGGTAAACTTCGTGGAAACAATGTTCTATGATGAGTTAGAACCAGATGACGAGAGTCCCACGCCGGGGACCCCAGGGGCACCTATCTTAGAAGAAGAAGAAGGAAGGGGTACCCGTGACTTAAGAAACCTCTTGGAAAGAAAAAGGCAAAAGAGGGAGCCCAATACCTCGGGATCCCAAGAATGTGTAGTAGTACGAGAACCCAGAGGGAGGTTAATTTATCATTTATGAGGGTGCGCAGGGCCTAAATGCATCATGCAAGAGGGTCCCAAACCACCAGAATGTATGGTGGCTCAAGAAGAAGTCCTAGGGGAACCAGCTAAAGAGACATAAATTCAGTCTGAGGAAGAATTAAGGGAAATAAACTTGGAAGCTGAACTGGGATTCCAGAAACCTGTTTTCATCAGTAGTCAGTTGGTAGCACAAAAGAAGGAGCAATTAGCAACCTTGCTCAAAAAATACATGGATGTGTTCGCATGGACCTATGATGAGATGCTTGGTCTAGATCTAGGGCTGGTGGTTCATTCTCTCAATGTAGACCCGGGAATCAAGCCAGTAATCCAACCAGCTTGGGTCTTTCACATTGATGTAGAAACTCAGATAACTCAAGAAGTCAAGAAGCTGTTAGCAGCTGGTTTTATCAAGCCCATCTAGGATCCCAAGTGGCTTTCCAACATAGTGCCTGTGAAGAAAAAGAATGGCCAGATTCCGTTGCTGTGTGGACTTTTGCAATCTAAACAAGGCATGTCCAAAAGACGAGTTCCCTCTGCCTAATATTGACCTCCTTTTGGATTCAATTGCAGGAAGTTCTATGTTTTCATTTATGGATGGGTATAGTGGGTACAACTAAATCTGCATGGTTGCCAAAGATGCAGAGAAAACGGCATTCAGGACTCCAATTGGGAATTTTTATTACACTGTAATGCCTTTTGGCCTCAAAAATGCAGGGGCCACATACTAGCGAACCATGACAGCTATCTTCCATGACATGATGCATAAGGAAATGGAAGACTATATGGATGACATCGTGGTGCAATCAAAAACTAGGGTAGGACATCTTCAGATACTCGAACAAGTTTTTGAAAGGTGCAGGAAGTGCAAACTGTGCATGAATCCCATGAAGTGTGCCTTCGAGGTGTCTGTTGGAAAGTTTCTTGGGTTCCTAGTACACCACAGAGGCATAAGTGTAGATCCAGTAAAAGCCATAGCCATTGCAACAATGAAGAGGCCTACAACAGTAAGGGAGCTCAAAAGCTTTCTAGGGAGAGTCTCCTACATTAAAAGGTTTGTGCCAGGATTAGCTTCAGTCATAAGTGGTTCATCCAAACTGTTGAAAAAGGGGGCTGAGTTCACCTAGGGAATTGAGTAGCAGGAGGCCTTTCAAAGGGTTCAGTAGATCATGAACCATCTTCCCACCCTCCAAGCACTAGTACATGGGTGACCCCTGCTACTATATTTAGCATCAAGCTCCCAGGCAATAGGGGCCTTGCTAGCACAGGAAGAGTATGATGGGAATGAACAACCTATTTACTATGTAAGCAGAACACTTAAGGACACCGAGACCAGGTACCCAGGATAGAAAAAGCCTACCTAGTGGTGATTTACGTATCCTAAAGGCTGAAACGATATTTCTCAGCTCATCAGATCCTTTTGGTGACTAAGTCACATCCCATAAAAGCACTCCTACATCAGCCCTTCCTGACAGGAAGGGTAGCACAGTGACTGGTCTTACTCTTTTAATACGACATAGGCCTCAGGACCCTTAAAGCTATCAAAAGCCAAGCCATAGCAGACCTACTAGCCCAGTTTCTAGGAAAGGAAGAATGCTCACTAAGCGAAGAGATCCCAAGGGAGGTGGCAGTGGCAGAGATCTCGGGAAAGAAATGGACAATGAGATTTGATGGGTCGGCAACAACAACCTCAAATGGACTAGGGATTGTACTTAGTTGTGAAGATGGGGACACCTTGCCCTTGTCTTTTAAGCTTGGTTTTTCCTGTTCAAATAATGCAGCTGAATACGAGGCATACTTGACTGGATTAACCATAACACTCAGCATAGGAGTAAAGCATATAAGAGTTTTAGGAGACTCCAATCTTGTGGTCTCCCAGGTGAAAGGTGACTTTGCACCGAGAGAGCAGAGTTTGGAAACCTACAAGACTTGGGCGCAAAGGTTAGAGCAGGAATTCCAGACCTTTAGCGTGGAGTACGCCCTGATGCATTAGCCACTCTGGGATCCCAAGTGCCATTCAAAGGGAAAGACACTTTGGTAAGGATAGGTAAGCAGGAATATTCCATCATAAGGATTCTCAAAACGATGTTCCCTGAAGAACCCAAGCAGCAGGATTGGAGGAGTGAGGTCAAGGAGAAAATGAAAGAGGCAGGACCTGGAGGAAGTATCAAGGAGCTGAGGGGCTACACACTGATAGAAGGGGAGCTATACAGGAGGCTGCCCGGAGGGATCTTATCCCGGTGCATTAATGAGAAAGAAGGAAAGCTGAGACTAGAAGAACTGCATAACCAGGCTTGTGAGGTTGCAGAAAAATCAGTCTATACAGAAGGTTGTAGCGCATGGGATACTACTGGCCAAATATGAGCAAAGAGGTAGCAACCATACAGGAGAAATGCCAAAAATGTCTACTCTCAATAGACAAGGAAGAAAGCTATGCTGTATTTGTTATAGAAGATTGGAGAACTCCATTTATGGAATACTTAGCTCAAGGGATCTTACCAACTGACAGAACGTTAGCCCACTAGCTTAAGAGACTTGTAGTCAGGTACTTTTTACAGAACGGGATCCTGTTCAAAAAAGGGTACAACGGGGATCCCCTAAGATGCCTAGGACCAAGGGAAGCTAGAAAAGCAATCAGGAAAGTCTATTCCGGTGACTGTGGGAGTCACCCAGGGAAAGGAAGACTCTACAAGTAGTTACTACTACTAGGGTACTATTGGCCAACAATGAAAAAGGACTCTGAGGAACTAGTCAAAACGTGCCATGCCTGTCAGGTTCTTGGAGACGCAATCCACACCCACCCAAACGTACTGCAAGATATGACAATACCATGGCCTTTTCACACTTGGGGGCTTGACCTCATAGGACCTATAAACCCCCCTTCCAATGGTTACATATGGATCCTAGCAGCCATCGAATACTTTACAAAAGGGGTAGAAGCTATCCCTTTGAAAAGGGCCACTAGAGCAGCCGTGGCGAACTTCATTCGAGAGCACATCATCACAAGGTTCGGGATCCCTAAGAGGTTGATCAACGACAATGGGACCCCGTTTATAAACAAAGACATGAAGAACCTGACTGAAGCATATTACATCAAGCATGGAAGGTCTACACCATATTACCCACAAGGAAATGATCAGGCTGAAGCCACTAATAGGGTGATGCTGAAGATCCTTAAGAAGATGAAGCATGAGTATGGGGGAAAATGGAGTGTCCACTTGACAGATGTACTTTGGGCATGTAGGAGCTCTGTAAAAACAGCCACAGGAGTCTTACCGTTCTCCCTGGTTTATGGGACAAAAGCCATTAGTCTTGTGGAATTAGTAGTCCCCACACCAAGAGTTGTGCTTGAAGAAAACTGGGAGGACACTGAGGAATCAAACAATGAAAGGAGATTGGCAGATTTGGAGGGATTAGAGGAAGAAAGAGAAGTGGCCAGAAGGAGAAGTCTAAGGTACCAGCAAAGGATGGCTAAAGCATATGCACAGACAGTATACCCAAGGGCTTTCACTAAAGGACAGCTGGTGTTAAGAACAACAGAACATGTAAGAAAAAACCTCCCAGGACCCTCCAAATTTGCCCCAAAGTGGGAGGGACCCTACATCATCAGGGAAGCCCACGATAGTGGGTATTACTATCTCTCAAAGGAAGATGGGATAGTCCTGGAAGATCCCATAAATGGGAAGTGGTTGAAACAGTACTATGCATAGAAATGGAGAGATCTTAGTACATCGAGACCCTTTTTGCTGACTCCCTAACTTGCTAAGTGTTTCATCATTCTTTTCTTTTGTTATGAATTTTTGTTTAAGTAATTTTGTTCAGGAACTCAGGGTAGAAGGACATTCTATGATCCTTACTATCCGTGATAACTTTTCTGTGTTCCTCAGATGGTAGTCATGCTTTGATTTAATGAAATCTATTTTATTCCCTTCAAGTTATTGTTAAATTAAAAATTGCAAAGTCCAAATATGGGCAGATTTGAGGGGGGTACCTAGGCCAATGCAAAAAAAAAAAAGAAAAAGAAAAAAAAAAAGAGAACTTTGACACACGACCCAAGACCTACCCCACAGTTAGCTCAAAATATATGGCCTAGGATCACGGGTAAAGGTAAGTGCCTAGGATACCTAGCCCTATATTTGACAACAGAAGGCTTGCCTAGTTCATGATCTGGGACTTTTTTTTTAAAAAAAAAAAGGGGGGGAAAGAAAGAAAGCACCAAATGTACCCAGTTTAGTACCTGCGCAGCAAAGCAACCACCAAGGTACCTGATCCAGGACCTATAGTAAGATTTGTAGGGGCCATGGCCCAGGACTCAGTGCAAAAAAAAAAAAAAAAAAAAGTATACGAAAAAGAAAAGAACAGATCCACATATTATTAAAAGCTAGAAGCAGTATAAAAAAAAAAAAAAAAAAAAAAAAAGAGAAGACAACACAAATATAGACCCATATAAGAAAATGAGGAAGAAAAGCTAAGAATAGTATTCAACAGAAAAAGATTAAGCTTATACAACCCAAATTGCTTGAAAGTACACATCTCAGCTAGCTAAAAAGGGGAAAAGGCTAAGGAATGAGGCCGGTTAGTAAGGAACTGTCTGGAGAAATGGCGGGAACAGCTGAAAAGGAGAGAACCTTTTGTCCTTTAACTTTCAAGTCATGGAGAACCTTGTGAGCACGAGCTAGAACCTCCTTAGCAGCAGCAATCTCAACATCTATACTCCTGGAAGCCCGCCTCTGGAATAGCATGTGAACCAGTGAACGCAAATGCCTCAACAAGAAGGATAGGTTGAACTTTGCTTCCAAAAGGTCCTGCACCACTCCCCTCCATTCCAAAAGTTTCTCTTCAGATAGGGAGTCAAGAGAAGAATCCTTCAGGGAAATTAGCACGGCACACAGCAACTCCATTAGAATGTTGCCCAGAAACACACCTCTCCTAAAACCACTGGTAAAGTCTCCATGGATTTTGAGTAATCCTTCCAGCAATGGCAGACCCTCCATAGGCACAAAGAAGCGCAAGAAGTTGCTGTAGGAAGGGCCAAAGCGATGAAAATGGCTTGCAGGGAGGCTGTTGAACTCCAAAAGATCAAATCGGGCCAAGAAGGCAGGGAGCCCTAAGTAAGGATCTGAAATAGCTACTTCTGGAGTCTTCCCCATTGTGGCATATCCACTTGTAGAGATTAGAGAACTGTTAACCTTCCAGATGGCTTGAGGGGTTCCTACTTGTTCAGCAACCTGAGCAAATCCCACAACCACTTCAGGAACCACGAACTCAGGATCTCTAACGCCTATGTCGACACTTGCAAAATCAAACAAAATTCAAATGGGGGAAAGAACCAAGGAAGAAAGGTAAAGTAAGAAAAAGCAAAAAAAAAGGGAAAGGACCAGTATCGGCTTCCTGGGGGGGAGCCTCCTCCTCTTGCTCTTCTGATTTCTTGGAGGACTTCGCGAAAGAACACATAACACGTTGGAGAAAGGGTGAGGAAATCTTGGCAAAATGGCTAAAGGAAGGTAAGGACACTGGGGGCTTTGCTATAGAAGAAAAAATACAAAGGAAGAGCATAAGAAAAAGGGGAAATAAGATAAAGCACCGTAAAGGTGAGCAACACGCACCTTCAAAGCCCTCTGATTCTAAAGAGGAAGCAGCCTCAAGGGCCCTCACACTGGTTTGACCTAAAAGGAGAAGAGAAAATGAGAACTCTAAAAAAAAAAAAAGAAGAGAGAGGGATACAAGAGGAGTGAGATTAAGCATTCTTATAAGGGGTAAATGGGGGCTCACTTGCTTGTATGGATGGAGACGCGCCCCCCAAGAGTTCTTTACTTAAAACAGGTTCAGGTGACAGTCTTGATAGGATTGAAAGTCTGCTCAGGTTGGGGATCTTGGGAAATGGGAAGCTGAAGAGCCTTAGGATCTTAAGTAACCTGGACACCCTGCATTGGCTGCCCAACCTCCTCAGTCATACCACCACTGGGGGTCTCTTCTTCTTCCATGCTTGGAAGTGCGGCAGGAGGGGACTACAACCACTTCTTCCTCCAAAATCCTACCAGCTGTGGGAGGAGGTACTTCCATCTGCAAAAAGGGGTAAGTGATAGAACATCACAAATAAGCAGTACCAGAAGAGGAATGGAAATAAATAGAAAGAGACATAAGTAGAAGAGGGTCATACCACATCATCACCAGACGATTGGCTTCTACCTTTCTTGGGGTCTGACTTGCGCTTGGACTCAAGGGAAATAATCACTCATCAGTTATAACAACAATAGCAGAAAAAAAAAAAAAGAAAAAAAAGAAGAAGATGTATATAAAGGAGAGAAGGAAAGATGTCTTGCCCTCCTCTCTCTTTACAGAGTCTCCAAGGGTCTTTTGTTTACTATGGGTATGCCCAGAGGGCCCTAAGGGAGACTAAGGTACAAAGTCAAGGGATCTCAAAGAACCATGGGCTGAAGAACTCATAGGAACCTGAGAAAGATAAGACTCTACCTTAGCCTTCACCTGAGTCCTAGGAACCAAAAGATGTCCAACTCTCTTTCCCACTATAGGGGAGCTAACATTCTCAAGTTCCTCAAAAATTACCAGCTGTTCCTGAGACTTCCCAGTCTTTCTCTTTTTGATCTCAGGACTAGCCTCCATACCCTTTGCCCTCTCCTCAAGTTCAGCTTCTTTAAGTTTTTCCTGCTTAATCATTTTTTCTCTACCTTTGCCTATGGGAGTGGTAGCACCAATGGTCTCTACTGCCTCTCTCTTAATTGGCACCCCAAAAGAAGCACCAACAATGAGGTCACATCCTGACCAAGTCTCTGGAAAATCCTACGCGTAAGTCACCTAACCACCCCGAAAGGCATGCCACTCCGCAAACCCTGTCTTGCTGCTTGTAGCAGCAAATACAATACCAGCAGTGGGAAGGGATAGGCGCTTGTTGATAGTAGGAGCAGAAAGAATATCGGGATTGGGAACTCTCTCAATTTTACTAGAACCAACATAATCAACATAAGATTTCTGTACTTTTATCCAATAACCGGCAAAACCACCGGAAGCAAAGACTCTCCTCTGGGAGTTAGGCACTACAAATTGAGGGCTTCTCTGCGACCAATAAGAGAAGGCCTAAAGCCTCAAGAATGGGTCTAGAGAGGGGAGAGAAGGTACTATATCCTTGAATACTGGAGGGATGTCCTGATCGAAACCAAATTGCCAGAGTACACGGTGTGCTGACTAATATGTGTACTTAGGGCCAATTGAGGAGGGCATTGGAAGCCAGGAGGGATTAACACAAGCTAAGTACGCCAAACTGCCTTCATCACCTCGGCGTAGATCAAATGTATTCCTTGGAGAAGTAAGGAAAGAAGCTAACACAGAGTCATAAGCAAATTTGGGACTGAACTCCTAGGGAGAACACCAGCTTAAGTGCCTTGGTTGGTCAAAAAGCTTAACTAGATTAAGACTACCACCTTTCAAACTGGCCCAACGAAAAATAATTTGATGACTATCAGTCGAACTACCACACAGACCTTTAATGACATTGGGGGATCCCTGGAACTTATCTTTTACAAACTTCAAATTTCTACACTTTGCTAAAGTAACCAAAGAACGGTCCCACATGAATACCTAAAGAATGGCACAGTGGAGGGATGAGGTGATCATGTAGCAAGAGTCACCTTCAATTTTGTCTCCATGGAGCTAATCCAGTTGAGAATAAACTTGACCCAAGAATATGGGGGCTAGAGGATACTGAGTACCCCGGGCCAACCTGATTGCCAATGGAAAGAAAACGGACTTAACCCCGTACCCAGGGAATTCACTAAACAAGAACTTACTAAGCTAGAGTGCTAGGAACCCAGCTCACCTGACTTCCTTATCTTTCTCTCATGAAAGATTCATGACCCATTTACCCATCCTCCTACCAGGAGAAGCGGTACGCTCACCAAAATGGCTAAATAATTTATCTTCCACCTTGAGATCCTCATTGGAAAGACTAATACCAAAGGGATTCTCATCTCTAAACACTGGAAGGAGGAAGTTATTTACCACATCCTCTAAGGTGATCATAAGCTCTCCAACAGAAAAGGAGAAAGTGTGAAGAGAAGGGCACCAACGGCGTACCAGATGCCTGAGGCCCTTAGCATCTCAGAAACCTTCAAGGTTCCTGGAAATCGCCACTGCCTTCAAGATCTCAACACGCTTCATACAACCCACAAACTCCTCATCAGAAAGTTCCCTATCCACCCAAATGGGCTAACCTTGGATCCTCCCAAGAACGAAATCGAAGAAGATAGGGACCGCCTCTCTAGATCCCTGCCTGATCTGGAGGTCTAAAATCTCTCTGGGGTTTGGGACCTAGGTAGAACTGGCAAAACCTACTTGACTGGAGAATACCCAAGCGTGAGGGGATGGAGGGTCCTTACCATGAGACACCTGAGGAAAGAACAGACTGGGGGTGTACCAGGGGTCCGTAACGGGAAGGCAAGGCGCTCTGCGACCCCATGTGACTCGCCTTACGCAGAACCAGAGGAACTCTCGCCCTCAGAGGGGCTGGGAGTATGCTCCCTCCTTTTGCGTGAGGAAGAGGAAGCCATCAAAGCGGTGAGTGTTAGGAAATAAGTAAATTGAGGGAATAAGGAATGCGGAGAAGGAAAGCAAAGAGGGTAGATTGACTGTAAGGGAGAAGATATGCTTAGAATTAAAGACTCGGAGAAGTAAAAGAGAATATGAATTGACTGCAATAATGGTGCAAAAAGCAGTTGGAGAAGATGATGTATGGAAAGGCGCGCTAGGTGCCAAAATTTAATTTTTTAGAAAGTAACTGGCCGTTATTAATGAGAATTACGGGGAACGTGAAAAGTGGGTTGGGAAGTTTTACTCCAAAAATCAACTACCACGTCTCGTGCAAAAGGGGGAAGTTACAAAAAAAAGAAGCGCAACATGTAAAGAAGCCCAGGATACCCAACGACAACAAGGAGTCAGGATCCTGACGGAAGAAAAGGGGGACCCGAGAAGAAAATATTAAAAGAGTGAAGAAAGAAGTCTTGCGGAAGCTAAAACTCTAAATTACTCATGCGTGGGCTGCAGGCAACCCACAAGCTCGAGGGGCTAAATGTTGAGGTAAAAAAAATCATGACACCCAGGCCCAAGGAAATAACACAATGGGCCAACCTCATGACAAGTAATCATAAAAGGGATGAATTCTCCACAAAGAAAAAGGTTGGTAAGCCCCAAAAGTTTTGAAACCCAAAAGTTTTGAAGCCCAAAAATCCAGGGAAGGAAAAGGCTTAGCCTGCCAGGATCAAGGAATTGAGGAGAGTCCAATAGAAAGAGTTGGGTCGGGATCCCCAGGGGCTGCCAAAGGCTCGAGATCCCTGGGATGCACAGCACAGCTAAGGTAGGATGGAGACAACTTGGAAGGAGTACCATGAAATACAAGAAACGAAGAACATATATGTCCTTCTCAAACACCCAGTGGTGCAGCAAAGAACCAGAAAGCTTGGAGAATGACAATTCATGAACAAAAGGCTGGTACCTTGGGAAACCCAGAATGAAGAACTATAAGGAGAAGTGGCTGGGAAAACCTTCAACCCAGTAGGAAAGGATTCCGATTACTTGGGAAAAATGACAAGAAAAGGGACAGCCAAAAGCTGAAAAGGTAAAGAGCCGAAAAGCTGAGGTCAGCTACCTAAGGGCACCTCGGAATGGAAAGAGCAAGGGACTTTCAGGGAGACAGCACTAAAAGGAGAAAATTATGAGGAATAAAGAAAGGACCTGCCCTCTGAGTGACTGGCACTGCACGAGCTCTGGTGCCTAGGGGAGCAAAAGAGAGAAGTTAGTGGTACTCCGGAACCTTACCATGACATTATAAAAGGGGAAGGTAGCCAGCGTTGAAGAGGCAATCAGGCAGTAGTAAACCATAACAAAATCATTGAGAAAACCCTGTCAAAACTTAGAGAAAGTAGAAAAGAGAGAGAGATGCTCCCCGGCATCCCGGCACAGCCACTATAGAACATACTTGGATTCAAAGAGATTCAAACTTTGCAAGTCTTGGAGGCTTGAATAACCATCCAAGTTTGTGATTTTTGAGCTTATTTGGACCTTGTAACACGTCTTAGTGAGCACATTGCAATCCATAATTAAGAAAATAAATCAAATATTTTCGTATTGACTTGAGGATCCCCAACAGTCTTTGTGCTCTTTCTTTTTCTTTTTTTTCCTTATTACATCATTTTTTTCCTTATTACATCATTTTTTTCCTTTTGCTGTTATCCTTGCTGTTCAATATATATATATATATATTCCTGCTTGCTAGTGTATACGTGTTGTAGGATCCTTGCCCTGTGCACTACTTGGTTCGTAAACAGCCCATTAGCTGCGATGAACCAAGCCCAGTCCACCAAACTACAAGTATTTGGCCTAGGATCCTTGGGCCTGGGAGCTAAAAAAAGGCACTCACACATTTTTTTATTCCATTTGGCATTACATGTGTCAACTGATGTGGTATAAAAATGTTTTTATTTTATTTTATTTATTGTGGTAGTTAGCCACTTCAGCATTCTCCATCCATTACTTAACAGTAGAGATTATTTTGACACAATACCAAAAGGTCCCAAACTTGTAATTTACCCAAAAATGTTATAGGAAAATATGTGTGCCACAATGATTTGGGCCATTTGGTATGGCATTTTAAGCAACACTTTTCAGTTTTTAAATAACAATACACGTATTTTCATATACTTTTTCACTCACACGTACTTCCAAAAAATACAAACAACATTACCAAACAGGCCTTAAGAATAAAAAATTCCATATTTATTCTCGTCATCTAATTTTTTTTCTTGTGATTTTTATCATTTTTATTATTATTTTTAGAATGTTATATGTCACTATCAATTTTTATCTCCAACAGATCCACATTGAGGAGTTGGAAGTGCTTTCTTCAAGATAAAAATTCTATCAAAACAACTGATTTTATCACTCAAGTCCCTAAACCAAAAAAAGGAAATTCAGGATGACTGTCATGGGTTTAGGATCCTAAAGACACTACATGCAACTTTGCTGCTTGGTGAGGGAGGAAGGTCCTCAAGTCTTGTTTCTTATTGAAAATCAAGTTGACTCTAGTGGTTTTTAAGGTTTGAAACAGAGGAGTCCTAAACTACTGGGGTTGCTCTTTTGTGAAGTGTTTGGTTCAAGGGTTTTGTTGGAATTTCCTGAAGCTGCCAACCAAAACTCATTTCATGGATGTTATAGAGATTGCTTCACATAAACTAGGGGAAATTACAATTTACCATCCAAAACTATACCCTTCGACTACACTTTACACTCTAAAGTGAAAAGAGCAAAAAACCCCTTTTCCTCATCAATTAAAAAACAAAACCTCTTTTTTTCCCTCTCTCTCTCTCTCTCTCTCTCTCTCTCTCTTTTGTGCGTTGGCATCACCAGTACTCCACCATCGCTCCACCACTGCTCCTCCATCATTCCTCCACTGCCTGAGTTAATGTTTTGTAACTCAAGTGTCCTTCAAGTAATTGATATTGGTGCAAGAAGAGCAAATTGATGTCACTGAAGGTTCTGTCGCATGAAAACCAAAGTAGTTTTTGGTTACTCTTTAATCTTGTGCATAGTACAAACCTCGTATATTAAGAGAATGCAACTTCTTAGATCCTTTTAGATCCCAGTATGTACCTGGTAGATGAAATCATAGAAGCCAACTTTTATTACATAGTTTTTTTTTCCCATTTAATAAAACATAAAAAAATTAAAAAAATGAAAGAAAGAGAGCAAGTTGATTAAAACAATAATTGTTACTCTATCCAATGAAGTGATAAAGTAGTGGAGGAAAAGCTGATAAGAAAAGCAAGGCAATAGAGAAAAAATTGATAAGAACAAATAAGCTATTGTTTTTATAAAAAAATTTGTTGTAATTTGGTATAATCACTTGATGCAACCATGACTTCTAAGCCCAATAAGAACAAATAAGCTATTATTTTTATCAAAAAATTGTTACAATTTGATATAGTCACTTGGTGTAACTATGCCTTTTAAGCCTAACTTTTAATATATAACTAGTAAGTTGCCCGTGTGATGCATGTATAATTTTATGATATTTTATGAAATACGGTTTTAGGTAATGTTATACATATATTATAAAGAAAAAGTAAACTAAATTCGAGTAAAAAAACATATACATTTTGAGATATTAAAAATTAGTTTAGTAGGTTCACTACATATTTGTAGCCTTCTCAAGGTAAGGTTTTTATTATTTATTTATTTATTTATTTTTAAATAATGAAACCAAAGATAAATGCAAAAAGTAACAGGACCATGAAAATCAACTAATTTGTGTTGTATTCACATATTTCATACCATGAAATGAAAGTATACCCAACTCTCTTCAGTCTTCTACTCATCGAAAGTGTGACATTAAGACATGACGTGGGCAAGTGTGTATTCATGTGTCTTATAAATTATTTAAAACTAAACCATGGTAGAATATAGCTTTACATTATGTACCAAATGTTCTCTCTACTCATATACCCAAAACAAAAACTATCCAACAAAATTACCCAAACCTAAATCATATTTAAGACCCCAATTTTAAAAAGAAAAAAAGAAAAAAAATTACCCATAGGGGTTTCGGTGTCTTGATGGTGGTGGGAGGCCAGTATAACGGATGTGGTAACCCCGACCCTTAGATTCCTCTTTCTCTCTCTTCCAAATGTTTTATCAATCTCAAGTCTTTTATTTTGGTAATATATAGTGAAATAGTGCGTTTTATTTAAAATACCATTACTAAAAATTCCTTGAAGAATTCATGGATTCTAAGGTGAGAGTAGCTAGAATTCTTACCAAATTTATGGTTCTTGAGGTGAAAATAGAAATAAATCACTCTTGCATGAAAGGATTTCCCTTTCTTAGTGGCTGGACCCGAAAGTATGAGAGGTAGAGAACTTGAGAGAGTTTTTGAGTTTTCTAGTTTCTTTGAGAAAGTGTGAATAAGAAATGATATGAGTCTTGTCTTTCTATTGGTGTGTGAACCCGTGGACTTGAGAGAAAGACTCAAGGGAGCTTCCTAGCTCTTTTCTTAAGAGAAAAGAGAGTAAAGTGAGTGAGAAATTCTGATTTGTGTGTGGACCCGTGGAAAAATGAGAGCAAGAGAGTTTCTTGGAAGCTCAAATTGTCTTGAAAAGTCAAAGAAGAATTGAGATGAAGATTTCTTTGTTGCATGGCCGGCCAAGTGTTGGTCTTGGGGCTTAAGAAGTCAACATGCATGATGCTTTGGCCCTACATGTGTTGAATTTTAATTGGTTGCATGTGGGTGAAATTTCCACTATAACATCTCATGTATCATATGTCTAATTAAAACACCAACTATGTATCTAATAACTTAAACCACTTAATATAGTTTTGTACATACTAAGTATATATTTATAATACAAATACCCATTCAATTATTTATAATGTTTACCATTCTTATTTAATGGCATTATAAAATAATATGTTTATTAAATACTCTTCTATTAATTATAAAAAGAAAGTGGCTTAAAATAGTAATTAACCACTTAAACGCATAGTTTAATTATAAAGTTGGGTCGGGGTGTTACATATGCTCTCTCGCATGAGGTCTTTGCCTATATATATATACTAGTATTATGTCCGTGGGATGCACAGCTCAATTAAGAATAATGTGTAAACTAAAAAATAATAATTTTTTAATTTAATTAAAATTAAATAATAAAATTGATAATAAAAATAAAGTAATCTTTTACTTCCTATTTCTAGAAGTTGAGTAATCTTTTTTGAATGCTATAAGATTAAGTTTTTATAAAAAAAAAAAAAAAATCAAATAAAGTCCAAAATTAATTTAATGGAATATGGTAAATAACTACATGACTAATATAAAAGGATATACCTAAAAAAATATAAAGAGAGTTTGCATATAATAATATATTAAGCTTTAAAAAGGGAGTTTGCATAATAATTATTAAGCTTTAAAGCTCAAGTAATCACCACCACACATTTAAATGAAAAACCTTGAACTCAATAATTAAAAACGATTAAAGAAGTTATAATTGAAATCATATTTAAGTGATAACCTTAATTTAATAGTTAAGAATTATGAACAACCTAAATTACTAAATATTGTGGGTTCTAGTTAGCTCAATTGGTAAAGTCTCTAATAGTTGAATAAGAATTGAATTTTTTTTCTTTGAAATCTTTTTGATAAAAAAGAAGAGTTAAGACCTTGGAAATAAGTTTGCATCAATACTTAAAAATGGCTTCATTAGCATTGAGATATGATGAGAATTAAAAAGTAATACCTTTTTGCAATCCACATTATAAGTAAATGATGCATTTGGAATATAGACAAATTGTAAAAATCTTTTTTTCCGTTAACCATCTCTATTTGAATTAATGAATTAATGAGAGTATATAAAACATAATATAAGAATTAAATAAAAACTGTAAGTACAAAGTTTATAAGAAGAATTCAATAAAGAAATTGATACAAATAAATGATCTCATGGGCAAGTAAAAGTAAAAACATGTTTATAAGAACAATTCAATAAAATTTTTTGATGTGAAACTCTTACCCTTATGCTTCAAATTGATTCGATGAAGATTGAACGAATTTAGGATATAATTAAATATTAGA
Source organism: Quercus lobata (assembly GCF_001633185.2). Taxonomy (NCBI): domain Eukaryota; kingdom Viridiplantae; phylum Streptophyta; class Magnoliopsida; order Fagales; family Fagaceae; genus Quercus; species Quercus lobata. The sequence goes on from NC_044908.1 coordinate 60,470,438, forward strand.
CAACTGTTATATATATATATATTATAAAAAAAAGAAGAAGTTAAATATTGGACAACAAAATAATTAAATTGGATCAAACTATAAACATATAAATTAGATCAAACTTAAGGAAGTTAACTTAAACAAAAGGCCACAAATACATATTCAATTTGATTATAATAAAAAATTAGATAAGTAAATACATACCTACATGATTGGAGGTAGGAAAATTGAAGACTATACCAAAAGACTATACAATAGGTTGGAGAACAAAAAAAATACACTAACTAACCGTGTATATATATACATACTCCACCTAAAAAGAGTCCAAGTAAAAATCAAATACCCTAAACTTCTTGAAGTCTACATTAATTTAGATTTTGCTATTATATATATATATATATATATAAATATATATAACTTTTTCTCTGCCGATCAAATTTTTATCATCACCAACAATGCATTTTTCATCAAATGCCTAGATACTATGCTAATATATATCACCATATTATATCTACTGAAGTTTTTCTCTGCGGGTCAACTTCTTATCCTCACCAACAACGTTTTTTTTTAATTTTTTTTAATTTTATTATTATTATTTTTCTCTCTGTGTGATATATACGGATTTTTGGGATAGATTTACAATGCCATGATACTGCTAAATTGTATTACCTGGCAGTTCTAAGCTTATCATACTCCTTTGTAATATATATAATTTTAGCAATAAATTTTCTACCTTTTATTAAAAATACAACCAATCAAGATAAATATAATAATTTTTTATTTCATTTAAAACTTTCCTGGTGATAATTTAGGTCTCCCCTAAGTTTTAAATTTTTTTTTAAAAGACAAAACAAAAAACCCATATGAGAGTAACAATTAAAACAAAAAACAAATGTGATTGATGGTTGGAAGGAAATAGGATAGAATTGTTGTTGTTGTTTTTTTTTTTTTAACCCTAATTATCAGTATAGAAATTAAATATAAAAAAAAAACACACACACACAAAGAAGAAGTTGTTATCAACATAACTTTATCTAACTGATGAACCAATAGAAGATAATAAGTGATAAACCAATTGAAGGAAAGTTGATAAGAACAACTACGATATTATTTTTATTTTATTTTTTAAGAAACATTAGACCTCTTTTTTTTAGTGTGGTATACGTTGCTGCAATTTAAGATGCAATAGACTTTTTTTTTATATATAAACATTTTTTTTAAAATCTAAAAATCTATAATAAAAAAATTCCACTTAGCGCAACTATGGCGTTTAAGCCCAACTTTTATTATATAGTATATGATATATACATATATATATATATATATTGATTTTTTTGCATTTAATAAAAAATAAAAAATATAAAAAAAGGAGAAGAAGTTAAAACACTAATTGTTACTTTATCAAAAGAAGTGATAAAGTAATGGAGGAAAAACTGTAGTAGAGAAAAAGTTAATAAGAACAAATAAATTATTGTTTTTATCTAGAGGATTGTTGCATTTTGGTATAGCCACTTAGTGCAACCATGATTTCTAAGCTCAACTTTTATTATATGGTATATGAAATAATATGATATGAGATTGATGATTGATTTGTTGGGTACTTTTAGTAACCCAGTTAAGGCTCAATTAGTACTTATCTAATTGGGTAATTACTTAATTGAATCCACGATGTAAGATTTATTAATAGTTCTAATTTGAATCCACAGCTTAAATTATTTTTTTACCCACCCGTAATAGCCAATAACAATCTACTACTTAAGATTTGTTGTGAAAATATTGTAAAAATGTTGTGGACATAGCATTTCTTGGTAATAGACAAAACTTAGATATATTATCTTAGGTAAGGCGTTGTACTTTAGGTTCCCCTTTTAAAAATAAACCACGTGGCTATTTAACAAACACATCTAAACGACATTAAAATAAAAACTTATTCTATTCCCTTGTGAACTCTATCACTTCCCCTGAAATCACAAAGATACAAAGTGTTTAAGCTCTTTCAGCCCTTTCACTGTTGGAAATACAGCCGATCCACCATGGCCAGCTTCTCAAGCTTTTCTCTCCGCCTACTACCATTCACTAGCAGCGGCGGTTATCTTCAACTCGAACCCTCATCACTCTTTCCCTCCCTATCTTTCTCTAACCTCTCTCTAAGCCTAGCCCTAAATCAAGACCATTTTCACCGCCTCTGCCTCCCATCACCGCCACCTAGGTGGTGGTTCTCTCATCTCAATCCTTCTCCACTTCTCTCTCTCTCTCTCTCTCTCTCTCTCTCTCTCTCTCTCTCTCTCTCTCTAAAACCCTATTAGATCCTATAATTTACCCCTCTCCCTTTTATATATCTTTTATATACTAAACCTTTAATAATTCAATGGGTCTATGTTTGGGTTTTATGCAGATCAATTCCAAATGGGTGATTGGCGAGGTTTTTTTTTTGACTTTAGATGGGTTTTCTAACGGGAAACATAAGGTGTTTAATGCTGTTTAGTGAAAATGTTAAGGAGTGGCTAAATTTTAAAAGGGCACCTAAGGTATTATACCTAAATTTTACCCAAAAATAATTTGGTGGGTTTGGGTTTCAATTTATTGAGTGGGTTCGGGTTGCTTTTACCTCTCTAAAATTAATGGTGGCATGATCAAGAAGAGAGCAAGTCCTTCTCAAAAAAGAAAAAAGATAAAGGTGTAAGTGCAACACATGTATATGTCGTTCTATATAAGGATTGTCATTATTTGACATGACTCACGAGCACGACATAATCAATTGTAGGTTAGTGTTTAATGTAAATGAATTCGTGTCAAAATAGGTCAAAAAACTTTAACATGTTGTGTTGCTTAACCCACAATTAACCTGAAATGACTTGATTCATTTAAATAAAATGTCATTTTATAGGGAAAAGATTATATTTTACCTCCTTAAACTATATCTCTTTTTACATTTATTTCCTCTAAACTATTACCTATGTAACACTTTGCACCCCATCCTATGGGTAGTAGTTTAGGAAAGTAAGTGTGCATTCTCATAATTTAAGGGGGGTTAAATATAAAATGAGTATAGTTTAGTGGGGGTAATAAGTGTGCATACTCATAGTTTAAGGGGGGTAAAATGTAATGTTCCCAAATTTTTTTATTTGATATAAATTTGGATCCTAATATAATCAAGTAAAATTTTTTTAATGGTTATATTGATAAAATTTTTATTGAATTTTACCCAAAACAAGGTGGGAAAAAAAACTATAATTTCACTTCATTTTTCTTGGATTGTGTGCTAAATCGATTGAAATGGATTGTGTTGTGTTAACCCGCTTAATGAACAAGTTGTATTGTTAGCAGTTAACACAGTTATTAAATGAGTTTAAATTCAATAAGGATGTGGTGTAAAACACCATCCAATTAAAAAAATGCTACATTAGTATTAAACAAACATTTTACAAATTGCTGAATAAAGATGGCCACACACAATCAATTCTCCTTAATACCTCTCTCTCTCTCTCTCTCTCTCTCTCTCTCTCAGATCAGGCCAATCACCATGGCTACCTGCTCCCCTCCCCTCCTCCCTTTGCTTTCACCTTTGCCACCTTCTCCCTCACAAAATCAATCATTTCCTCTTTAAACCCTCCATCTTCTCCATCATTGTCAACCTCCTCCAAACCCCAAAACTCCCTCAATCTCTCTTTTCCATTTCAACCCATGGCTATAGTTGCTTCAAACTCAATCACTCACCACCATTGGTGGTGGCCTAGAGACTCGCTTCTCTTTCTCACTTACTCCTTTTCTCTCTAGTCAACTCTCTCACTCATTAGAAAATCCTTATACCAATATGAAAATCTAATTTATCAGCAAGAGGCGGTAGAATCCAATGAGAGGTGGACGCGCGACAGATCCAATTTGAGAATTTGGGAGCTATCTCCATGGACGACAGCAGAATCTAGTAAGAAAGTGAGAAGATTTGGGTTTGGGTGAGTTGTGATTGTGTGTGACACTACTTATTCACTCATGTGTAATAATGTGTAATATGCTGATATGGCTAGCACTTATAAAAGTGGCAGTTTGAGGGATAAATTACCAAAGAGGACAATGTATATATAAGAGCATCTCCAGCAGGTTAGACAAATTTTTGTACTGTTTGGACAATCAACAGTGACATTTATCTTTTGCCTACCCACTTTTTTAATTTTTATTTTGTAATCAAATTTATTCTTTTTTAATATTTATTTATTCTTTTTCTATTCATTCTCAACAATTATATTTTTCAACAAAAAGTGTTACATCCACAATATTTTTTGCAATACTTTCACAAGAATCATAACAAAATCTTATATGGAAAGTTGTTACTAGTTCTAATTTGAACCCACCACTGAAATTATATTTTTACTCATCAATATTAGCCAATTACTTAAAATTTATTGTGAAAATATTGTGGTAATATTTTTAAATTGTGATTTCTAATTCTTTTCATTTCTTTCATCCATACGTTTCCTTTTCCTTTTTTTTTTTCTCTTGCATTTTGTCCACCACACACGTATACCATTGTCCACATCCTCTCCTTTTTCTTTTTCTTTACTTCCACTTTCCAGAAGCTCCTCATTCTTTCTTCTTCTTTTTTTCCTTTACTTCCACTTGATTCAAGAAGCTCTTCGGCTCTCTCATTTTTTTTTTTTTTTTTCTTTTCCTACTTGATTCCATAAATTCTCTAGCTCTATATGTGATACTTGATTCCATAATCTTGCTTGCCTTTTAGGTGTCATTATCTTCAAAGTTCAAACACACACAGACACAGACACGCATGGAGAGAGGAGAAATTGTCTTTGCTCCACCACACGGCCACCGCTACTCCTCCTCCTTACTGCGGAGTGCATGCAACTAAGGGTCATATTTTTTTTTTTTTTCTGGTTGTTCTAATTTTTTTTTTCCTGTTCTTGATCTGCTGTTGTTGTTGTTTTGATTTTAGATTTGTTGTTTAAATTATATCAGTTTTATGAGAGCAAGCATTTTTTTGCTTTTATTGTTGTGGTTTGATTAATTTTAAGATTATGTTTTTGAGTTTGTATTTTGATTATGCTTGAGATGGGAGGCGTGAGAGGAGCTTCGTGCAAAGGGAGAGCAGAGAGATCAGATGAGGGGCGTGAGGCTTCAGGCGTGAGAGAAGAATTGTTATGGGTATTTTCGTAATTCATCATCAGCCCAACGGTAACAGTATGCGCGTTTTGATTTATGGACCTCAGGAGGTCCATAAATTTTGCGCGTTTTGGACGCGAATTTGCCTGAGCCAAAAACGCAACTTTTATCAAAAAGTTGGAGATTCTGGCATTTTACCCTTAATTTTTTTAAAAATTGGCAATATGCCCCTGTTTGCAAACTATATAGGGGCGTACCCCTGTTTCGATACTCGATTACTCTAAAATCGAGTTCAATTAAATACTCGATTCGTAGAAAATCGAGTTATGCCCGATTAAACTTAAAAAAAAAAAAAAAAAAAAAATTACAACGAACTCGAGTTTCAGGAAATCGAGTTCCATGCAAATTTTTTTTTTTATAAGTGTGATTGCCCCATATTCAGGATGACCTATAGTGGCGTTTTTAAGCCCTATAGTGGCGTTTTTAAGCCCTATAGTGACGTTTTAAAGACCTATAGCGGCGTTTTCCTGTAAATTTTTTTATTAGTGTGATTGCCCCCTTCAAGTAGCCTTATAGTGGCGTTTTTAAGCCTTATAGTGACGTTTTAAAGTCCTATAGCGGCGTTTTCTTGCAAAAATTTTTTATAAGTTCCAATACCAGGTTCAAGGAGCCCTATAATGACGTTTTAAATCCCTATAGTGACGTTTTGAAACTCGACTTCCCTAAAATTGAGTTTCATGCTGCTTTTTTTTTATTTTTTATTTTATTAGTTTTAGTTTTATTGGGCATAACTCGATTTTTTACGAATCAAGTATTTCATTGGAACTCGATTTTAAGGTAATCGAGTATCGAAACAGGGGCATATCCCTATATAGTTTCGAAATTGGGGCATATTGCTAAATTTTTTAAAAATTAAGGGCAAAATGCTAGAATCTCCCAAAAAGTTGCGTTTTGGGCTGAGCCAAATGCAATTTTTCTTCAGCTCCTAAAAGTGCAAACAAACGCACACTAAGTCGGGTTGGTGTTCATCTATTCAAGGCATTGGGCTTAATTTGGGCCTCAATCCCTCATTTCCTCCTTCATCCAAATCTCAGGACATTTGGATTGGGCCTCTTTCCATGCAGCCAAATTTTTGGATATAAAAAAAAAAAAAAAAAAAAAAGGTAAGAAAAAGAAAAAGAGATTCGAAATGCTTAATGGTTAAGTCAATAAAGTCTGGTCTCAAAAAAAAAGAGTCAATAAAAGTGTCTCGCGTGGCTTTATTAAACTTCCGCGAAGAAACATTTAAAAGTGTCTCCAATTTCCTTCACAGTTAAAGCAACCAAACATTTACTAGTGTCTCTTGTTTGCTAATTGTATTTTCTGTCTTTGTTTTGTGAATAAAAATTCTTGTTCATCAAAAAAAAAGTTAAGCAACCAAACCCATTCCATTCGATCCGATCCGAATAAAAACCGGGTTTCACCGTCGTCGACAAGCATGATCGTGACGAACACTCCGGCGGCGGACCTCGTCCTCACGAACCTCGCTTACTGCTCGCACGCCGATCTTCATGGCTTCGCCGTCCCCGGCACCAAGCTCTACCTCGCCTCCATCGCCGATTCCTTTGTTCTTTCTCTCTCATATCCTTTTCTCTCATTTCTTACTGCTCCCTATTTCGCTCTGAAATTTTGTTCCATCATGCACATTTCCAATTCTGATCAACCTTGATTCTGATCCTTTACAGTATAACTTCTTGCACAAGCTAAGATTTGCCATATCTTATTTGCTTAGATGTAAATCCGAAAGTCGCTTTCAGAATTTGCTCTGAAATTTGTTGATTTCATGCATAACTAAGATTTGCGTGTAATTTTTGTTAAGATCGATGGCTTTTTTTGATTATTCTTGTTTTGGTGGCCTTAACTAAGAGTTGATGATGATACTGCTCATGAGAGCGTACGGAATGGCCACATAGCTCTAAATGCGATTCAGCGTCGGCATGCCAGGGTTTCATCTGGTGATACCTTATCGGTTAACAGGTCAGAGCTCATTCGATTCGATACCACCACCACCACCGCCGTCTTTTTTTTCTTCGTATTGTTTCTAATTGTTGTGTGTTGTTTGTAATTTGTTTTAGATTTATTCCGCCGGAGAAGTTCGACCTGGCATTGCTTGCACTTGAGTTGGAGTTTGTGAAAAAGGGGACTAAAAGTGAACAGGTTATTATTGACTTTCAGTCAATAATCTTAGTTTTAACTTCATGGAGGGTTTTATTTTATGCTTGAAAAATTGGTGTTCTCTTTTTTTTTTTTTTTTTTTTGTAGGTTGATGCTGTTTTGCTTGCTGGCCAGCTTAAAAAGAGATTTATGAACCAGGTAGAGTTTATATTTTTATGACTTATTATTCCATTTTGTGTTTGTTAGTTTTAGAGCATCTCCAACAGCCACCGTAAAGTCATTTTTGGACCGGACCGCCAAATATTACTGTTCATGCTCCAACAGCTTCTCTAAACGCGCGGGTTCTCCAAATTTTTTTTGAAGTTGCTAGAGTAGTTCTCTAAATCTAGAGAATACTGTAGTACCTTCAAATCAATTTTTTTTGCTTAAAAAATTATTTCAGCTACTATTATATCAATTCTTTCTCTCTCCTCCAGATTTCTTTTTTTCTCTCATTCTCTCCGTTTCTCACATAATCCAAACACAAAACTCAAAACAAAATCTAATTCTTAAAATAAAGTTGAATCAGAACAAGCAAATATGAAAAAAAAAAAGAAGAAGCCGATATGACCCCGTTTCTCACATAATCCAAACACAAAACACAAAACAAAATCCAATTCTTAAAATAAAGTTGAATTAAAACAAGCAAATATGAAAAAAAAAAAAGAACAAGCCGATCTGACCCAAGCCGATCGGTGGGGAGGACGATGAGCAGCAGTGGAGATGCTAGAGCGGCGAGATGCATGCGGTGGAGGCCCAAGCCGATCTCTCCTCTCTCTCTCTCTCTCTTCTCTGATGTGAAGCGCTGGAATGTTTTTGAAGTGAAAAAGAAAATAAAAAGAAAGGGGGGCTGTGTGTCTTGTGTGGAGGAGAAAAACAAGAAAAAGAAAAAAGAAAAAAAGAAATGAAACATGGGTGAAAATGAAATGAAAGGAAGAAAAATAATATAAAAAATAAAAAATCCTAATTGAAAAATACTACTATAATATTTTTACAATAAATTTTAAGTAATAGATTGTTATTAGTTAATATTGACAAGTAAAAAAATAATTTCAGTTGTAGGTTCAAATTATAACTAGTAACAACTTTCCACATAAATTTTGTTGTAAAAGTATTGCGTAAAATGTTGTGAACATAACACTTCTCATTGAAAAATATAGTTGTTAAAAAAAGAATAAATGATGATTAAAAAAAGAATAAACAATGAATGAAGAAATAATATTTAAATGAGATAGAAAATGGGATAGAGAATCTGTTGGAAGTGTATTTGAAAAAGTGAGTAGGTAAAAGCTAAATGTCACTGTTCATTCTCCAAACAATACAAAAATTTGGGGAAGCTGCTAGAGATGCTTACTTGGCTGCGCATGTTGGCTGTAATTGATTGAGGATTTTGAAATAAATGGGACTTTTTAGGTACTTGGGGGTAGGGGTGTACAGAAAACCCGACCCGACCCACCAAGCTCGACCCGACCCAACTTGCCGGGTTGGGTTAGGTTACAAAAATTTCTTTTATAGTGGGTCGGGTTGGGTTTGGGTTATAAAATTACAAATCCACCAAATCCGACCCGACCCGACCCGACTCACCCATATTTACTATATATTTAAAATATATTATATATTTAATAATTTTTTTTTAAACCAGCTGTAGGCTCTTATATATATATATATATATATTTAAATATATATTATATATTTAATAATTTAAAAAAAAAACTAGCTGTAGAGCAGCACTTCCTCGATTCCTCCTATTAATACTAATTTAATATATATATATATATAATATATTATATAATTAATAAATTTTTTAAAATAACCAGCTACGTCCTAGTTTGCTTCTTGCCCCACCTTTTTTTCCCTAACAGTAAACATATGAGACGTGTATTAATGTTCCCAGTGTATTTATAGGTTTTGCCTGCCTTATTTTCTTCCTAAATCTTTATGGATGATATCACTTCAAGCTGTGGATTATTGTTCTTGTTGTACGCAGGTAATGACAGCAGGGCAAAGAGTGTCATTTGAGTTTCATGGAAATAACTATATTTTCACAGTCAATCAAGCTGCCGTAGAGGGGCAAGAAAAATCTAGTACTATTGAAAGAGGGATGATATCAAGTGATACATACATTGTCTTTGAAACATCAAATGCGAGTGGAATAAAGGTATATTTCTGTATTTGATTGTGTACTAGTCTTTATACGCACGCATATTTTGTTCTTGTTTTGAATTTTTTCTTATTGGTAAATACACATGCACTAGTGGGTCTTGAACTCATTACCTCTAGGAGGAGATGCATTTGAGCTAGTTCCCATTGGCTTCTTTCTCCACTTGTTCCACTTAGCTATCCTATACTGGTTAGGTTTAATTATATTGAATTGGTGATAAGTTTGCTATCCTAGCTCTTGGGCATGAGCATAAAATGCTTTGCCTGTAAGTGGTGAACTCCCTTGGATTACTTGGCAACTAGTTCTGGCAGGTGGGTCATTTGCTCTTTAGGTTTTGCTACCTAGAGGCAAATCCAAAGGGCTCTTCTTTAGAAAAGTTCCCTACATTATATAAAAAAATGGTTTGCTATCATAGAGTTTAATATAATAATACGAAAAACTTTCTATATACATAATGCCATTGACAAAGCTAACTTCAGGTATTTTGTTTGATGTTCATGAAAAATTCTTCCATCATTTGTTTGTTTGCATAATTAACAAATCAATGCTATTAGATTGGTGGATTCTGTACCTGATATTTCTTTAATGCTTAATGCATGCTAGAGAAGGTGCTGCCATGTCAAATCAGTCAAAATCTCTTTTACACTTGCATCTCCCCTTAATTATTTACCTCTTCCTCTGTTGAACAGAACATGATCAGTGTAGCCGAATAAGCATTTATACAGATCACAGTTGCTCAGAGTAATTATAGGCTGATCAACTTGATGTCAAACATTAAATCCAGTAACTTATATTTTGACTTACAGATAGTCAATCAGCGTGAGGCAGCCAGTAGCAACATCTTCAGGCAGAAGGAGTTTAATCTTCAATCACTTGGTATAGGTGGCCTAAGTGCAGAGTTTGCAGATATATTTCGAAGAGCCTTTGCTTCGCGTGTTTTCCCTCCCCATGTGACAAATAAGTAATATTTTCAATTTTTCATTTATGCATTAATTCTTCTAGTCTGTTTTATTTCCATAACATGCTCTTACCTGGAAATTTCTTCGTCTTCTAGATTGGGGATTAAGCATGTGAAGGGTATGCTGCTTTATGGGCCTCCTGGTACTGGCAAAACACTTATGGCTCGTCAAATTGGAAAAATGTTGAATGGAAGGGAACCAAAGGTTTGTATATGGTTTATTTTATTTATATATTTTTCAGTCTTTCACCAAATGATAAAACTTATAGCTTTATGAGGCTAACACCTTATCATTTTCCATCTTCAGAATTAAGAGTTTTTATTTTTTTATTTTTTTGTTTACCTTCCCCCGTCCCCGTAAATGAGAGGGAGAGTTGAGCCATTGAAAGGTGTTTTATTTTTTTATAAGTAAGAACCAAAGAAAGTTTTAATAAATGTTTCTTGTTAGTAATATTAAGTATAAAGACAAATGATTTTCATAATATTTTTAGACCTTGATGAAATTATAACTAGTGTTTTCTCAAGGCTCATAAGTTTGTATTCTTATTTACATGGCCTGCTAATCTTATTAAAAAATTTAGCGTTGTCATTTTTACTTTGCAATGAGCAAAGAATTGATTTGTTCTGTACATTTTGTTTATTGTAATTCCATAATTTCATTGACCTAAAGACTTTGAGTTCATCTTTTAAAACTGGTGTATGAAGTTTCAAAACAAGCATCTAATGCACAAAATTGAGTAGAATGAAGCTTTTTAACTATCTCTAGGTTGGTAGTGTTGCAGTTGAATTGGTTTAGTAATTCAAAAAACAAATATCAAATGTTTAAGATTATTTCTAGTCTTGTTTGAGCATAGACCATGAGTTCACTTACTATTTGACTGACATTGAACTTTATTCCATAGACATACAAATTTATCCGGAAATGATGACCACGATGAATCGCACTCTTTTTCTTTAATTTGTCAAGCAGAAATGCTTCTCAGGCACATGATTGACACAAAATCTCATGAAGATATATCTTATATGAGAAGGCAGGCAGCGTCATCTCTATTTTATTTCCTTGCAACATAAAACCTAGTGCACATCACCCATCCACTTTCGGTTATGTCATGGTTTAAATATCAATAGTCACTGGGTCTTTTGATGTGTTCAATTTTCATTTGAGCATATGCTCACTTGCTAGTGCATACTTTTCATTTTGATGCTGGAACATTGTTTTCGGGTTCCAAAGCTAACTAAACACGTCTGAATTCTTTCTATCATAGCAACAAATTATTATTAGTATTCTATGCTGTTTTAATTACTTAATGTTCATCATTGTGAAGATGAAGTAATTTTTTATCAATAAAATTTCTATTACTTATAAAAACAAATAAATTAGAAGTATTCTATGCTTCACATTCTATAAGATGGTGAAATCTATTCTTGTAGTTGATGGACCATCTTTTTTATTTTTTACCCTTTTTGTGACAAATTGTTATAGATTGTTAACGGCCCTGAAGTTTTGAACAAATATGTTGGTGAAACTGAAAAGAATGTTAGGGATCTATTTGCTGATGCTGAGAATGATCAAAGAGCTCGAGGTAAGGGAGATATAACAGGTGTTTTCCTAGGTTGGTCTTTTGGTGATCACTAATGCCATCATGTTCTTTTCCTTTTCAGGGGACCAAAGTGATCTGCATGTCATAATTTTTGATGAAATTGATGCTATTTGTAAGGTACATGATTCTTCAAATATTTGTTAACGTTTTTTTTTCCCCCTGCCAGTAGATTGATTGCGACATCAATTTGTTGCTTTTGATATATATATATATATATATATATATGCATGTATGTATAGTTAGTATTTACCTCTGACTGAATCTATTGTTCTTGAATGTCCTGGAGTGTCATTTATTTGAATATCTAAGGTGTGTGGAATCTATAGATTAACTTCCTTATGCGGTTAGAAATGCTTTGTATAGTTTCATAACTCTTTATGTTGCCTTAATGAACAATAATGACCATTCCAAGAATTGGGACCCTGAGTCAAAGAATCATCCTAAGTGACATAGTGCTAAGAGTTGTAGATGAGTAGGCCTTTGGACATAAAATATATTTATATATGTGTATGTATATATTAACTTGAATCCTAGTTCCCTTCTTGACCTCTAAGTGAACTTGCTATTATTAGTATGATTTTAAAAGCGACAGCACAAGAACACATTGGTAACACCTACATGGTTAGATTTCCACCTGAGGTCTGCATTGTTTAATATGTCAAAGAAACAATGTCAATTTTTAGATTTAAGGTTGTCTGGTTATGTAATCCAAGTTTTTTAGCAAATGGAAAGAGCTCAATGCATGTTCTCATTTTGCATTTGCAGTCAAGAGGTTCAACTAGAGATAGTACAGGAGTTCGTGACAGTATTGTGAACCAGCTTCTTACAAAGGTTAGTTAGAGGTTCAATTGCTTTTACAATCTTGCAAATCAGAGTGTTTCTCTGCTAATAACTAAAAGACTATTTACTTTTCAGATTGATGGTGTGGAGTCTTTAAATAATGTCTTGCTTATTGGAATGACCAACAGAAAAGATTTACTTGATGAAGCCCTTTTAAGGCCTGTTTCTCTCCCTCTTCTGTGTTGCATAACTGTCCATGCAACCTTAAATTTTTTTATGTCATGAAAAGCATGGATAGCAACTCCTAGTTGACATTGATGTACATAGGTTGTAGCAACTACTAGTCAACATTGGACTCTAAATCAAAGTCCAATAAATTTTATTTATTTATTCCTGCCAATGAGCCCTAGTTCAAACTGCACTTCCTTGTAAAACGCGAGGTGGAGGGTGAGATCATGGGTTCCAAACCTGTTGAGTGCATGTGTAATTACCAATAAAATTCATTTAAATTTGTTTATTCTTGATTTATAGACCAGGACGCTTGGAGGTTCAAATTGAGATAAGCCTTCCTGATGAGAATGGTCGCTTACAGATTCTTCAAATTCATACAAACAAGATGAAAGAGAGCTCTTTTCTTGCTCCTGATGTGAACCTTCCAGAGCTTGGTATGTCCATTAGTGAGATATGCTTATGATATCTACTTATTCATCTATTATATGGCTGAAGTGACTGTTAAATGGGGACATGATTATATCTAAATTATATTTGCCGCCAGGTTTTGATTGGAGTTGTGTGTGTCTATATATATAAATTTATAATATATTGAGAACATAATCTATACTAAACATTCTTTAGGCTGGCTTTGATAGTCAAACTCATGAAAAGGTATTGCAGTTGTATGGATCTTAGAAAATTAAAGTACCAAGTGATTTATAATTCAATTTAATCTAATATCTCCCTTACACCTAGCCCCAAAAAACCACACCCTTAATGATTTTCTATGTTACAACCAACTGTTAGTGGTGAAACTTAAGGATATGATATTTTTAATTATTATTTTTTTTTTGGGGGGTGGGGGTGCTGTTTAATGTGTCCAAAATTGATCTCTTTGAAAAAGTTGCAGTGATTCTTAAATTGTTTCTTACTTTATTATACAAATACTTTTGACCATGTGTTGAATGTTTAAATTGTTGCAATGTTTTGGACTCTAGGAATGATAGATGAAGGTCTTGGTTGATTCAGTTATCTATTTTTGTGAGTGCAGCTGCTCGTACGAAAAACTATAGTGGTGCCAAACTTGAAGGTGTTGTAAAAAGTGCAGTATCTTATGCTTTGAATAGACAACTAAGTCTTGATGATCTCACCAAGCCAGTGGATGAAGAGAGTATAAAAGTTACCATGGATGATTTTTTGAATGCACTCCACGAAATAATTCCTGCATTTGGAGCCTCCACTGATGACCTTGAGCGGTGCAGGTATAGTTTTGAGCAATTTGAAAATGCTTTTAGCTTTCAGATTTTATTTATTTATTTTATTTTTAACTCACATCACATTGTCATGCTCGAGATAAGTCTTCCTTTTGAGATTTTAATAATTTTGACTTAAATCCCTTTGTTGTGGAATAGTTTATGTTGCATTGCATGGCATATATGACTAATTTGTTTACTATGTGAGAAATTTGGGATAATGATATTGTTGGCTGTCCAAAAAATTGGGTAACAAATGGTACTCTGTTTCTGCTGGAAGCTTGATTCTATTTACTAACGTGATTTGTAGACTGAATGGCATGGTGGACTGTGGTGATCGAAATAAGCACATTTATCAAAGAGCTATGCTACTTGTGGAGCAAGTTAAAGTGAGTAAAGGAAGTCCGCTTGTTACTTGTCTTCTGGAAGGCCCAAGTGGCAGGTATGCATGGTTTCTCTATTTTAATTGACTTTGTTAATTGCATCTTTTTTGAATCTTACCCTTTTTGGACAGTGGTAAAACCACACTAGCAGCTACTGTTGGCATTGACAGTGATTTTCCTTATGTCAAGATAGTAAGCTCCCTGCCCTATATTTTGGATATTCTATCTTGTTACTTTCAAGGAATTTTTTCCGTCTCTTCTACTGTCCCTTCCATTTATACCTATTTCTAAATTTTGCCATTTTTTGGGTAGGTCTCAGCAGAATCAATGATTGGTCTTCACGAAAGCACTAAGTGTGCACAAATTGTCAAGGTTTGTCAAATGCAAAGGCCCGTTTGGAAGCAGTTTTTAAATTATAGTTTCTTGTATTTAAGTATTGAAAACTGTGGGGTCCAAAAAAAACATTTGTTTGGTAACAATATTTTGCAAGGAGTTTTTAATCTGACTTCACTTTAGAGGATTCAAGTGCTGAATTTTGAGAACACCTCGAGCAGTTTTCAGTTTTGAGCAACAATTTTTAAAGTTATTATTAAGATAATAAATTTTTTCTTACGTAGTCCTCTCTTTCTCTCTCCCTCCCAACCCGATTTCTCTCTCCTCTGTTTCTGTCTGTCTCTGTCTCTGTCTCTCTCTCTCTCTCTCACACACACACACACCATAGAACTCTCAGTGATGGCGGTGGAGCACCATCCCAAGTGTTGCTGTGGCGTCGGATCTGGGTATCCAAATCTGACCCCTGCCTCTCTCTGTTTGTCTCTCTTGCTCCTCCTTCTCTCTGTTTTTCTCTTGTTCCTCCCTCTGTGTGTTTGCGTCGGATCTCAGTTTAGAACTGAGGCTGGTTTGTGATAAATTTTTATTAGATGAGTATTAATACCAGTTTTTGAGTGAAAATATCATGCCAAACAGACCAAGTTTTGTTTTGGTTGAGAAAGCATGTATTGAAACACAATTTTGCAAAACCTTTTGAAAACTGAAAACTGGTTTCACTTACCAAACAGGTCCTAAGACTTTGACCATTCTTGGTTGCATTTTAAAAGATTTTTTTCCCTCCTTTATGTGATAGAACCAGTTCCTAGTCTAAATTGAGATTTGATGTATCTAAGACAAGTTTATGCTGCACTTGCAGAGTTATCAATTATTTATTGTCTATTTACACTAGAAAGATATATACTTTTTAATGTTTTTCTTTAGTTTATGTGATTGGGAGGAAATTTTGAAGCCTTATTTATAATGATATTCTTTAACAGGTATTTGAGGATGCATACAAGTCACCGCTGAGCATCATCGTTCTTGATGACATTGAAAGGTAAATCTACTGATGTGAATTGAATGAAGCTGTACTGCTTTTCACCAGCACGTTTTTCATCTATTAATGATAATGAAGAAGTGCCTTAGATGATTTTACGGTAATTGTTGTTGCAGGTTATTGGAGTATGCTGCCGTTGGGCCTTGTTTTTCAAATATAATCTCTCAGACACTACTGGTCCTACTCAAGCGGCTTCCTCCAAAGGTTTTTCGTTGTTCTTTGTCTTTATTGGCTGGACTGGTCTTACAATTTCCAATTATATTATTATCAGTGAATTTCATGAAGAATAATTCTTTATTCAAATTGTATAATTGGAAGGGGTGGATACATATTTTTATAGGAAAAGTTAATGGATGCTCTAAAGGCATTGGTTTAGAAAACATTTATAGATACTTTTAATGGGAAAAGAAAAAGTACTTAATTTTTTTGACAACTTTTTATATTTTCCATAAAAGTGGTATCAAAATTTTCCTAAATTAGTCCATTAACAAATGTCCAAAGGGCACCCGTTAACTAGACCCTTTGTTTATATCTGAATTGAGTGTAATTCATTGGATTCTATTCACCTTTTCAAGATATGTCAGGTATGATAAGATACACTAAATCTAGAAGTGAATATTGATAAATTGATGGGCAAATAAATGACATAAGATGTTCTGCGTTGGGTGGTTCACCATCTGTTGAGGTAAATATTTGATTTAGCAGCACTTATGAAATAAAACTTTTCACTAGGAAATTTTTTCTAGTTGAATAAACTTCCCAAAAGACTACTTTCACTGAAAATCTCCAATTTTTGAACAGGGAGAAATAACTTCCAACCAATTGAGTCCTTGATGTTTTTTACCAATTCACAATCTTGTAACCACCCTCCTTCCCTGTGATGTAAATGCAGTACTTTTTTGGGTCACATCATATATTTCTCTACCTGTCATTTGTACCACAATCTTAAAATCATGTAATGCCCTGTGCTGGAGTGTGCGAGCTATCCAAAATAATTAAATAATATGATTTCTTATGCAAAATTTTTCAATGAGCACGACACAATGACAGCAATATAGGTACATGTTAAAATGCTTCTATTCTGGTCAGTGAAATTCTCTGCATGATATTACTGTTTTCCTTTTTTCTTTTTCTTTTTTTAAATAGATTGAAAGAATTAGTAGAAGTTTAGTATTCCCTCTATACCAATTTGAATGTCTAAGACCTATCAAAATTCAAAACAAAAAACCAATTTGAATGTCTAAGTTTGACATGTCACATGTTTAATGAGGAAGAAAGAGCATGCCACTCTAGCCAAAATGCCAAAAGTATTGATTGTTTTTTGAATTAGTAAGGGGTACTATGGGAAGGTTTAGGTATAAATGCTTGGTTTTTAATTTCTTTTTTTAGTAAGTGTGCACTCATTTTGGGACGTGAAGGAAAACAAGACACTCAACATCTCATGGAGGGAGTATGAAAAAATGGTGGCTTTATCTCAAGTTAAAAATTTAAACTTGGTAAGATGTGAGGCTGATGAGCTCTATCTCAACTGATGAGGTCACTAGTTCAAATCACCTATTTCCCCCTCCTTTAGGGAAAAGAACATATCAGAAAAATTATGTAAAATTGAAATGAGGTTAATATTATTATTATTTTTACACCTCAGGTTCAAAATATTTTGGTTGATGTATCATGTATGATTTGGATCATAGGCAGTATGGAAATTCCCTCTTTATTACCAACTGTAGTGCATGTGTTATGCATGTTGGTAGTTACAAAACCTATAGAACTAGATATAAATTGTTCACAAAGATGTCAATGGTTTCAAAGTGGTAGCAATTGTGAAATCCACTTTTAAAATTGTTATATTTTCTTTCTGAACTATGGTCATGCTATCTTTCCAGTGCCATATTGAATATGTAGTCTCCACTCTTCAAACCCCTCTTAGACACATACAACTTCACTGAGTCTTACCCAGCATGAATGAGGGAAAAAAAAAAAAAAACACTGAATTCATTGTAGATTACAAATTTTGAAAGCGTAGCTAAGATCTGGGATCTTCTCCCCCATAACTGAGTGAAAGGATGAGCACGAGTTCTATCCCTTATGTACTCTTTTTTTGGGACCTACATGTATCCATTAAATCCTAATGCTATTTGATGTAGTGGCGGAAGTTGGTCTGGTCTATTGTTTGGGATTATTCAGCTCCATATTGTCACCATCACTGGCTGTACAAAGAGCATTCATCGACAGCCTTATGTGTGATATTTTCTGATATCTTTGGGACATGGTTTTCCTTTAGTAGTTATGTGATATCTGACTTGATGAATGGTAATTTTCTGACCTTCCTGAAGTTCTCATTACTAGTTCATTTTATGTGCTTTGTTGTCAGGGGAAGAAACTTATGGTCATAGGGACAACAAGTGAAGTGGGCTTCTTAGATTCTATTGGTTTTTGTGATAATTTCTCTGTCACTTACAATGTTCCTACATTGAAGAAAAATGATGCAAAGAAGGTAAAATATTTTTGTTGTGGTTCTGTACTTCTGTTCTTGTCTCATAAATATGGGTAGTTGTGGTATTCTTGTTTTTCTGGTTAGCATCAATTTCCATCAATGCTAGTAAATTAAACAAAAGGAGCTAAAGAATAGTGTCATTGTGGTTTATGTAATTGCTTTAAGAGCCTGACATTTACTGATTTTTGTCTAGTAGTTGTGCACTTGCTAAATTGGACACGAGGATGGATGGTGTGGTAATAGTGCACTTCTTAGGCTGAAATGGTCAAATTACCCTTTGTATATTCCGGCCTATATGTTTTGAAGTATTAGATATAATTTAGGAAATGCTGCATGGATTATCATGAATGCAGGGCTGGAATTGAAAATTTTGCATATCATATTTTAAACTTTTAAGTGGGAATAATTTAGCCTTCTTTTCTTTTCTTTTTATTTATTTATTTTTATTTTAGAAATATTATTGGCTGGGGTTGGCAGTAATGCTGAAATGCATATGCATTGTGCAAGGAAAATGGAGTATATGATTCACCCCAAAAATAAAAATGGAGTAATGCCTAATGATACATCTAAAAATGATGCTGATTAGTTGTTTTATGGTTTAACTATGATAAGGCTGTTTGTGTCCATTAATAAATGGTTGTGTTTATTTCACTTTCATTGTGGTAGTGAAAGAAAGCTGCCGTTTAGGGTATGTTTGTAAGTTGACTCAGAAATTGTGAAATCTGTATGTAAGGCTTTTACAATTGGAGGTTGGGAAGAATTGATTCATGATTTACAATGCTGGGAAAGTAGGGAGTTACTTCCAGTAAAAATTCCGATAATTTCTCTGCTACACAGATGTTTGGACTGATCAAGTGGTTTGTGGATGTCATTATTTCGATTCTTTCCTTGCTTGGTAGTCTTTTGGAGTCTGGATGAATGTTACGACCCTCAAGTTCATTTCATTACATATATTTCATGAATGCTGAAAGGAAATTTATATTTTAACAAACATTTAGCTCCAAAGTTCAATGTATTTTAATCTACTCTTTTTCATCTCAGGTGCTAGAACAGCTGAATGTTTTTGCTAATGAAGACATCGATACAGCTGCAGAGTCCCTGAATGATGTAAGCTTATACTTGATCAGTCTTTTGTAATATTCCTTGGGGGTCATTTTAATTTATATTTTTACAACACACGTCTCTCATAAACTCTGCCTTTACCAATCAAAGAATGGATTAAGAGAAACAAAAAAGAAAATTCTCCCATCTCATGAAATCATAATACTTTCCCTGGAAACTTTACAGTAACTAGTTTAATCCATCATTTGTGCTTGTACTTGTTTACCTGAAGTTGACTTGTGTAAGTCATGACAGAACTACTAACCAAACAGTAAATATTCTGAACCTTGGATATTGTCAACTGTCTTTTCTTTTGCTTGGTTTGTTACTGAAGAAATTAGTAGTATGGAAAGGAACTTATTATTATGATCACTCACTTCTTGCTTCTTACTTCTGTTCAATTTCTCCTCATAGATGCCTATCAAGAAGCTCTATATGTTGATTGAGATGGCAGCCCAGGGTGAACATGGTGGAGATTCTGAGGCAATATACTCTGGCAAAGAGAAGATTAAGATCTCTCACTTTTATGATTGCCTTCAAGATATTGTCCGATACTAGATTCTTCACAATTAGTCCCGTACAGATACTACGAAGCAGAAAATCATTCTCTCTGATTGTTTCTATGTGATGATATTTTGTATTATTTTCTTCTTGTGAGTTGTGGTTTTCTCTAGATTTTAGGCCTTGAAAACAGAATTTTATAAATTTCTGCAATGTATGAGAAATTGAGAACAGAGGACGATTTGAGAAACTATTGTTTACTTTATTTTGTAGAATTTCCATATTTTCAGTGATTGCCTTTTCTTTATTCTCATGGTCCAATCAAATCTCTACTATATTGCCTCTCTCTCTCTCTCTCTCTCTTTCTCTAATAATTTCCATCGGTCACCGAAGGAGAAAAAGAGGTAGCTTCACGGGATCATGGTAAGAAATCCATCCAATGGTAGTAGTCACAGCCGATTTGTTTCCAGCTAAAACCATACCTCGTGAGGTAAATATGAAATTTAAATAAGCACTCACATTCCTGTGAGAAGGCCCTCGTAAGACATTTGTGTGAGTCCACTACTATTATTTATGATTTTAGTCGTGACTTTCAGTTGGTTCAACTGACAAACTTTGTTATCATCATATTAGGAATTTAGGATATAAATATGCCAAAAGTCTTGTAATTCAATTGTTATATTCTATTGCTTGGAACAAAAATGTTTTGATATTTTTGAGGTTCAAAATTTTCTTCTCTTTCAACTATTGAATTATATATATCTAATTTTTTTTTTTTTTTTTGATTTTCCACTGTTGAATTAATGAACTAATATATGTATTGAAAATAATGGTCATTACAACAAAGAATCACCGTATAATCTCAGCCATCTTCATTTTAAAGGTCTATAATTATGGGGTTAAGATGCTTTAGTATTCTTAACTTGGGAATCTACTGTCTTTCGGCATACTAAATATAATCTATGGAAATGTGATGTCTTGGAATGTAAATATGTGTTTTAATTAGGAATCTTACAAGATTCTTTGGAAATGTGAAACCCCCACATTTGGTTTATTCCCAAAAAATTTATAAAAAATATCCTTTGGATTATATAATGTCAAGTATATTACCCATCACTTAATGTATTTTTTTTTTTTTTTTTTTTACAAATACATAATAAGAAAATATATGAATCGTGAATTAAGTGAAATATCTTAAAATAAAAGTCTAAGGTTAACACATAATAATAAATATAATTATTTCAAAACTTTACTTTTCATAAAAGACAAAAAAATAAAAAAAGAGATAAAAATTAAAGGGGAGGAATTATGATGTGTCAAGTCAGTAAGGTCTTGAACGAGCCAAATGATATGGAAGATAGGATTGATGAAGTGGTAGGTTGACCAAACCATTCAAAACTTGCCAACAATAAATCTCCACATATAAGGGAGGATACTCATATCCAACTATTACAGTTAGATTTCACGACATCAACCCTAATGACTAAAGGATAACTTCGAAATTAGAGGGAAATGAATTACACGAGATTAAATTCCCTAAAATCATGGCGTAATTCAATATCCAATAGTAATACAAATAGCGAGCACTTCAAGCCCTAAGAGGTATGAGAGAGAGGAATAACTCTAGTTTACATAATCACTATATCCTTTGGTGATATTACTGACTTAACCAAGATTTAGGTGCTGTTCTTTAAGTTCTCCTTTTAGGATTCTGCCATGTGAATTTTTTTCTCATGGGATGGAAATGTATTTTTTAATTAAGTAGCTACATAGCTGAATCTTAAGAGGGGAACCTAAAGAACATCACCTAAAATACTGTACCAAAGTTTTGTCCTACTTACTTGGGCATTGAAGAATTACATTGTTGTCGCTTCAAATCTTTTATGCAATTGACACGCGACATTCATTGTGGCATGTAACTCAAAAACTTAGTTTTTTTTTATACTAATTATCCACTTCTCAAGATAAGGGGTTATGTTACTTACCCCATGGCGTAATTTGTCAAATCACACATGGCGTGTCTACTTAGTTAACACATGGCATTGTTGTCTCTAATATTATAAGTGAGTTTATGCCAATTATATATATATATATATATGTGTGTGTGTGTGTGTGTGTGTATTTTTAACAGTGTAAACATGCTTTGAGAGAATAAATAAGAACTTATACTTGCATAGCGTTTGAAGAAAACAAGGCTTTTTGACTTCTTGGTACTGACTACTGAGACCTATTCTAAGAAACCAAAAAAACCTTGTATTAGCGAGCTAAGATTGTGATAGTCTCACCGAGTAACAGGAGAAAACAAGAAAATATTGTCCATGGAAAAGATAATAGAGAAATTGCAGTTATTTCTTAAATTTAGAAGGGTGATCTTTCTATCTATGTAGTTTGTTCCATCAATAAAGACAAACAGTCAAGAAATTATATTCATGATTAGTGTAATAGTATTTGATGGAAACTCCTACACTCTATCATGCATGAAGTCCCAATCAAAATCTAGTTTAACCGCTAAATAACCTGTACAACTGTTCTTTTTAATTAATCCACAAACCAAGTGCTGGGCAATTATAATATTGTCACTGACCTGTTTGCCTGGGACAAATCTCACCTGATTTGTGATTTGGGTGGATAAATTCGTCTAAAAAAGTTTGAAGACGCTTTGTGACTTGTGAGAAATGAGAATCTTATACATTGTACTACACACATTGATGGTATTAAATGGGGGGTGGTGATATAAGTGTTGCCAAAAAACTTATGATACATGGCCTAGCCTTTAATTGTTAAGACCCATGGATAGCTCGCTAGTTTGATGGATTAGGCCATGGGTTGATTTTTCTGCCTATGCTCCAGAGACCGCATGCCTAACCACAAAGATACCTAAGTGGTTGTGTTAAGTAATGCATTATAAATATATGCTAGTTATTATGCCCTCGTGATATACGGCTTAATTAAGAATTATATGTAACTTAAATAAAGCATTTCAAATATAATTGAAGTTTTTTAACTTGGAAAGGAGATTTTAACTCTTGGGATAATAATATAGCACAAAACAAAAAGGCATACTGTAAGAATTACCAAAAGTTTAAAAGTAATTTGGCACCCAAAAACAAAGAAGAAGAAGAAAATATTAATATGATGGTTATTTTTTCATATAAAATGGCATGACAATCACATAATAAGATTCGTAATAGCTAAAAAAAAGTTGAAAACACACACACACACACACATATATATAGAGTCCAGACAAATGCCTCTAATATTGGTCATGGAGGTATTCTCCTTCAGCGTGTAAGTCCTAATTCCTCGGAACAAATTGTCTACTTCCACTCAGGAATTTGGACTCCCACTCAGCTTAATTATAGTACTATTAAGAAAGAGATTTTATCTATAGTATTATACATTTCAAAGTTTCAAAGTGTTTTATTAAATCATATATATATATATATATATATACAAACACTGTTCCAATACCACAGTTATGCACACCAATATGCATAAAAATTAGAAACACTAAAAACTGTTGGTTTTTAGTAACCAAAAAAGAGAGAAATCATTCTTGAAAAAAAAAAAAAAATTGCAGCTAAATAGTAACTTGGTTTTTGGCATGAAGTATCATGAGTTTAGTGGCAACTGAGAACCCTAAATGGCCTGATCAATTGGGGCAAATTATTATGAAAAATCTAACAAATAAATATGGGAAAAAAGCATTTTCCGATTACTTTCCCCCCTTTATGTTTGTATAGTTCACAATTCCTTTTATTATCTTTTAAACCAAACAATGTCCTTTACTATGTTTCATAAATGAGCAAATACCTTGTACCCTTATTTTGTTACTCACATTTAAACGGAACAGAATCTTCTAAAACCTGGAATATTTCATTGTGCAAAGTCTAAAATACCCTCAACTAAATATGAAAATACCAAAAATACCCCCAAGGGTGAAACCCTTGTAAACACAACATAGATTAAACAACGCTAGGCTTGAATTTTCAATGAGGAGATATTTATTCAAGAACTTGATTTCCCCTCCTGTCTAAATCTAGATCTGATTCGTTAGGGTTAATTGCTTTAAGATTGTGAGTTTAACATGGTTGATTTGAATCTTATTATCATTATTGGAAATTTTGGTCAGACATTGATGGAGTTCAAGTTTTGTTACTCTCACCCTGATCTTTGTAAAGTGAGCTTTAGGAAATTTTGTCTCTGCGAGAAATATAGAATATATATATCATGTTCTCTTTGCTCCGCCTATTACGAGTAGAAATATTTTTTCAGAAGCATTGCCATGAGATGTAATTTCATTATTTAGTTGAATATTTTAAACTTTGAAAAAAAAATATGTCGAGAATCAACAGTTTCCTTTATATTAATGGAATGAGAGTATTTGCTCATGTCCAAAACATAGGAGAAACATTGCTCTCTTTTTTTTTTGATAATATAAGTTATAACTTTGGCAAATGTTATAAATATAAGTACTGATAGTCCAGTCAGGGATAAGAGCAGGATTGGAGAGGGGGTCGAAGCACGCCTTAGCGTCGCCTTCAAATACAACTTGGTGCCACTTCTCACACAACTTGGTGCCACTGCTCACGGATTGCAATCTCCACAGCCCACTGTAGGGCAGCAGCTTCTGCTTGAAGGGACGAGCACAATTGCTTGGTTTCAAAGATAAGTGGGAGAATTGTGAATTACACTAAACATAAAGGGGATTTTTTTTTTTTTTTTTTTTTCACAATAAGAAATAAAAACACAATTATATAAGACACAAAACCAAGAAAATTTTGGAATTTGATGCAATTTCTAGTGAATCTCCGCTTTGACTCAAATTCCACTAGGTAATCTCTTTATTTTTTGGAGCAACTCCACCTTAATCCAAACAATCATTTTTTGAACATGTTAATCATGGTTTCCACTAAAGCCAAGCTTGTATGTGCCTAAATCAAAATAAGTGCAAAATTATACCTCTTTTTTTTTCTTTTTTTCTTTTCTTTTTCCATATTGAGGATTCATAGTAGAATAAACCTTTAATTTTGATACCAATTTATTAAAATTTAGAATTAGAATTTATACTCATGCCCAACTAATAAGAACCCCATGGGAAATTGAAGATTTGAATTCCTGCCAAAAGGGAAAGAGGAAAGAAAGTTCAGTGTTTAACAACAGAAATTGGGTCTAATTAAATGTTTTGGCTAATTGCTGCTTTCTCGCAATTTAATGGTCTTAAAATCACATCAAATGGTAATTGCATTATCAGTGATCTTCAGTCTTATAATGACTGTAACAACCAATAATTTTGATACCAATTTAATTATTATACGTAAATTATAAAGGAGGCCTACAATAAAATGGATTTAATTGATTTGGGCCTAAGATATTAAAAAAAAAAAAAAATACTATGGAATATGAAGCCCAAGTGAGGTGACATAAGTAAATATATGGGCCTTGAAAACCCTAGTCTTTTACCCCTTAAGCTACACGTACATATTCTTATGAGGCTTCCTTTTTGCTTCAGCCGCATCACACTATTGAACTTTGCTTCTCTTCACTGTGGCTGTGAGTAGAGATTATAGGTTCTAATTCTACTGAATTGTTGTGATTCAAGGGAGGTTTGATTTCCTTTATTTTTGCAACTAAGAGGTAAGTGGTGTTTACTAATTTTGGGGGTTTTCCCAAACAGTGTTGGTTATTACATTATTATATATATATGAAATATATTGTTATTCTATACATATAAATGGATATTTTATAATTTCTTGATGTGCACATTAATTATTTGTTTTATGAAAAACTTGTGGGACAATCTAAATTTATTTAAATTTGTATGTGCGATGTATCCTTATATTTTCGAGAATTATGATTGGATTATTTTTGTGAGCATCTTGAATGGATTATTTATGTGAGCATCTTGTATATGTTTTGAAAACCTATGGCAAGTCGTGATTAGAAGCTCAGTATGGTATTTAGTCCTTAGCAAGGGACAATCATATTGCAGCTAGTCCTTAGCAAGGGACGGTCCCAAAATGGGATAGTGCACATTTGATAGCTCCTTAGCAAGGGAGTATACTATTGAGGATCCAAAAAGGAAGCTCCTTAGCAAGGGAGTGCAACTTTAAGTTCCAAAGGAGCCATCCTTAAGAAATGGGATGAAAAGGAGGTTCCAGTCCCAAAAAGGGGACAGCACAACCCTGTCAACGGGGTGTAAACGTTGACCACGAGAAAAGCCTAGGAAATTATTTATGTGATGGTATTAATATATATATTATGATGGCTCACGATATAAAGATATTTTTCTTTTACATGAAATATTTAAGGATAAATATTGATGAGTTACAAGTTATGAAATTGCTGTAAGAATTATTTATTGAAGGTTTGTTCCCACACCTCAATATTAGTGAATTCCACTTATTGAGTTATCTCACCCCCCCTTTATTTCCCATTACAGATACATTAGAGGGATTACGGGAGTAGAGATTCTTGGGAGACAGCAGTTACGAACTATTTTTGTAGAATTGAAGATTTTATTATTATTTTATGGCATTAAACATTGTATTGGAGAATTATTTTGAAGATGTTTTGTATTTGGTGAATTAGAGCTCTGAATTTTGTGATGAGATTCAAGGTTGCTAGTTTCTTTTATTTAATATTTTTATGGATTATTCAGATTAAATAGACTTTTATTGCTTATGATTTTGGGGCGTTACAATGATTGTACACTGTATCATTGGCACACAATTTTTTTCTTTTTCCCATTTTAGCTTTGCATCTGGCTACCACAACCCACCAAGCAAAGGGGATCCAATCTGGATATTGCCCTGTAATTCTAGTGTGTATTGCCTATTACCATCTACAATGAAGTAAACAAGTAATCCTTAATTGGTCATATAATCAGCTTCTAGAAACATCTTGTTGGTAACAATTAACATTCTATGTCTGAATCTCTGATGGAGTATTCTATTGCTGGTGTTCTCTCTGTTCTACCTCTTCTTGTTGTTGCAATGGTTACTGCTCTTGATGTTGTAGAGGCTGTTGTGGGTAGAGCAGTTGTTGTTGTTGCTGCTGATAAGGTTGTTGCAGTGAAAGCTGCTGCTGCTGATTGTATTGTAACTGTTGTTGCTGAAGCTGTTGCAACTGCTGCTGCTGCTGAAAGGGATTTTGCTGCAATTGATGGTAATGTTGTTGCAGTTGCTGCTAATACTGCTGTTGCTGGGGATGTTGCTGCTGTTGTTGCAGTTGCAGTTGTTGTTGTTGTAGAAGAAACTGCTGTTGCTGGTAGTAATAATATTGCCACATATGATTATTCTGAACAGGCCCATACTGCCCATCACTTTGTATCACATACTGAGAAGTCTGTGAAGCAATAGGTAGAGTAGGCAGCTGAGACTCGGATGCAGTGGCAATACTCTGTTGCTGCACATTTTGCACTTGCCAGGCATTGTTAGTCGTTAAATTAGTATGAGTAGCTACTTCTTGAAACTGATTTTGTCCTTGACTGCTTTGCTGAACTTGTGCATTTTGAGAAGACTGATTGGAATAACATTGACTTAAAGGCAGTTGAGCATCCATTTCAGCCCTTGGGTACTTTTGTGGAGGCTCCTGCCGATGTTGATGCATTTTTCGTTGTGAATGCCCTCGAGACCCAAATTTAAAATTTCTGCCAACTCTATCAGAACTATTTCTTTGCCACCAATTTCCACCACTATTTGCAGTAAACTGTGGCTGCCTAATTGTCTGTGTTGGAATAGGATTTTGATGGCTTCTTGGTGTTGTATAGGGGTGTGCGCGGTTCGGTTTATTCGGTATTTTTTCAAATTTGTTACCGAACCGATAGGAATCGGTTTTGTAATAATTAAAACCGATGCATACCGATTAGGGTCGGTTTTCCGACCTATGGCAGTGCGGTTTAATCGGCTCGGTCTAGTCGGTTTGGTCGGTTTGATTTGAAACATTAACCAAAAAAAATTTGTTCACTGTTCACATAAAAAATTTGTTCGACAAATCTATTCACAAAAATAAAATCTGTTCGCATAAAAAAAACACTGTTCAACAAATATGTTCACCCAAATAGTACTCATCCAAGGACATATTAAATTACTCGCAAACAGAAAGACAAATACATACGACACTCGGAAATACAAAGAGATATTAAAGTAAGTGCCTAAGTGGGACTAAAGTCAAACACAACCACAAAGTCATTTATATTATGCCAGCGATACACAGTACACACGACACTCAGTACCTCACCAAATACAAAACACTCTCAAATTCTCAATCACTCACAAACACAAAGACAAATACAGACACAAACACAAACACAAACACAAGCTCTCACCAATAAATCAAAATCATAAACTTCACTTCTCTTACAAGCCTAAAACCCATTGTACTATATTTTATAACCCCAAAAAACTACGAAGTACATGAGATTAAGAATCATTCATGCTTACCGTTGGTTTGCCGTGACTGGTGAGCGACGGCGAGAGCTCAGGCAAGCGCCGCTGCGTCAGGCAGTGACTGGTGGCTGCGTCAGGCAGTGACTGGTGAGCGACGGCGAGAGCTCAGGCAAGCGCCGCTGCGTCAGGCGAGACAAAGAGGCCAGAGAGAGTTAAAGGATATCAGGAGATTCAGGACAAAAAGAATGAATTTATATGGTCTTGAGAATCTGAAAACCTAGCATAAAACGCACCGTTTTGCTTTAGCTTTTGTTTTTTGTTTTTAATAACACCCATACGACGTCGTTTCATTAAAAGAAAATTAAAATCCGAACCTGTGAACGACATTGTATCCAAACTGTAGGGAAAAACGAATACTGGGTTTGGTATCGGTTCGGTATCAGTGTGGATCGGTTTCGCCTTCTTTGATCCGGTGACTGCACCGCACCGGCGTCGGAACGAGCTTCGCCCTCCGAACGCCGGCCTCGGCTCATTCGGTCGGTGCTGGTGTCGGGACGGTGTCGTCGGCGCCGGTCGGTTGGGTCGGCTCCGGTATTCATTTGCTCACCCCTAGACTGTTGTAGATGTCTTCTATCATGCTCTGCTTTTCTCATCATTCAACCTTAATTAAAACCAATAACCCAAATAACTAAATTAACCCAAAATAACAAAACCTAAATAATATTTAACACATTTTTGTTGTTAATATCTTCTATTAGTAGGTCTCCATGGCAATATAAAATCTCTCAATATTAATCTGTTGACAAACTATGGAAAATATATTGACACCAGTATCAATAGCAGTTGATCTCATGGCTTTATGATCTTAAGAGTGTTAACTTGGGATGGCTCCATGATCAAAAACTCTTAAACCATGACCATAACAGTGCTTTATGATCAAACACTCTTAAACCATAATCTGTTGACATACACTCTTGATCAAATTTAAGAGTTTTTTATGAACTTGTTTTTGAGTAGCTCAAGTTAGCTTGATCTCATGGCTTCCATCATAAACTATAATAACCAATACTTGCTGGGAAACAAAAAACCCATGCCCCCCCCCCCTTTTTTTTAATATTGCTTAAAGATTTTTAAATTTCAAAAGTGGTGTTTCCCCATGATCAAACACTCAAAAGTGGTGTTTCCATTAAGTTAAAAACATATTTTTGCAATCCTACCAAGAAAATTAAAATGCTCCCTATCAGTAGAACAATTAACAACAATAAGAATCCAAGTTTCAACCAACATAAACTTTGGGAAACTTGCATCAAATACCAATAGGTGTATTATTCTAACAAAAAGTCACATATCCAAGTCCAAAAATTTATTATAGCCATCAGTAGCAACCCAAAGATAAGAAAAGAGACACACCTATTAAATTGGGCTATAGTGAAACATAATAACATAACAGAGTGCCTTCACTGCTAGTAGATTGATCACTGACAATATTCTGATTGCATTTGAATCCTTGCATCACATGAAGACTAGTTGCACAGGAAAATTTGGATATATGGCTTTAAAATTAGACATGAGTACGGCATATGACAGGGTGGAGTGGATTTTTCTGGAGAAAATCCTTTTGAAAATGGGATTCCAAAATTCTTGGGTTTCTTTGATTATAGAGTGCATCACTACGGTGACATATTCTATTATGGTTAATGGGGAGCCACAAGTTATGATTACCCCAACTAGGGGACTTAGACAAGGGGACCCACTGTCCCCTTATCTTTTTCTTTTTTGTGTGGAGGGTCTTGATGCTATCCTTCGAAGGGCAGCCAATAATGGGGACATCAATGGGTTTTCACTTTGTAGAAGAGGGCCAAAGATAACTCACCTCTTTTTTGCAGATGATTGTCTACTATTTTGCAGGGCCACCTTGGCAGAATGTGAGAAAATAAAAAATATATTGAACACTCATGAAGCTACCTCCGATCAAATGGTGAATAAGGATAAAACCACTTTATTCTTTAGTAGAAATACAGATGATGCTACCCAAGAAGAAATCAAAGTTTCCCTTGGTCTTCCGGCTATCCAACAGTATGAGAAGTATTTGGGATTACCTTCCTTTGTTGGTAGGAATAAGAAGGCTTGTTTTACTCACATCAAAGAAAGGATTTGGTCTAAAATGCAAGGATGGAAAGAGAAGTTGCTATCTCAAGCGGGCAAAGAAGGCATGATAAAAGCAGTAATCCAATCAATCCCGGCCTATTCTATGAATGTGTTCAAGTTGCCGGTAAGTTTATGCAAGGACATTGAGGCTATGATCCGGAAATTTTGGTGGGGAAGTGGGGAAGGAAAGAAGATTCATTGGGTAAAATGAAGCACACTATGTTCTTCAAAATCAATCGGATGTATGGGGTTTCGTGATATAAAAAATTTTAATGAGGCCATGCTTGCGAAGCAGATTTGGAGGCTCCTCCACCAAAAACACACCTTGTTGTATAAGCTATTTAGTGCTAAATATTTTCCGGAGGGTAATATTTTAGAGGCACCAATTCCTACGAAATGTTCCTATGCTTGGAAGAGCATCCTACAGCCTAGGTGGGTGACTCAGAAAGGAGCTGTTTGGAGAGTAGGGGATGGGCGAAATATAAGCATCTGGGATCATAATTGGCTGCCTGAACCTGGTATGAGCAGAGTGGTGTCACCAAAAATGGATGAAAGGCTGAACCGGGTGTGTGACCTCTTTTATCCTAATACAAAAACATGGAATTGGGAGGTGCTACAGAAATCCTTCTACCCGTGGGAGGCTGAAGTGATAAGAAAAATTTATGTAAGTGAGGCGTGCAACACGGACTGCCTGGTTTGGTCCAAGACATCGGATGGTTGCTACTCGGTAAAGTCCGCCTATCAGATGCTTGAAACAGAGGTAATCAATGCAGCTCCATCATCGTCAAATGGGGAAGGTTCAAAGGTGTGGAGGAGTATTTGGAAGATCAGAGCGCCCCCAAAAATCAGGCATTTCATGTGGAGAGCAGCTAAGGATGCTTTACCTTCAAAACAGAATTTAGCGCGACGGAAAATCGCTTTAGACGAAACTTGTTCACTGTGTGATGAGCAGCAAGAATCGGTCATGCACGTGTTATGGTTGTGTGACCAAGCCAAGGCGGTGTGGAAATCCGTCCCAAGCTTCACACGAATGTACCAGATTGGGTATCGATCCTTTATTGACCTCCTTGAGGCTGTTCTCGATCACGGTTCAGCCTTCAAAGTTGCTCTGTTTTCAACCATAACTTGGAGCTTATGGCAGAGAAGGAACAAGATGCGGGTGGGACAACCTTCATGGCCTCTACATGATATCAGCAGGAAAGCGAAGGACTTAGTGGTGGAATTGTTCGACTCCTATAAACAGCCAAATAGACCAGCTGTGCAAGGCCCTCAGGTGCGGTGGACAAAGCCTCCAGAGGACTTTTATAAAGCCAATTTTGATGCAACTCTCTTTGGGAACAGTAATATGGCAGGCATAGGAGTGGTGATTAGAGATTATAATGGTAATATTATTGGTGCTCTGAGTCAGAAAATAGCTTTGCCTTAATCAATTGAACATGCAGAGGCACTTGCAGCATCTCGGGCTGTGGTTTTTGCAAGGGAGCTTAGCTTGTTTAAGGTAATATTTGAAGGAGACATAAAAGCTATTAACACAAAGGAGCCATGCAAGTCTCTGTTTGGCCACATTATTGAAGAAATATGGAGTTTTAGTTCTGCTTTAATGGCTTGTAGATTCCAACATGTAAAAAGGGAGGGAAACAAATTGGCACATGCCTTTAGCTAGAAAAGCAGTTGTATCTGCAAATACTGATTTATGGGTAGAAGAACTACCTGGGGATTTGGATGATGTATTCAATCTTGATTTAGCTTAATAAAATTCACTTACTTATTCTTCAGAAAAAATAAACCCATACCTGGAAAGTAGGGGAAAAAATTCCAATCTTTGTGCATTAGCTAGCCCTAAAATGTTGTAAAGTTGACTTACTCAAAATTTTTCCTCTATCTTTATCCCCATGAATGCAGGGATTAACCTATAATTAGAGGGATTTTCTATTCTTATTATTTGCATTTACATGGTGTGTGATTTAGAATCCATTTATAGTCCCACTTATATATAAATATATATAGACACGAGAAAGTGCTCATTCAAAAGAATCAAAACAAACTCTCTTTTTTTTTTTTTTTTGAGAACTAAGGATCAATGGCTTTCAAAGGGTTTGTTATTTTATATGTCTTGTTATATTTTGGCTCATTCCATAATGAAGCCATGGTAAAGGGGAAAAATCTCAATGATTTGAATTCAGAATTACCACCCATCAAAAATATTTTGTTATTTTCCATTATATGCTTGTCAATTGTTTTACTTGTGCAAATAATATTCATTATTTAATGTTCTTTTTTTTTTCCCTAAATATTGCATGTCAAATTAGTGCAAAAGCAATTGCAATTTTCGTTCTATGTATTTGCATTTCCTTATATCTTGAGATTTAGTCTAACAATAATAAGATTTTATCTAGGGTTGTCAATGCTCGACCCAACCCGTGAATATGACACGAACCCAACATGGGTTTTTTCGGATTAGGGTTAAGCCTTAATGGGTTTGGATTATAAACGGGTCAACCCGAAAGCGACACGATAATAAACGTGACATAAGCGGGTAAACCCGCGTAACCCGTAATAGACAAGTTTGACACGCCAATTTATTTGTGTCAACTCAAAATGACCCACTTAACACAACCCGTTTAATTTGTATAACAAATAAATATTTATTTTATTTTAGATTTTTCAAATAACTTTTATATCCAACACATATTTTAAATTTAAAAAGAAAAGTAAGTAATTACAAAAACTTACAAGGGATATAATTGAAAATTGAAACTCTACAAACCCTAGATCTCTAAAAACCCTAAATCTCTAAAGCTTCTTATAAATATCTTTTTTTTTTTTTTTTTTTTAAAAAATTTCCGTACTACTCACTCTAGCTACTATCCTACAGTTTCACGCCCAATTCTCAAAGTCAAAGTCTCAAATCGATTATTGCCCTCTCTCTCTCTCTCTCATGTGTTTTTTTTTTTTTTTTTGCATAATGCTTTTATTCTATAAACTTTAACCCATGTGCCATTATTAATATATGAGATATATTAATTGTTGATTGCCACAGTTGTAGCTTTTGTCTTGTGCCGTGTTTTTTTTTTTTTTTTTGGTGTTTGTATTAGTGTTGGACACCGTCTGCATATCTTGCGCAAATGGGTTTATTGAGATAGTTTATAAACTAGATCTGATGGGTATTGCTTTTAAAGATTACAAGAATGTGGGTTGAAGACTTGAAGTGTATGCATTACTTTTGAGATGTAAAAAAAATTATTTCTAGATGGATGTTATATTTAATATTATACAGGTTAAAATAGGTTGTGTTACATTCGTGTCAACCTAACATGACTTGTATATTAAGTGTGTCTAGATCTGATGGGTTTGCTTTTAAAGATTACAAGAATGTGGGTTGAAGACTTGAAGTGTATGCATTACTTTTGAGATGTAAAAAAAATTATTTCTAGATGGATGTTATATTTAATATTATACAGGTTAAAATAGGTTGTGTTACATTCGTGTCAACCTAACATGACTTGTATATTAAGTGTGTCAAATGGGTTGGGTCAGGTCAACCTGCTTTATTAACAGGCCGGGTTAGGGTTGAAGGATCATGACACGATTATTAAATGGGTCGGGTTAGGGTTGAGCCATTTAGTTGAATATCCCTACCTCAACACGACACAAACCCGACACGCTAACTTGAATTGACACCACTAATTTTATCCAGAGTCCAGACTAAGCATGGAGACACCTATGATTGCGTGGATATATACAAGCAAGCAAGTTTTAAACATCCTTTGCACTGGAATCATACAATTCAGGTTCATATTGTTACTTCATTTGCGTTTAATATTCTTCAAAATTTAAATTCAATTTCAAGGTATCGGAGTAAAGGAGCAGGGCATGCACAAGGTTACATAGTCCACACCATAATCATTTTGAAACTTA
This sequence comes from Quercus lobata, assembly GCF_001633185.2. Lineage (NCBI taxonomy): Eukaryota > Viridiplantae > Streptophyta > Magnoliopsida > Fagales > Fagaceae > Quercus > Quercus lobata. Next base: position 60,504,992 of record NC_044908.1, read on the forward strand.
TCAATTTAATAATTCATATTAAATTTTACGAATTTAAAGGTGTATATAGTGACACTTTATTTTCAATTTTAAATAATATGAAAGAGTATCAAATCTAGGAAATTTTAAAAGTTTCACCATACTTGCACATGAAATGCTTGCTCCTGATACCACTTGACGTGGGGGAAGTTGGGCCCGCGGCTACCCAAAAACAACACAAGACATGATCAATTACTCTTGATGAAAATCTACTGGTTTAATTATAATAATCAATTTTATAAAACATCAACTTCCTTTTCCAAAGGTTCCCTTACACCCCCTTTTATAGTACAAGTGCACCTACCGTAGACTTGGAGACTAAGGATAACAATAATGATAATGGTGATAAACAAGGAAATGAAATAAACTAATATCTTAATTCAAATTCAAATAGGCTCCTAAGTTAGCTAAGATACTAAAGTGGCACAACTTGTGTCACATAAAGTGGCACAACTTGTGCCACAACTCGCCACGTGGGTGAGTTGTGGCACTAGCATAGCTCAGATACTAATAAGAGAAAAAAAAAAAAAAATCAATTAAGGACGTAATTTGCTGCTTTCCAACTTCTACCTCTAGACTTTTGTTGAAGATATCTTCCGTAGAACCTGTGTGTGATTGGCAAATTAACATTAAGCGTTTGTATGGAAACAACTTATCTAGTTTTTTTGCTAAAAGTGTGCTAAAATATACTTGTACCTCAAAATTTTTTGAAAAAGTGAGAAAAAAGTAAGGTTTTAAAAAGTTGTACATAAAAAGTAAAAACTAAAACTTAAAGTTGATGCCAAACTGATGAGCAACGTAATCTTTAGGATATGCTTGTTCCCAAATAACTCTCAAATAATTTCCACAAATTGTCATTATTGTCTTGGTTATTGCTGACTTCCAAATCTCCAAGGTTGCTGCCGCAAAATGCGTCATTCTTGTCAGTGAAAATCAGTTATATATATATATATATATATATATAGAGAGAGAGAGAGAGAGAGAGAGAGAGAGAGAGAGAGAGAGAGAGATGATATATCCACAACATTTTCACAACATTTTTACAACAAATCTTAAGTGGTAGATTGTTACTAGTTGTTATTGTTGAGGCAAAAAAGTAATCTTAGTGTTAGATTTAAATTTGAACCAATAATAACTAACCAGCTGTGATTTGTTGTGAAAATATTATAAAAATGTTGTAGACATAACATCTCTCATCTATATATATATATATACATATATATAAAACCGAAACTTTTGAAACTCCCACAATTTTCCACATCACCACAATATTTAAAAAAAAAAAAAAAAAACTTTTCACGCAACATAAAACTTTTCTAAAACTCTTTAAACACAAACCCACTCAATCAATACCCACAAACCCTATTTCTCCTAACCCCTTCTCCTTTCCCGTTTCACCCACAACCACCATAAGTCAACAGGCGGCAGTAGCAGCAGCACCACCCACAACAACCGCAAACTCTCTGGATCGAAGAAGAGCCTTTCTCTTTCTCACAGTGTATCTGAGTTCCTTCCTTCCTGTCTTCCTCTCCTCACAGAACGTGGCTGCTTCAATTGAGGTATCTCTCCATTCTTTTGCTTGATGATTTTTGTTTCCCTTATTACATTTTGTTATATGGATTGGTAGTAATGGTTTGCTACTCGGTTTTGAACACACAACTCAGTTTCTGAGATTATAAGGAAGACAAACACACATTCAAAATTGAATCTTTATTATTGGTCTGAGAGTTTGGGTCTTTGACAGAGATATAATTGATTAATTGAGAGAGAGAGAGAGAGAAAAGCCCTAGAAAATTGATACGGATATGGACTCTGTAAGTCTCATCTATATCTTAAATTCAAGTAGAAATAAAACCGAACAGCAAATGAAGATTAGAAATAAATTCAACAGTCGATTGCATTGCTGAAGCTATTTATTTTTTTAAAAAAAGATGCAAATGATATGGGAACTTAATATTTTTTTGCCTTTATGATTAGCAAATGATGAGTGTATCAAAAAATAAATTAAGCCACAACCTTGCTTTTCTGTTCTTTAAAGCAGTGTAGATGTCAAGTTTATTCATTTTCTTGACTGTAGTTTTATTTCTCAATCTATCAGTAAAATATGTAACTTTTAATTCTATAGAATATATAACTTTTAACTTTATACAATGAAGTTTTGCACAGTTCTAGAGTTGTTATATTTTTGAAAAAAAAAAAAAAAACTCAGACTTCTTGGCTTCTGCAGCAATTTCCTCAACTGGTAGACAGCCTATGATAGCAACTATCAATCAATTATTCTTCATCTTTAATAGAAATGATTATAGACTTATTTAAATTTGATAAAGATTTAAATTTTAGGTTCAAATGTATAGTTAAATCTGCCTCCAAACACACTGTATTCTTTACTATGTTGTTAATTTAATATGCAGTAACATATTTGGTGATCAACTTCTTCAATTACGTCATTATAGTCCAATATTTCCAGTTGCTTTTTTTTTTTTTAGCAGCACATTCATTTCTTATTATGGTTTGTGTATTTGTCTCTTCAATTAGAAATAAAAATGAATTGCTTTGGAGGGAAATTCCATCATTGTGAATCTATTCTGCTTTACTTGGAAATAGCATGACAATTGATGAGATCCTTTGCTGTGTAATTTTAATTTCTAAGAATATGTGAAAGGAGTTTTAGGGGATTTTTTTTCAAATAGTTGTCTGCAAACCATTTTTAAGGTTGCTTTGAATGTCGTGTAAATAAGAAAATACAGATCTTACTTTATTTACTTATTGTGTTTTTGGTTTGTGAGAAATTAAAAGTTATGCTTAAGTAAGCTGAAATAATGTGTGAGATTTTGTAAATCTTGATTAGATTTTGTAATTGAAACCCATAGTAGAGAATGTTTTTCATGTTGTTTTTTTTTTTGTTTTCTTTTCTTTTTAAGGAAGAGGGATGCAAATAAGGTGCTTGGTGAAGTGCATAACAGGAAGTACTCAGGTGTGTTTTTCACTAATCAAATCAATCACACTGAATTTATATATGAAATGAGAAAAAGCTACAATTGTTGTTGGGGTTTTTTTAGTTGCAAATGCTCTTGAGCATTTGGAGCGGACAACTACATATAAAGAGGTTGAACATGACTCAGTTACTCCAGGTAAGTGCCTAATTGTTATTTCCATATTCTTGAAGTGATTAATATTCTAGGTACCTGAAGGTTTTGAGAGCATGATTTTTTTCCAAAATAATTTCTAGACCAAAAGGATTCTGATAATTTCCCTTCGCTTTGTTGGTGGCAGTGTTTGGTTAGTGCGGAAGGTTCAAAACTGTTATTCATAGTAGTGGTTTCTGTATTTGTTGTCTTTGGCTTATCTTCAATTGTCATGAATTTCACATTAGTTTTGTGTGTCCTGTGATATTGGTGCTGGTGAATTATAATTGGTAAGTGTTGATTGCTATTATCAAATATGTTGATCTCTTACTTCCTAGCCTTTGTTTATTATCAAGTATCATGGTCAATTTTTGATAGCAATTTCAAATTATCTATTAGTTAGTTTGATTGGGGGCTGCAAAAGTAGGAAATGAAAATTATGGAATTCTACTTTTGTTTGTGACGTTTTGCAAGGCAGGAAAGTTATGATGGGGGAGCTTTAGTTGTAGTGCTTGATAGAAGAATGAAGCAATCCAAGAGAGATCCTTTGGGATATAGTGTAGAGTCATATTGTGCAACTTTTACAATGTTGCTTGGGAAGATACAAATTCTCACCAAAACTAAATGGAATTATAGATTCTCACCAACATGTCTAACATTTGTTTGATTTGGCAAAAGCTTTTATATCACCAAAGCTATGAAGCTCAAGCTCCAATTCTTCCAACTACTGATGCCACTTGGAGAGCCTAAGCATTCAAGGAAAAAAAACAAAGAAGAATCATATTAAGAGTAGTATGAGATTTTAGTTGTAAAATAGTATTCAATACATAATAGTAAGTTTATTGATTTTCATTTGTTCATCTTTTCCCGAAAGAACACCATCACTACAAATATATATAAAGGGCATTTTGTAAATTTAGTTATTGTTTTAATACTTTGAACCAAATTCTCATGTCTTGCTTTATGGTTAGAATTGTTAGATACATATGTTTGATCGTTAGATACTCCTTTTTTTTGGTAAACAATTTCCACACCATGCTGTTGTTGATTAGTTATAAATTTAATTAAGCTATTTGTATCTTAGTGAGCACATATTTTCACATTCTATGGTTCCATTAGAAACTTTATACTTTGGATGATATTTTTGCATATGAAAGAAAGCGTTACTTTACAATTTTAGCAAATTACTCTATGTTCTTGGTCTGCAAAAGTTTGTTCTTCCTCACTCATTTTAAAGGCTTTAATCATTTCATATAATGCTGTGAAACAAATGTCTTTGTTCTTTAAATTTAATGTAGTTGTGAATTTAATGTCTTTGATATCATTTTCATTGTCCTCACATATGTACGGTTCTGTTTGTAGGTTCAATTTCAAAGAAAGTAAAAACTAATTGTATTTTTGACCAATTTTTTAGTTGAACCTTTATTTTGAACTAGATTATTTATTTTCCTTCATTTTTAACTCAATTTTATTTAACTATCCCGTGCATCGCACGGGTTAGCGACTAGTATATATATATATATGAAAAATAGTACGTCCACAACATTTTTACAACAAATCATAAATGGTTAGTTGTCATTGGTTCAAATTTAAACCTGACATTAAGATTACTTTTTTGCCTCAACAATAACAACCAGTAATAACCTGCCACTTAAAATTTGTTGTAAAAATATTGTGAAAATGTCATGGACATATCATTTCTCTCTCTCTCTCTCTCTCTCTCTCTCTCTCTCTCTCTCTCTCTCTCTCTATATATATATATATATATATATATTATTATTATTATTATTAGGGGCTTCCCCTGTTTGGATTCTTTATTTTTTAGTTCAAAAATGCCCTTACACCTTTATGTTTAAGTAAAGACAAAATTAAAGGACAATCCAGTAAAAATGCAACTCTAATTCCCACTAAAATTCTAAAACATTGCCTAAAAAATAGAACCACTCTCATATTAATTTTTAAATTGATTTATACACTTATAAATTAAATTTTCAAAATAAAAATTATATATATAAAATAAATAAAAAAACACAATTTTTTTTTCTACAAAATAGGACCACTAACAAAAAAAAAAAAAAAAAAAAAGACTCATCACATACGCGAAGCGCGTGTGATGAGGCTAGTATATATAAAAAATTTGATGCTACTCTAACAACTCGGATGCTTATTTTATAATATTTCATTTTAAATGATATGTTGATTTACTGAAGTATATAAAATACTCAACAGATAAGACCTAGCCATAAAGTAAGAAAACTAGGAGCCAAAATGCTATCCAAGAAGCTGTTGCCTGGTCATCGTTATGCAAAGATAAAGTTAGATGAAGCTTGCCCGAAAGGGACTGTCCCTGTTCAGAGGGTTGCAGACAAAGACCAATTGAAAAATGTATCAAACTTAAACAAGTCTCGATTTTTTCCGAACGGTCAGTGGAATCATGGTTTAGAAGTAAGTGAATTATATGGTTTTCTCTTATTTAATGTTTGTCGAAAATTTTCGTTTTTCTTTTCTCTTCTTTATTTTTGTAATGCAATTAGAGTCTTCTTATCTTTAATGGAATGATCATCCTCATAGTTTGCATGCATTTTTTCTTTTTTATCTTTTTGATTATTAGTTTGCAGGAATATTTGCGAAAACAACCCCAGACAAAAAGTATAAAGGAGTCTCAGGCATGATGACTGTATGGAATCCAAAAGTTGGACCTAACCAATATAGTTCAGTTGCAATCTCAGCTGAAGTAGGAGAGGGACCTGACTACACTCGAATACAATTTGGGTGGACTGTAAGTATTAGGGAAGAGAAAAGGATTTGAAAATTGGTCGGTTATCATTAATTTTTATTTGAGAATGGGTGCGTTTTTATAAATGGTTGGAAAACAGTGTTTTGAGTTTAAAATAAACGTTTGTAAAAAAAAGCTATGGGAGTTGTGGTTGCAAATCAGAGCTTTGGGTTTTGGGTTCTAAATACGCTCTTTTAATCTCTCAAATATAAATTTTTTTCTTACATTATCATGACTATATATAATTTATAATATGAAAATGTGGAATTGGTAACTATTTGTGGTATTCTTCAGGTGTTCCCATTGCAGTTCCAGGACAGTTTCACTCATTGGTTTTTTCAAGTAACCGTAAGTATTTTTTATCCTTAAACAGATTTAAGGTTCTTGGGAGGATAATATATATATATATATATATATATATATTAACGAATATAGTACTAACTTAATTTGATTTCACATGTACTGTACATGAACTAGAACATAACAAATGTTCCAAGATGTTTTGATCTTAATCAGTGGCGGACCATCACAAGGACTGAAGGGGGCCTTGGCCCCCCCAAATTTTTGAAAAAAATGAATGAATATTTTTTTTTTGAATTATCCTAAATAATTTGAAAATTTTTAAAAGAACCTTATCATTTTGGCCCCATACCCAATAATATACATATATATTTAAGAAAGTCTAAAAATAAACATAACTCTCATTTAAATAGAAAAATAATGTTAGAGATACAAACTATTTTACAAAAAATATTACAAATGGCTGATCTGATGAGTAGTAATTGGTAGATGAAAAAGTGATATTAATGCTACTACAATTTTGTGTTTACAACATAAATGTAAAAGTTCAGTGTGACTAAACTAAACAAGAAAGAGTGAAAGACAAGTTTGAAGCTTCCGTAGGCCCCTCACCCATGTATAGTGCTCTTGTATGTGTTACTTTACTTTTCATTTGTTTTCTTTTGATTTCTTTACTTTACTTTTCATCTGCTTTCTTTTTTATATTCCTTATAATACATTATTTGTTATTATAATAATCAATATATTATATACCATATGACATTATAATTTATAAATGTACTTGATTAGTTTGATTAAAATATAAAGTATATACTACTATATTAACATGTATTTAGCACTTCAAAAAAAATTAACATGTATTTAATTGTTGTTTATAGCACATATTGAGTTATGTAGTATTGTACATTACTATTTTAGATTTCATACATGCACAAAAAATTTTATAGATGGCCCCCCCCAAAGATAAATTCCTGGTTCCGCCACTGATCTTAATGGCCAAGGTTTTGTACAAATCAATACCCAAGTTCCAATTGGCGCTGCTATACATGATGTCTCTGACTATGATACCGACCATCAAGTGTTTTTGCGTTTCAGCCTCCTCCAGGTAATAATTACCTTTTATGTTTATTTTATTTTTATAAGTTGTTGGAGAATTGCGTTCTAAGTTTAAAACGAATGTTTTTAAAAGTTAAGAGGAGTTGTAGTTGCAAAACAAAATTTTGGAATTCAAAAACGTTCTTTTAGGCTTCCAAAATGCCTTACTGAATGGACACAAAAATTTGCAGAATTTATGATCTTCAATTTTTTTTTTTTTCCTTTTCCTTTTTCTCATTTTTGATAACAATAGGATCCAAAGAAAGAATCACCTTGGTGGCTGTTTTATAATGAAGAACCTACACCAATTGGGTATTTTTCAAACAAATTGTTTACTAAGTTAAGCAATGGAGCAAACACATTGAAATAGGGAGGCTATGTTTTCACTCAGCCAAGTGATGAGACTAGCCCTCAAATGGGTAGTGGAAAATTTGGTAATGAAATATATCAACGAACTGCTAACATGATTAATGTACGATATATTGATAACAAGTATCAATTAGTTGATTCGCCAAATGATATTCAAACTGCGGAGTCTCGTTGTTACCTTGAAGGAGATCACTCATACGAAGACGACAAAGTAGGTTATACTTTTTGTTTTGGCGGAAAAGGTGGCACAGAGGAGAGGTGTTATGGACATTAGTTGAAAATAATTTCAATTTTCAAGTAATATATTATCCATGATCATTTCTTGTTAAAATAATGGAAAATTTTTCAATTTTGTCCCTTTATTTATGGGGGTGTTTTTATTTGTGTCCTAGATTTTTTTTTTTTACTATTTTACTTTGGTTCCTAGAGAAATAATTGTTGAGAAAGTTAAAAGGATTTTTAGGGTGAAAAAAAAAAATCCAAAATCTCTAAACCAGACTCATGCTACCCTTATTCCAAAAATTCAAGAGCCTAAAATCTTAGGAAATTTTAGACCAATTAGTTTTTGGGGTTATTACACATTACTATCTTAAACTATACTCTAAATTAAACTATACCCTAAATTACACTTTATACCCTAAACTTTCAGAATGTATAATTAGCACCTTAAACTTTTAAAATGCACAGCTAGCAGCCTAGCACCCTAGACTAAACCATAACTCGTGTTATAATTTACACCCGCCGTTATTTTGGAGGAAAACCAAAGTTTTTGATGCAAAGTGTAATCGGGAGTGTAGTTTTTTATGGTAAAGTGTAATTTCTTTTTTATTTTTAAAGGATTAAATAGAAGAGGCAATTACGTCTTTTCATGTGATGTCATATTCTTCTGTTCCAATTTAATAGCCTAATTGACGATGGGGTTTAAAGTATAACATGGGTTACAGTTTAGGGTGCTAACTGTGCATTTTGAAAACTTATGGTACAAAGTGTAATTTGAGGTATAATTTAAAATGGTAAAATGTAATTTTCCCTAGTTTATGTAACACAATGTACAAAATTGTCACCAAAATTACAGTAACTAGGTTAAGGCCCCTTCTTAATAACTTGACTTGTCCATTCTATTAAGCTTTTGTCGCAAACATAAAAGCAATTGATAACGGCATTATACTTTAAAAAAATATTCATATGATTGGCAAGAATAGAGATGAATTGGTTTCATGGCCATTAAGATCGATTTAGAAAAAACTTATAACAGACTAAAGTGGAGTTTTATTAGAGAAGTCTTGATGAGTTTCATGTACCATGTTAAGTGATGGATTAAAAACACTAACTTTGCTAATAATCAAAATACACAATTGTAGTTACTCAAAAAAAAAAAAAAAATACACAATTGTTTTTATGTCACATCAGATGACACTTGTAATGCCACATGAAATAAAAAATATTAAATTAAATATTTTTGTTGAATTATCAAATATAATTTAATCAAAATCTATTTTTTTATTTATCAAAACATGCTTTAAATTTTAAATTTTAAATCATATCATATTATATATAATAAAAGTTGAGCTTAGACGCCGTGGTTGCGCCAAGTAACTTCACTAGATTGCAGAAATTTTAATAAATTTTTAGATTTTAAGAATAGATATAAACATATTTTTTGAACAAATATGACAAATCAAGTAATAAAAGAAAATAGTATTTCATTTAAAATTATAACAGTTGTGTTAATTTAAAATGCTATCAACAAAGTCTAAAATCAATGGACTCTTCATCTAATCCTTTTTTTAATTTAAATTATATTATCACGAGTAACAAAAAATCAACATAGTACATGTAAAAATAAAGTATTAGATGAAGATTTTGGATAAACATACATCCTAAGTTGATTCTTCTTCTCTTATAATTCCTAAAATGATTAGAAATCTAATTTCCACACAATTGAAAATTCTCTCCCTCTCCATCAAATTGTAGAAATTTTGTTAGATTTTTTATTATTTTAAAATAGACATATTTTTTTTGTTCTTATCTTCTTCTCCTATAATTTCTAAGTTTATAATTTGATTACAATCCAAATTCTTCATCTAATCATTTTCTTATTATAATTTATAAGTTGATAAATAATATCAATTTGATTACAATCCAAAATCTTCAACTTATCCTTATTTTTTAATTTAAATTATATTACTACACGTATAAAATTTAAATAAAAAAAAGAAAAAGAAAGAAAAAGAAAGCAACATTGTACACTTTAAAAAATCAGCAAGGTAGTACATGTAGTATTTAAATAAAACAATAAATTCTTTGAATTTCCTCTTGCCACATTTTTTAAGATTTAGACTTCAGCTTTACACTCCCACAAATTAGACTAACATTAGACTATCAATTTCTTCAATGTGGAGTGTATATATACTAAATAATTTATAATGAATATGTACTATACGGTTCTTTTTCTTTATACTTCTCTTCTTCTACCTACAACCTTTCAAAGATGTATTTGTTTGCTCTAATTTTTTTTCATTAAATTGAATAAGTTTTGTGTATTTTTTTTGTTTTTTGTTTAACCTAATTTGCTTATGATTTATACAATTTATATGATTATGGTTTGAGAATTAATCATTAAATATGCTTCGGCATGATTTTTTAAATTATTTTTTGTTTTATGACATGGGTTCTAATGGTGATATGTTTCTTTCATCCTCTCAATTTTGATTTAGAGAAAAATCTTCTTTTTAGCATACAATTAAGCATGTTTTGATATAAATTTGATTATAAATTGTTCATAATAATTTGATTTTTTTTTTTTTTTTCCTGATTGAACAACTTTGGCTAACTATTAGAGTTGTACACTTTGATCTATAAAAGAAGTCAATCTATCCATTTAGTTTTTATTTTTATTTTTTTATCAATCATTAAATATGGTTTGACATGATTTTTTATCAATCGTAAAATTTTATTATAAAGAACAATGACAAACAAGAACAAGGATATAGTGTACAAAGAAGTATTCAACAATCTCCCAAAGATACAAAATTCTCATTACAGCACAATTGGTAGGTTACAAAATAATAATTTTAGTAGGTGTTATCATTTTATATTTGATAATTATTATACCAATTTTTTTTCCTTTTCTTATTATAATAATTATTTGAGAGATTATAGTTTATCAAATAAAATGTGATATCGCTCCGAATCAGTAAGGTGGATGATCTGGCTTCGGTGGGCTACTTCTGTGGTGGAAGGCCTACAAGAAACAAACAGTCAAAGAGGAGACCGGAGGATACCGGCCAAACCCTCTCCGATGAAGAAGTTAGTCTCGCAGAGAAGGGAGTTCCAAGTATTTGGGGGTAATGTCTCAGAGAAAATCTTACCTTTGTCGGGTTCAGACCGGTCCTTTATATAGGGATCTTGGGGACGGTTATTTATCCAATAACCTTCCCAAGATTTGTGGAAGCCAACGAGTCCGGAGTTAACTTCCTCAACGGCTACTAAAATTGTAACCGCTAACGGAAGTTAACTTATTTGATGGATTCGTCGAGATAGTTGCGGGTTTAGTAACCGCTACAGAGAGTCAAAAGTTCCAAGTGTTGCGTATTCGTCCATCTGGTGGACGACTGTTTGGTCGTCCATGGACATCTGAAGGTCGTCCATGGACGACCTTCATCATGGACGACTTTATCATCCATGGGAGACTTACTAATCAAGAATAGTATTATTGTCTATGAACACTTTTACTTCTTCTAGGGTGATTCCAAGTCGAACTTGCTCAATTTGATCTGGACGACCACTTTGGACGAATTGGAGTTGGACTAATTTTCTGCTCCCCTATCAAAATGTATATTCTATAAGTTTATGATAAAACCGTGCAACGCACGGACCTTTAACTAGTCTATAAATAAAGTAAAATCATTTTAACATATTTTCATCACTTTCTCAGCATATAAACGGAACATCTAATCCATATTTGAGCCCCAAACACCTTTCAAACCAAGACCCACGGAAACCCCTCTCCTTGACCACTAATTCAAAGTTTCAAACCTGAGAAAACCATAACTACAAAATGTAATTTTTGCATTTCCAAATTTCAACCTGAGAATTATTCAAACCCAGTAGCACTTGAGAGAGAGTGAGAGAGAGAGAGAGAGAGAAACCATAAAGCACCCAAGATTGTACTAAACCAAATAAATTGATTTTTAGTGAGACCCATAATTTTTTTGTATTTAAATTATCAAATAGGTTTATATTGGATAAATAACGATCGTTAAAAACGGATGCCACAGGTTAAAATTATCTTTTTAAAAAAAACACCTTCTAATTTTACATATACATTAAAAATATTATGATTTGTAGGATGGAATTACAAGCAGAATGATGAAGTTGAGAAAAATGAAGTCAAGCCCTCTTAGTTTTATTTAGTAGCAGGGGGAAAAAGAAAAGGAATAAAATTATAAAGATTGTATTTCCATATCCGTCCAATAGTTCTTGATTTTTCTTATCCACGATAAAACCCAACAGCACCATAAAGTTTCCAAACCCAGGGATCTCAATTGTTTGAATAATTTTCAGGTTGGGATTTTTAATTATTAATCTTTAAAGCATATTTTGATAATTAAAAAAATATTAGACTTTGATTAAATTAGATTTGATATTTCAACAAAATATTTAATTTTATTTTTTATTCCATTTGGCATTATATGTGTCAACTGATGTTGGTATAAAAATAATTTTTTATTATTATTCATTTTGGCAGTTAGCCACGTCAACATTTTCCATCCATTATTTAACAGTAGAGACTATTTTGACAAAATAGCAAAGGGTCCCAAATTGACACACAGTGCAAGAGTTAGAAACCAAAACTTGTAATTTACCGAAAAATGTTATAGGAAAATATGTGTGTCACAATGATTTAAGAATAAAAAATTGCATATTTATTCTCATCACCTAATTTTTTTTTTCTTGTGATTTTTATCATCTTTTATTTTTTTTTTAATGTTATATGTCATTATCAATTCCATATTTATTCTCGCTATACAACTAATTTTATCACTCAAGTCACTAAGCCAAAAAAAGGATATTCAAGATGACTGTCGTGGGTTTGGGATCCTAAAGGCACTACATGAAACTTTGCTGCTTAGTGAGGGAGGAAGGTCCACAAGTCTTGCTTCTTATTGAAAATCAAGTTGACTAGTGGTTTTCAAGGTTTGAAAGAAAAGAGGCCTAAACTACTGGGGTTGCTCTTTTGTGAAGTTGTTTGGTTCATGGGTTTTGTTTGGAATTTCTTGAAGTTGCCAACCAAAACTCACTTCATGGATGTTATAGAGATTGCTTCACATAAACTAGGGGAAATTACAATTTATCACCCTAAATTATACACTCTGATTACACTTTACACTCTAAAGTGAAAAGATCAAAAACCTCCTCTTCCTAATCAATTAAAAACAAAACCTCTCTCTCTCTCTCTCTCTCTCTCTCTCTCTCGTGCACGCGCGCGCGCATAGTAGCCCTCTCCCCAAATCAAAATCATCTTTGGCACCACCACTACTCCACTACCATGACACCACCTCTCCACCATTGCTCCACCACTGCTCTACCATCAATCCACCATTGCCTAAGTTAATGTTTTTTAACTTAAGTGTCCTTCGAGTAATTGATATTGGTGCAAGAAGAGCAAATTGATGTCACTAAAGGTTTTGTCACATGAAAACCAAAGTAGTTTTTGGTTCTCTTTAATCTTGTGCATAATACAAATCTTGTATATTAAGAGAATGCAACTTCTTAGAGCCTTTTAGATCCCACTCATGTATGTACCTGGTAGATGAAATCATAGAAGCCAACTTTTATTAGAGATATATATATATATATATTTCATTTAATAAAACATAAAAAAAATATTAAAAAAATCAAAGAACGAGAGCAAGTTGATTAAAACAATAATTGTTACTTTATCCAATGAAGTGATAAAGTAGTGGAGGAAAAGTTGATAAGAAAAGCAGGGCAGTAGAGAAAAAATTGATAAAAACAAATAAGCTATTGTTTTTATTAAAAAATTTGTTGGAATTTGGTACAATCTCTTGATGCAACCATGACTTCTAAGTCCGATAAGAACAAATAAGCTATTATTTTTATCAAAAAATTGTTGCAATTTAATATAGCCACTTGGCGTAACTATGGCTTCTAAGCCTAACTTTTATTATATAACTTGTAAGTTATCCATGCAATGCACAGATAATGTTGTAATGTTTTATGTAAGATGGTTTTGGAGAATGTTGTATATGTATTATAGCATAACTAGTGGATATCTCATGCGATGCGCGGTGCATTTTGATAAATTTAGTAAGAAATTATTTATGATCAATTGATTTCATGAATATTTTTATTGTTTGTCATAAATACAAACCCGGTGGTTCTTAGGTGTCTTTATTGTATGATTTATGCTTTATGTAAGGGCACGTTTTGCTTCCCAAGCCCAAAAATGAAAAGGACAAAGGCCTAAAGAACCCAATATAATGAATTTGTAAAGAGTGGGCTAGAAATTGGACTTCTATGAGTTGGACAACAATCATAGTAGGTTAAATGATACTACAAAGTAAGAATAAACAGTTTTATGCAAGGAAAATCCTCCTCGACAAAGTCCGAGGAAGGTAGTTCTTATATATTTCTCTTGGACTTAAGCATAATTACAGTTCTTGAGTGTACAGTATTTTTCTACATTTTATCTGATGATCCCCTTTGTAATGGGGGTTTTTCTTCTTTATATTCTCCTTCTTTACTTCATCTCAGCCCTCCACATGTAGATCAAATTACTAGTTTTGATCCTTGTCCCATCAACACCTTTGTGAAGTTTTTGTGGGTAGTTGTAAGGCTAAATGTTACTGTTCAGGTATCACCTTCAAATTAATGCGGCCAGAGAGTTAGCTGCAGAGCATTCAATGCGGTGATAGCAGCTTTCTCTTAGATATTTCTTAGCTTTCCTTTGTCTTATCCCCTTTTGATGCTTATCCTTACCAGTATGATTGTCTAGTGTGTTGTTCTTGATGAAAGGTCGAACCTTTGACCTCTACTTTGCTTAGCCGAGGAGGTATTTCTCCTCGGACTACACTCCCAATCCTTCATGACCAGACCTCTTCTATGGACTAATAACTTGTATGCCCCCATTAGTATCTACTTGTCCTCGGATGACTTAACGTCTTCGGACATGGCCCACAGCCCAATATCCATTTCTGGGCCCTTTATCCCTATACTTTATATATAGATTTTATAGTGTTAATTTCTACATTTATTATGCCACTAAAGTCTGTATCTCCATTATATCAACACTTATAATTTTTATGTCAGTGAAAGTAGCCTTTCTTTAGTTTCAAAATTGATAATAGATAAAATTAAGGCCCATTAATATTTTAATTGAAGAAAAGTTTGATTTTCTAAGACCTTAACTATAATAGGGTGAAAATTGAAAAAATGATATCTTAATCAATTAGCTATAAAAATTGCTAGAATTCATGATACAACAATAGAAATAATAATGCCATAATGACGCAATAATATCATAATTTAACCTCCAAATTTTAATTGAGCTAAAAGCAGCCAAAACACCAAATATACTGCAAATCCTTGACAAGTATATGCATCATACGGAAAACCCAAAATCTAAATTAGCACATAATATGAAAAAACCATCCTAACCACATTACAATGCTACTTTAGTAAAAACGACTACATAAAATCTAAACAAAATATTAAAGACGAACATAATATTTTGGAAGTTAACATACCTCTCAGAAAAGGGAACTAAAGATATCGTGAGAGAAATTATGGAAGTTTGATTTTTAAGTTCAAAGGAAATGGGGATTTATATTAGACAAATGTGGAGACAAATAATCATATTACTCAATATTCATTGAATCTGACTCTTGCAGTTCTGCTTTGAAGTTAGTCTTATGCATAAAATTGAAAATTTTTCTTAATTCCTATCTTTCTCATGACTTTTTAGATTCATCCGTATCTATCCAAAGCATTTCAAATTATAAATATATACAAATTCTTTGAATTTTACTTAGAGTGTGATTGGATACCACTTATTTTGCTGAAATTAAAAAATTATTGCTGAAAGTACTATAGATAAAGGTAAAAGTTAGTTGAAATAGTACAGTGGGACCCACGAATAGTGCCAACAAGTGCAGTGGGATCCATGAATAGTTGCAAAAATAAATTAAATAGTGAAATAATTTTTCATTTATAATCTCAATCCAAATGCACGCTTAATAGTTTGATATAAATGCTAAATTTAGATGAGGTGGAAGCCCAAATAAAAAAAATTGTCATACAATGCGCCACTTTGTAGAACCTCATGCTCTCGCACATGAGGTCTCTACTTATATATATATATATATATATATATATTGATTTTTTGCATTTAATAAAAAATAATAAAATAAAAAGGAGAAGAAGTTAAAATACTAATTGTTACTTTATCAAAAGAAGTGATAAAGCAGTGGAGGAAAAACTATAGTAGAGAAGAAAAAGTTAATAAGAACAAATAAGTTATTTTTTGTATTTAGTGGATTGTTGCATTTTGGTATAGCCAGTTAGTGCAATCATGATTTCTAAGCTCAACTTTTATTATATGGTATATAAAATAATATATTATGAGATTGATGATTGATTTGTTGGGTACTTTTAGTAACCCAGTTAAGACTCAAGTAATACTTATCTAATTGGGTAATTCCTTACTTGAATCCACAACTTAAGATTTGTTATTGGTTCTAATATGATCCATGGCTTAAATTACTTTGTTGCTACCCACCCTTAACAGCCAATAACATCCAGCTACTTAAGATTTATTGTGAAAGTGTTGTAAAAATATTGTGGACATAGCATTTTTTAGTAATAGACAAAACTTAGATATATTTTAGGTAAGGGGTTGTACCTTAGGTTCCCCTTTTAAAAATAAACCATGTGGCTATTTAGCAAACACATCTAAACGAGATTAAAAGAAAAAATAATTCTATTCTCTTGTGAACTCTATCACTTCCCTTGAAATCATAGAGATACAAAGTTCCAATGCTTTTTCAGCCCTTTCTCTCTTGGAAATATAGCCGATCCACCATGGCCAGCTTCTCAAGCTTTTCTCTCCACCTACTACAATTCACCAGCAGTGGTGGTTGTCTTCTACTCGAACCCTCATCACTCTTTCTCTCCCTATCTTTCTCTAACCTCTCTCTAAGCCTAGCCCTAAATCAAGATCATCTTCACCACCACTGCCACCCATCATCGCCACCCTAGGTGGTGGTTCTCTCATCTTGATTTATCTCCACTTCTCTCTCTCTCTCTCTCTCTCTCTCTCTCTAAAACCCTATTAGATCCTCTAATTTACCCCTCTCCCTTTTATCTATCTCTTATATACTAAATCTTTAATAATTCAATGGGTCTATGCTTGGGTTTTATGCAGATCAGTTTCAAATGGGTGATTGGACGAGGTTTTTCTTCAACTTTAGATGGGTTTTCTAACAGGAAACATAAGGTGTTTAACGCTGTTTAGTGAAAATGTTAAGGAGTGGCTAAATTTTAAAAGGGTGCCTAAGGTACAAGACTCTTGTACCTTAGTTTTGCCTAAAAATAATTTGGTGGATTTGGGTTTCAATTTATTGATTGGGTTTGGGTTGCTTTTACCTCTCTAAAATTAATGGTAACATGATCAAGAAGAGTGCAAGTACTTCTCAAAAAAGAAAAGCGTAAAGGTGCAAGTGCAATACAAGTATATGTCGTTCTATATAAGGGTTGCCATTATTTGACATGACTCACGAACATGACACAATCAATTGTAGGTTAGTGTTTAATGAAAATGGATTCGTGTCAAAACAAGTCAAAAAACTTTAACATGGTTAATAAATGGGTCAATTTCATGTTGTATTGCTTAACCTGAAATTACTTGATTCATCAATGTCATTTTATAGGGAAAAAAAATTACACTTTACCTTCCTAAACTATACCTCCTTTTACATTTACTTCTTCTAAACTGTTACTCGTGTAACACTTTGCACCCCATCCTATGGATAATAGTTTAGGAGAGTAAGTGTGCATTCTCATAGTTTAAGAGGGGTTAAATATAAAATGAGCATAGTTTAGTAGGGGTAATAAGTGTGCATTCTTATAGTTTAAGGGGGTAAAATGTAATGTTCCCAATTTTTTTTTATTTGATATAAATTTGAATCCTAATATAATTAAGTAAAATTTTATAATGGTTATATAGATAAAAATTTTATTGAATTTTACCCAAAACAAGGTGGGAAAAAAAACTATATTTTCACTTCATTTTTCTTGGATTGTGTGCTAAACCGATTGAAATGGATTGTGTTGTGTTAACTTGCTTAATAAACAAGTTGTATTGTTAGCAGTTAACACAGTTATTAAATGAGTTTAAATTCAATAAGGATGTGGTGTAAAACACCATCCAATTAAAAAAAAATGCTACATTAGTATTTCACAAACATTTTACAAATTGCTGAATAAAGATGGCCACACACAATCAATTCTCCTTAATACCTCTCTCTCTCTCTCTCTCTCTCTCTCTCTCTCTCTCTCTCGTGTCTCAGATCAGGCCAATCACCATGGCTACCTACTCCCTTCCCTTTGGTTTCACCTCCGCCACCTTCTCCCTCACAAAATCAATCATTTCCTCTTTAAACCCTCCATCTTCTTCATCATTGTCAACCTCTTCCAAACCCCAAAACTCCCTCAATATCTCTTTTCCATTTCAACCCATGGCTAGAGTTGCTTCAAACTCAATCACTCACCACCATTGGTGGTGGCCCAGAGACTCGCTTCTCTTTCTCACTTACTCCTTTTCTCTCTAATCAACACTCTCACTCATCAGAAAATCCTTATACCAATATGAAAAGCTAATTTATCAACGAGAGGCGGTAGAATCCAATGAAAGGTGGATGCGTGACAAATCCAATTTGAGAATTTGGGAGCTATCTCCATGGACGATAGCAGAATCTAGCAAGAAAGTGAGAAGATTTGGGTTTGGGTGAGTTGTGATTGTGTGTGACACTACTTATTCACTCATGTGTAATAATGTGTAATATGTTGATATGGCATGCTCTTATTGAAGGATGTAAAATATGAGTTTTACACTCTATCTTTACTAAATTAAGACTCTTATTAAATAAGTCGGGTTGGTGTTCATCTATTCAAGGCATTGGGCTTAATTTGGGCCTCAATCCCTCATTTCCTCCTTCATCCAAATCTCAGGACATTTGGATTGGGCTTCTTTCCATGCAGCCAAATTTTAGGAAAAAAAAAAAAAGAGAGAGAGATTCGAAATGCTTAATGGTTAAGTCAATAAAGTCTGGTCTGAAAAAAAAAGAGTCAATAAAGTCACTATTCACTAACGTATCTCGTGTGGCTTTTATTAAACTTCCGCGAAGAAACATTTAAAAGTGTCTCCAATTTCCTTCACAGTTAAGCAACCAAGCGTTTAAAAGTGTCTCTTGTTTGCTAGTTGTATTTTCTGTCTTTGTTTTGTGAATAAAAATTCTTGTTCATCAAAAAAAAAGTTAAGCAACCAAACCCATTCCATTCGATCCGAACCCCAACTCCACGGACCCGACCCGAATAAAAACCGGGTTTCACCGTCGTCGACAAGCATGATCGTGACGAACACTCCGGCGGCGGACCTCGCCCTCACGAACCTGGCTTACTGCTCGCACGCCGATCTTCATGGCTTCGCCGTCCCCGGCACCAAGCTCTACCTCGCCTCCATCGCCGATTCCTTTGTTCTTTCTCTCTCATATCCTTTTCTCTCATTTCTTACTGCTCCCTATTTCGCTCTGAAATTTTGTTCCATCATGCACATTTCCAATTCTGATCAACCTTGATTCTGATCCTTTACAGTAGAACTTCTTGCACAAGCTAAGATTTGCCATATCTTATTTGCTTAGATGGAAATCCGAAAAGTCGCTTTTAGAACTTGCTCTGAAATTTGTTGCTTTCATGCATAACTAAGATTTGCGTGTAATTTTTGTTAACATCGATGGCTTTTTTTTATTATTCTTGTTTTGGTGGCCTTAACTAAGAGTTGATGATGATACTGCTCACGAGAGCGTACGGAATGGCCACATAGCTCTAAATGCGATGCAGCGTCAGCATGCCAGGGTTTCATCCAGGGGCGGAGCTAGGGGGGGTCGAGAGGGGGCAATTGCCCCCCCTGACCTCACCCAAACCCCACCCCCTTAATATATATATATCTTTCTTTCTTTTAGATTTAGTCTTGCTTTATATATGTTTCTCTTTGCTCTAAGCTTATGGTCTTCAACTCTGCATGTAATTGTGCTACAGGGCTGTCACTCTTGGCTCCACTTTTAATACACTTTTCTTGGCTGGTGATTAGTAAGAAGCTCCATTAACTTCGTATAATAATGACTATATATTGATTTTTTTTTAAATCTTTTACTTATTTGAAAAATATACTTGTAGTCACCTATGAAGTATCTTAAGTACAACAACATTTATACTAAATCTAACGTTACAAACGTGGGGGAAAAAAAAAAACTTAACACTAACATTATATTTTATATTTTAATCAATTTTTTTAATTAGTTAAGTATTTTTTTAATTATACTAATTAAAAAAATTGAAATTGATTTTATCTTCGGCTCTTTATTTTCATCTTGCCCCCCCTAAATTAAAATCTTGACTCCGCCACTGGTTTCATCTGGTGATACCATGTCGGTTAACAGGTCAGAGCTCATTCGATTCGATACCACCACCACGACGGCACCACCGCCGTCTTTTTTTCTTCGTATTGTTTCTAATTGTTGTGTGTTGTTTGTAATTTGTTTTAGATTTATTCCGCCGGAGAAGTTCGACCTAGCATTGCTTACACTTGAGTTGGAGTTTGTGAAAAAGGGGACTAAAAGTGAACAGGTTATTATTGACTTTCAGTCAATAATCTTAGTTTTAACTTCATGGAAGGTTTTATTTTATGCTTGAAAAATTGGTGTTCTCTTTTCCTTTTTTTGTAGGTTGATGCTGTTTTGCTTGCTTGCCAGCTTAAAAAGAGATTTATGAAGCAGGTAGAGTTTATATTTTTATGACTTATTATTCCATTTTGCGTTTGGTAATTTTACTTTTTTTTTTTTTTTTTGTTGAGAGAAGTGGTTATTTACTTGGTTGCGCACGTTGGCTGTAATTGATTGAGGGATTTGAAATTAAGTGGCTTTTTAGGTACTTGGGGGTTTCTCTTCTGCTACCTGAATTTGCATCAGCGTTGAATGTTTGATCACTAAATGCTTAATAAAATGAAAAAGGGAATTTGATCGCGATGGCTAAAAGTGGGGGTCGTGTTTAATGAATAGAGTAGTTAAGTCATGATAAACAACATTGCCATTTACTAGCTGATATGAAGTGGTGTGTGTGTGGATGGAAAGTAGATTGACCGATTAGAATTAGATTGTAGTAATTGGTGAGAAGATGAGGGTTGAAATTCTTGTGGAAGAATAAGAGTTGCCCATGGATGGTTATGTGTTTAAAAGAAAGCCATTCAAGATGTGTTAGTAAGACGGGGGACATTTTTTTTTTTTTTTTTAATTATTATTATTTTTTTTTAAAGTTAAAAAGCTATAAGACAAGGGGAAGGAAGGCTGAGCAGATCATGGATTCATGAAGTAAGAGTTCACATAATTTTGTTAGTAATTTGAGCCATTTCACTTGATAAAGCTGAGTGGTAGGAAAGGATTAATGGAGGTTTGCAGTCTTGTTGAGTTGCTATTTATTTCTATTTAACTGCGTGTGAGCCATGTTCCCACAAAAATTGTAAATATTTAAAAGGGTGGTAAAATCATCACAAACCCATTTGTCATCCCAAACCCATTTGCCCACCCAAATTAACCCACTTAAATGAGACCCAAACCCACCCAATTATTAATTGGATTAAATGGGTATTAACTTAATTAACATTAATGTTTATTGGGTTTTAATTGAGTACCCAATTATGATCTAACTATCATTTCTACAAATCACCCAACTCTAACATGTCCCAAAACCACTAAAATTACCAAAATACCCCCTCAACCTAAAAAATGACCAAAATAACACCTAAATCTAAAAATGACCAAAATACCCCCTCAAACCTAAAAAAAGAGCAAAATACACCCAAAACCTAAAAATTACCAAAATAACCCCAAAACCTACAAAATGACCAAAATACCCTCAAAACCTAAAAATGACCAAAATACCCCCAAAACCCATAAAATGACCAAAATACCCCAAAAACCTAAAAATTACCAAAATACCGCCCCAAATTGCAAAAAATGACCAAAATACCCCCGAACCCCAAAAAATGACCAAAATACTTTCAAAACCTAAAATTGACCAAAATACCCCCAAAACCCAAAAAATGACCAAAATACCCCTGACACCCAAAAAATTACCAAAATACCCCCGAAACCTAAAAATTACAAAAATACCCCTAAAATCCAAAAAATGACCAAAATACCCCCGAAACCTAAAAATTACCAAAATCTCTCTAAAACCTAAAAAATGGGCAAAATAACCCCAAAGCCTAAAAAATGACCAAAATAACCCCAAAACCTAAAAAATGACCAAAATACCCCAAAACCTAAAAAATGACAAAAATACCCTTGAAACCTAAAAAAATGGCCAAAATAACCTCGAAGCCTAAAAATTGATCAAAATAATCTAGAAACCTAAAAATGACCAAAATACCCCCTAAAGCTATAAAATGACCAAAATACCCCCTAAACCTAAAAAATTACCAGAATACCCATGAAACCTAAAAAATGACCAAAATACCCTCAAACCTATAAAGCGACGAAAATACCCCTAAACCTTTGAAATGACCCAAATAAACCCAAAACCTCTAAAGTGGCCACAAACAACCTGAAACCTCTAAAATTACTAAAAATAACCTGAAACCCGTAAAACGACGAAAGTACCTCTAAACCTATAAAACGACCAAAATATCCCTTAAAATATCTAAAATTACCAACATACCACTAATCCTATAAGATGAAAAAAAAACACCCGAAGCCTCTAAAATTACCAACATAGGGGGTTTGGGGTATTTTGGATGTTTCGAGGGTATTTTCGTTAAATTAAAGGTTCTAAGAGTATTTCAGTCATTTTGTAGGTTTTGAGGGAATGTCACTAATTTTTTAGGTTTTAGGGGTGTTTCGTTAACTTTTAGATTTTGGGGCCATTTTTTGTAATTTTCTAGGTTTTGGAGGTCGTTTAATAACTTTTTAGGTTTCCAAGTTGTCTTAGTCATTTTTAGGTTTAGAGGGTATTTTGGTCATTTTTTATGTTTAGGGAGTATTTTGGTCATTTTTTAGTTTTAGGAGGGATTTGGGTAATTTTTTAGGTTTAGGGTGTATTTTTATCGACTTATAGGTTTAAGGGGCATTTTTGTCATTTTATAGGTTTTGGGGTATTTTGGTCATTTGTTAGGTTTCGAGGATATTTTGGTCATTTTAAGGTTTAGGTGTTATTTTGGTCATATTTAGGTTTTAGGGGTACTTTGGTCATTTTTTAGGTTTTAGGGGTATTTCAGTTAATTTTTGGGTTTTGAGGGTATTTTGATCATTTTTTAGGCTTCGAGGGTATTTTGATCATTTTTTGGTTTCTAGGTTATTTTGGTCAATTTTTAGGCTTCGGGGTTATTTTGGCCATTTTTAAGGTTTCTGGTGTATTTTGGTCATTTTTAGGTTTTGGCGTTATTTTGGTTAATTTTTAGGTTTCGAGATTATTTTGGTAATTTTTTTAGGTTTCGGGGGTATTTTGGACATTTTTTGGGTTTTGGGGTATTTTGTTCGTTTTTAGGTTTCAAGGGTATTTTAGTCATTTTTTGGGTTTCAGGAGTATTTTGGTCATTTTCTATGTTTTGGGGGGTATTTTGGTAATTTTTGGTTTCGGGCATATTTTGGTCATTTTATGGGTTTTGGGGGTATTTTGGTAATTTTTAGATTTCAGGGATATTTTGGTCATTTTTTGGATTCCTGGGGGTATTTGGTCATTTTGTAGGTTTGTGATTATTTTGATAATTTTTAGGTTTTAGGGGTATTTTGGTCATTTTGTAGATTTCGTGATTATTTTGGTAATTTTTAGGCTTTGGGGTATTTTGGTCATTTTTTGGGTTTTTTGGTTTCGGGTGTGAAGAATGGCTCCTGCTATTGGAATATGAGATTTATTCGTAATTTTCATAATTTGGAGATGGAGGGGGTGTACTCTCTAATGGATTTGTTTTATAACAAACTGCCTTTGCTGGAGGCACTGATTGTGTGATATGGATACTGAATAGCAATGGTGTTTGGTCGTACTATGAACATTTTAGAAATGCTAGCTGGAAGCTTTTTACAAGGAGATGCATTTGGTCTAGTTACGTGCCTAAGAAAGTATCATTCTTTGTGGAGACATCATTATTGTATAAAATTTTGACTATAGACAATCTTATAAAGAGGAATATACCATCGGTCAATGGTTGTATGTGTAAGGCAAACAATGAATAGGTGGATCATCTTTTGCTACACTGTATTGCCAACAATGATTCAGTGGATTTCCTATTGCTACCCTGTTAAGTTGCCCACAACTTGTGGTCATTTCTTTTATCATCTCTTGAGATGCAGAGGGTGATGCCCTAAAAAATGATTGATGTATATTGTTGCTGTAATGGGATGTATGGGAGACATAGGAATGTGTCATGTGGAATGTAACCCCTATATCTTATGTGGGTGTTTTGGAGGGAGCAGAATTGCTGAATTTTTTAGGGTGTGGAGAAATCTTTTATTGAGCTTGAGTGTAATTTTTTCGGCAGTTTATGTTAATGGCCAACTATGCTTGGGGGATCTCTTGAAACATGTTAATTGAGTTTATGGATCATTTAAAGCTTATGGATCATTTTAATAAAAGATTCTTTATTACTCACAAAAACAAAAGAATGGTTCTATTTCAAGCCCCTCCCCCCCATTACCACCACAAAGCCCTCTGAGAGAGAGAGAGAGAGAGAGATGAAAAAGAAGGAAAAGCTACGTCCTAGTATGCTTCTTGCCCCACCTTTTTTTTCCCTAACAGGAAACATATGAGACGTGTATTAAAGTTCCCAGTATATTTATAGGTTTTGCCTGCCTTATTTTCTTCCTAAATCTTTTTGGATGATATCACTTCAAGCTGTGGATTATTGTTCTTGTTGTACGCAGGTAATGACAGCAGGGCAAAGAGTGTCATTTGAGTTTCATGGAAATAACTATATTTTCACAGTCAATCAAGCTGCCGTAGAGGGACAAGAAAAATCTAGTACTATTGAAAGAGGGATGATATCAAGTTATACATACATTGTCTTTGAAACGTCAAATGCGAGTGGATTAAAGGTATATTTCTGTATTTGATTGTGTACTAGTCTTTCTACGCACACATATTTTGTTCTTGTTTTGAATTTTTTCTTATTGGTAAATACACATGCACTAGTGGGTCTTGAACTCATTACCTCTAGGAGGAGATGCATTTGAGCTAGTTCCCATTGGCTTCTTTCTCCACTTGTTCCACTTAGCTATCCTATACTGGTTAGGTTTAATTATATTGAATTGGTGATAAGTTTGCTATCCTAGCTCTTGGGCATGAGCATAAAATGCTTTGCCTGTAAGTGGTGAACTCCCTTGGATTACCTGGCAACTAGTTCTGGCAGGTGGGTCATTTACTCTTTAGGTTTTGCTACCTAGAGGCAAATCCAAAGGGCTCTTCTTTAGAAAAATTCCCTACATTATATAAAAAAATGGTTTGCTATCATAGAGTTTAATATAATAATACAAAAAACTTTCTATATACATAATACCATTGACAAAGCTAACTTCAAGTATTTTGTTTGATGTTCATGAAAAATTCTTCCATCATTTGTTTGTTTGCATAATTAACAAATCAATGCTATTAGATTGGTGGATTCTGTACCTGATATTTCTTTCATGCTTAATGCATGCTGGAGAAGGTGCTGCCATGTCAAATCAGTCAAAATCTCTTTTACACTTGCATCTCCCCTTAATTATTTACCTCTTCCTCTGTTGAACAGAACATGATCAGTGTAGCCTAATAAGCATTTATACAGATCACAGTTGCTCAGAGTAATTATAGGCTGATCAACTTGATGTCAAACATTAAATTCAGTAACTTATATTTTGACTTACAGATAGTCAATCAGCGTGAGGCAGCCAGTAGCAACATCTTCAGGCAGAAGGAGTTTAATCTTCAATCACTTGGTATAGGTGGTCTAAGTGCAGAGTTTGCAGATATATTTCGAAGAGCCTTTGCTTCGCGTGTTTTCCCTCCCCATGTGACAAATAAGTAATATTTTCAATTTGTCATTTATGCATTAATTCTTCTAGTCTGTTTTATTTCCATAACATGCTCTTACCTGGAAATTTCTTCGTCTTCTAGATTGGGGATTAAGCATGTGAAGGGTATGCTGCTTTATGGGCCTCCTGGTACTGGCAAAACACTTATGGCTCGTCAAATTGGAAAAATGTTGAATGGAAGGGAACCAAAGGTTTGTATATGGTTAATTTTATTTATATATTTTCAGTCTTTCACCAAATGATAAAACTTATAGCTTTATGAGGCTAACACCTTATCATTTTCCATCTTCAGAATTAAGAGTTTTTATTTTTTTTATTCTTTTATTTTTTTGTTTACCTTCCCCCTGTCCCCGTAAATGAGAGGGAGAGTTGAGCCATTGAAAGGTTTTTTATTTTTTTATAAGTAAGAACCAAAGAAAGTTTTAATAAATGTTTCTTGTCAGTAACAATATAGTAATATTAAGTATAAAGACAAATGATTTTGATAATATTTTTAGACCTTGATGAAATTATAACTAGTGTTTTCTCAAGGCTCATAAGTTTGTATTCTTATTTACATGGCCTGCTAATCTTATTAAAAAATTTAGCGTTGTCATTTTTACTTTGCAATGAGCAAAGAATTGATTTGTTCTGTACATTTTGTTTATTGTAATTCCATAATTTCATTGACCTAAAGACTTTGAGTTCATCTTTTAAAACTGGTGTATGAAGTTTCAAAACAAGCATCTAATGCACAAAATTGAGTAGAATGAAGCTTTTTAACTATCTCTAGGTTGGTAGTGTTGCAGTTGAATTGGTTTAGTAATTCAAAAACCAAATATCAAATGTTTAAGATTATTTCTAGTCTTGTTTAAGCATAGACCATGAGTTCACTTACTATTTGACTGACATTGAACTTTATTCCATAGACATACAAATTTATCCGGAAATGATGACCACGATGAATCGCACTCTTTTTCTTTAATTTGTCAAGCAGAAATGCTTCTCAGGCACATGATTGACACAAAATCTCATGAAGATATATCTTATATGAGAAGGCAGGCAGCGTCATCTCTATTTTATTTTCTTGCAACATAAAACCTAGTGCACATCCATCCATCCACTTTCGGTTATGTCATGGTTTAAATATCAATAGTCACTGGGTCTTTTGGTGTGTTCAATTTTCATTTGAGCATATGCTCAATTGCTAGTGCATACTTTTCATTTTGATGCTGGAACATTGTTTTCGGGTTCCAAAGCTAACTAAACATGTCTGAATTCTTTCTATTATAGCAACAAATTATTATTAGTATTCTATGCTGTTTTAATTACTTAACGTTCATCATTGTGATGATGAAGTAATTTTTTATCAATAAAATTTCTATTACTTATAAAAACAAATAAATTATAAGTATTCTATGCTTCACATTCTATAAGATGGTGAAAATCTATTCTTGCAGTTTATGGACCATCTTTTTTATTTTTTACCCTTTTTGTGACAAATTGTTACAGATTGTTAACGGCCCTGAAGTTTTGAACAAATACCTTGGTGAAACTGAAAAGAATGTTAGGGATCTATTTGCTGATGCTGAGAATGATCAAAGAGCTCGAGGTAAGGGAGATATAGCAGGCGTATTCCTAGGTTGGTCTTTTGGTGATCACTAATGCCATCATGTTCTTTTCCTTTTCAGGGGACCAAAGTGATCTGCATGTCATAATTTTTGATGAAATTGATGCTATTTGTAAGGTACATGATTCTTCAAATATTTGTTAACGTTTTTTTTTTCCCCCTGCCAGTAGATTGATAGTGACATCAATTTGTTGCTTTTGATTGACACACACACACACACACACACACATATATATATGCATGTATTTATAGTTAGTTAATTAGCATTTTCCTCTGACTGAATCTATTGTTCTTGAATGTCCTGGAGTGTCATTTATTTGAATATCTAAGGTGTGCGGAATCTATCGATTAACTTCCTTATGCGGTTAGAAATGCTTGGTATAGTTTCATAACTCTTTATGTTGTCTTAATGAACAATAATGACCATTCCAAGAATTGGGACCCTGAGTCAAAGAATCAGCCTAAGTGACATAGTGCTAAGAGTTGTAGATGAGTAGGCCTTTGGACATAAAATATATTTATATATGTGTATGTATATATTAACTTGAATCCTAGTTCCCTTCTTGACCTCTAAGCGAACATGCTATTATTAGTATGATTTTAAAAGCTACAGCACAAGAACACATTGGTAACACCTACATGGTTAGATTTCCACCGGAGGTCTGCATTGTTTAATATGTCAAAGAAACAATGTCAATTTTTAGATTTAAGGTTGTCTGGTTATGTAATCCAAGTTTTTTAGCAAATGGAAAGAGCTCAATGCATGTTCTCATTTTGCGTTTGCAGTCAAGAGGTTCAACTAGAGATTGTACAGGAGTTCGTGACAGTATTGTGAACCAGCTTCTTACAAAGGTTAGTTAGAGGTTCAATTGCTTTTACAAGCTTGCAAATCAGAGTGATTCTCTGCTAATAACTAAAAGACTATTTACTTTTCAGATTGATGGTGTGGAGTCTTTAAATAATGTCTTGCTTATTGGAATGACAAACAGAAAAGATTTACTTGATGAGGCCCTTTTAAGGTCTGTTTCTCTCCCTCTTCTGTGTTGCGTAACTGTCCATGCAACCTTAAATTGTTTTATGTCATGAAAAGCATGGATAGCAACTACTAGTTAACATTGATGTGCGTAGGTTGTAGCAACTACTAGTCAACATTGGACTCTAAATCAAAGTCCAATAAATTTTATTTATTTATTCCTGCCAATGAGCTCTAGTTCAAACTGCCCTTCCTTGCAAAATGCGAGGTGGAGGGTGAGATCATGGATTCAAAACCTGTTGGGTGCATGTGTAATTACCAATAAAAGTCATTTATTAATTTGTTTATTCTTGATTTATAGACCAGGCCGCTTGGAGGTTCAAATTGAGATAAGCCTTCCTGATGAGAATGGTCGCTTATAGATTCTTCAAATTCATACAAACAAGATGAAAGAGAGTTCTTTTCTTGCTCCTGATGTGAACCTTCAAGAGCTTGGTATGTCCATTAGTGAGATATGCTTATGATATCTACTTATTCATCTATTATATGGCTGAAGTGACTGTTAAATGGAGACACGATTATATCTAAATTATATTTGCCTCCAGGTTTTGATTGGAGTTGTGTGTGTCTATATATATATATATATATATATATATAAATTTATAATATATTGAGAACATAATCCATACTAGAACATTTTTTACGCTGGCTTGGATAGTCAAACTCATGAAAAGGTATTGCAGTTGTGTGGATCTTAGAAAATTAAAGTACCAAATGATTTATAATTCAATTTAATCTAATATCTCCCTTACACCTAGCCCCAAGAAACCACACCCTTAATGATTTTCTATGTTACAACCAACTGTTAGTGGTGAAACTTAAGGATATGATTTTTTTTTTTTTGGGGGGTGGGGGGGATGCTGTTTAATGTGTCCAAAATTGATCTCTTTGAAAAAGTTGCAGTGATTCTTAAATTGTTTCTTACTTTATTATACAAATACTTTTGACCATGTGTTGAATGTTTAAATTGTTGCAATGTTTTGGTCTCTAGGAATGATAGATGAAGGTCTTGGTTGATTCAGTTATCTATTTTTGCGAGTGCAGCTGCTCGTACGAAAAACTATAGTGGTGCCGAACTTGAAGGTGTTGTAAAAAGTGCAGTATCTTATGCTTTGAATAGACAACTAAGTCTTGATGATCTCACCAAGCCAGTGGATGAAGAGAGTATTAAAGTTACCATGGATGATTTTTTGAATGCACTCCACGAAATAATTCCTGCATTTGGAGCCTCCACTGATGACCTTGAGCGGTGCAGGTATAGTTTTGAGCAATTTGAAAATGCTTTTAGCTTTCAGATTTTATTTATTTATTTTATTTTTAACTCACATCACATTGTCATGCTCGAGATAAGTCTTCCTAAGGTACATTATTTTAATAATTTTGACTTAAATCCCTTTGTTGTGGAATAGTTTATGTTGCATTGTATGGCATATATGACTAATTTGTTTACTATGTGAGAAATTTGGGATAATGATATTGTTGGCTGTCCAAAAAATTGGGTAACAAATGGTACTCTGTTTCTGCTGGAAGCTTGATTCTATTTACTATGGTGATTTGTAGACTGAATGGCATGGTGGACTGTGGTGATCAAAATAAGCACATTTATCAAAGAGCTATGCTACTTGTGGAGCAAGTTAAAGTGAGTAAAGGAAGTCCGCTTGTTACTTGTCTTCTGGAAGGCCCAAGTGGCAGGTATGCATGGTTTCTCTATTTTAATTGACTTTGTTAATTGCATCTTTTTTGAATCTTACCCTTTTTGGACAGTGGTAAAACCGCACTAGCAGCTACTGTTGGCATTGACAGTGATTTTCCATATGTCAAGATAGTAAGCTCCCTGCCCTATATTTTGGATATCTATCTTGTTACTTTCAAGGAATTTTTGCAGTCTCTTCTACTGTCCCTTCCATTTATACCTATTTCTAAATTTTGCCATTTTTTGGGTAGGTCTCAGCAGAATCAATGATTGGTCTTCACGAAAGCACTAAGTGTGCACAGATTGTCAAGGTTTGTCAAATGCAAAGGCCCGTTTGGAAGCAGTTTTTAAATTATAGTTTCTAGTATCTAATTGTTTGGTAACAATATTTTGCAAGGAGTCTTTAATCTGACTTCACTTTAGAGGATTCAAGTGCTGAATTTTGAGAACACCTCGAGCAACAGTTTTCAAAGTTATTATTAAGATAATAAATTTTGTTCTTACGTATTCCTCTCTTTCTCTCTCCCTCTCTCTGATCTCTCCCTCTCAACCTGATTTCTCTCTCCTCTGTTTCTGTCTGTCTCTCTCTCTCTCTCTCACACACACCATAGAACTCTCAGTGATGGCGGTGGAGCACCATCCCAAGTGTTGCTGTGGCGTCAGATCTGGGTATCCAAATCTGACCCCTCCTCCTCTCTGTTTTTCTCTTGTTCCTCCCTCTGTGTGTTTGCGTCGGATCTCAGTTTAGAACTGAGGCTGGTTTGTGATAAATTTTTATTAGATGAGTATTAATACCAGTTTTTGAGTGAAAATCTCATGCCAAACAGACCAAGTTTTGTTTTGGTTGAGAAAGCATGTATTGAAACACAATTTTGCAAAACCTTTTGAAAACTGAAAACTGGTTTCACTTACCAAACAGGTCCAAAGACTTTGACCATTCTTGGTTGCATTTTAAAAGATTTTTTTCCCTCCTTTATGTGATAGAACCAGTTCCAAGTCTAAATTGAGATTTGATGTATCTAAGACAAGTTTATACTGCACTTGCAGAGTTATCAATTATTTATTGTCTATTTACACTAGAAAGATATATACTTTTTAATGTTTTTCTTTAGTTTATGTGATTGGGAGGAAATTTTGAAGCCTTATTTATAATGATATTCTTTAACAGGTATTTGAGGATGCATACAAGTCACCGCTGAGCATCATCGTTCTTGATGACATTGAAAGGTAAATCTACTGATGTGAATTGAATGAAGCTGTACTGCTTTTCTCCAGCACGTTTTTCATCTATTAATGATAATGAAGAAGTTCCTTAGATGATTTTACTGTAATTGTTGATGCAGGTTATTGGAGTATGTTGCCATTGGGCCTCGTTTTTCAAATATAATCTCTCAGACACTACTGGTCCTACTCAAGCGGCTTCCTCCAAAGGTTTTTCGTTGTTCTTTGTCTTTATCGGCTGGACTGTTCTTACAATTTCCTATTATATTATTATCAGTGAATTTCATGAAGAATAATTCTTTATTCAAATTGTATAATTGTAAGGGGTGGATATATATTTTTATAGGAAAAGTTAATGGATGCTCTAAAGGCATTGCTTTAGAAAACATTTATAGATACTTTAATGGCAAAAGAAAAAGTACTTAATTTTTTTGACAACTTTTTATATTTTCCATAAAAGTGATATCAAAATTTTCCTAAATTGGTCCATTAACAAATGTCCAAAGGGCACCCGTTAACTAGACCCTTTGTTTATATCTGAATTGAGTGTAATTCATAGGATTCTATTCACCTTTTCAAGATATGTCAGGTATGATAAGATACACTAAATCTAGAAGTGAATATTGATAAATTGATGGGCAAATAAATGACATAAGATGTTCTGCATTGGGTGGTTCACCATCTGTTGAGGTAAATATTTGATTTAGCAGCACTTATGAAATAAAACTTTTCACTAGGAAATTTTTTCTACTTGAATAAACTTCCCAAAAGACTACTTTCACTGAAAATCTCCAATTTTTGAACAGGGTGAAATAACTTCCAACCAATTGAGTCCTTGATGTTTTTTACCAATTCACAATCTTGTAACCACCCTCCTTCCCTGTGATGTAAATGCAGTACTTTTTTGGGTCACATCATATATTTCTCTACCTGTCATTTGTACCACAATCTTAAAATCATGTAATGCCCTGTGCTGGAGTGTGCGAGCTATCCAAAATAATTAAATAATATGATTTCTTATGCAAAATTTTTCAATGAGCACGACACAATGACAGCAATATAGGTACATGTTAAAATGCTTCTATTCTGGTCAGTGAAATTCTCTGCATGATATTACTGTTTTCCTTTTTTCTTTTTCTTTTTTTAAATAGATTGAAAGAATTAGTAGAAGTTTAGTATTCCCTCTATACCAATTTGAATGTCTAAGACCTATCAAAATTCAAAACAAAAAACCAATTTGAATGTCTAAGTTTGACATGTCACATGTTTAATGAGGAAGAAAGAGCATGCCACTCTAGCCAAAATGCCAAAAGTATTGATTGTTTTTTGAATTAGTAAGGGGTACTATGGGAAGGTTTAGGTATAAATGCTTGGTTTTTAATTTCTTTTTTTAGTAAGTGTGCACTCATTTTGGGACGTTAAGGAAAACAAGACACTCAACATCTCATGGAGGGAGTATGAAAAAATGGTGGCTTTATCTCAAGTTAAAAATTTAAACTTGGTAAGATGTGAGGCTGATGAGCTCTATCTCAACTGATGAGGTCACTAGTTCAAATCACCTATTTCCCCCTCTCCTTTAGGGAAAAGAACATATCAGAAAGATTATGTAAAATTGAAATGAAGGTTAATATTATTATTATTTTTACACCTCAGGTTCAAAATATTTTGGTTGATGTATCATGTATGATTTGGATCATAGGCAGTATGGAAATTCCCTCTTTATTACCAAATGTAGTGCATGTGTTATGCATGTTGGTAGTTACAAAACCTATAGAATTAGATATAAATTGTTCACAAAGATGTCAATGGTTTCAAAGTGGTAGCAATTGTGAAATCCACTTTTAAAATTGTTATATTTTCTTTCTGAACTATGGTCATGCTATCTTTCCAGTGCCATATTGAAAATGTAGTCTCCACTCTTCAAACCCCTCTTAGACACATACAACTTCGCTGAGTCTTACCCAGCATGAATGAGGGAAAAAAAAAAAAACACTGAATTCATTGTAGATTACAAATTTTGAAAGCGTAGCTAAGATCTGGGATCTCCTCCCCCATAACTGAGTGAAAGGATGAGCACGGGTTCTATCCCTTATGTACTCTTTTTTTGGGAGCTACATGTATGCATAAAATCCTAATGCTATTTGATGTAGTGGCGGAAGTTGGTCTGGTCTATTGTTTGGGATTATTCAGCTCCATATTGTCACCATCACTGGCTGTACAAAGAGCATTCATCGACAGCCTTATGTGTGATATTTTCTGATATCTTTGGGACATGTTTTTCCTTTAGTAGTTATGTGATATCTGACTTGATGAATGGTAATTTTCTGACCTTCCTGAAGTTCTCATTACTAGTTCATTTTGTGTGCTTTGTTGTCAGGGGAAGAAACTTATGGTCATAGGGACAACAAGTGAAGTGGGCTTCTTAGATTCTATTGGTTTTTGTGATAATTTCTCTGTCACTTACAATGTTCCTACATTGAAGACAAATGATGCAAAGAAGGTAAAATATTTTTGTTGTGCTTCTGTACTTCTGTTCTTGTCTCATAAATATGGGTAGTTGTGGTATTCTTGTTTTTCTGGTTAGCATCAATTTCCATCAATGCTAGTAAATTAAACAAAAGGAGCTAAAGAATAGTGTCATTGTGGTTTATGTAATCGCTTTAAGAGCCTGACATTTACTGATTTTTGTCTAGTAGTTGTGCACTTGCTAAATTGGACACGAGGATGGATGGTGTGGTAATAGTGCACTTCTTAGGCTGAAATGGTCAAATTACCCTTTGTATATTCCGGCCTATATGTTTTGAAGTATTAGATATAATTTAGGAAATGCTGCATGGATTATCATGAATGCGGGGCTGGAATTGAAAATTTTGCATATCATATTTTAAACTTTTAAGTGGGAATAATTTAGCCTTCTTTTCTTTTCTTTTTTTTTATTTTAGAAATATTATTGGCTGGGGTCGGCAGTAATGCTGAAATGCATATGCATTGTGCAAGGAAAATGGAGTATATGATTCACCCCAAAAATAAAAATGGGGTATATGCCTAATGATACATCTAAAAATGATGCTGATTAGTTGTTTTATGGTTTAACTATGATAAGGCTGTTTGTGTCCATTAATAAATGGTTTTATTATTTCACTTTCATTGTGGTAGTGAAAAAAAGCTGCCGTTTAGGGTATGTTTGTAAGTTAACTCAGAAATTGTGAAATCTGTATGTAAGGCTTTTACAATTGGAGGTTGGTAAGAATTGATTCATGATTTACAATGCTGGGAAACTAGGGAGTTACTTCCAGTAAAAATTCCGATAATTTCTCTGCTAAACAGATGTTTGGACTGATCAAGTGGTTTGTGGATGTCATTATTTCGATTCTTTCCTTGCTTGGTAGTCTTTTGGAGTCTGGATGAATGTTACGACCCTCAAGTTCATTTCATTACATATATTTCATGAATGCTGAAAGGAAATTTATATTATAACAAACATTTAGCTTCAAAGTTCAATGTATTTTAATCTACTCTTTTTCATCTCAGGTGCTAGAACAGCTGAATGTTTTTGCTAATGAAGACATCGATACAGCTGCAGAGTCCCTGAATGATGTAAGCTTATACTTGATCAGTCTTTTGTAATATTCCTTGGGGGTCATTTTAATTTATATTTTTACAACACACGTCTCTCATAAACTCTGCCTTTACCAATCAAAGAACGGATTAAGAGAAACAAAAAAGAAAATTCTCCCATCTCATGAAATCATAATACTTTCCCTGGAAACTTTACAGTAACTAGTTTAATCCATCATTTGTGCTTGTACTTGTTTACCTGAAGTTGACTTGTGTAAGTCATGACAGAACTACTAACCAAACAGTAAATATTCTGAACCTTGGATATTGTCAACTGTCTTTTCTTTTGGATGGTTTGTTACTGAAGAAATTAGTAGTATGGAAATGAACTTATTATTATGATCACTCACTTCTTACTTCTTGCTTCTTACTTCTGTTCAATTTCTCCTCATAGATGCCTATCAAGAAGCTCTATATGTTGATTGAGATGGCAGCCCAGGGTGAACATGGTGGAGATTCTGAGGCAATATATGCTGGCAAAGAGAAGATTAAGATCTCTCACTTTTATGATTGCCTTCAAGATATTGTCCGATACTAGTTTCTTCACAATTAGTTCCGTATAGATACTACGAAGCAGAAAATCATTCTCTCTTATTGTTTCTATGTGGTGATATTTTGTATTATTATTATTTTCTTCTTGTGAGATGTGGTTTTCTCTAGCTTTTAGGCCTTGAAAACAGAATTTTGTAAATTTCTGCAATGTATGAGAATTGAGAAACTACTGTTTATTTTTAGAATTTCCATATTTTCAGTGATTGCCTTTTCTTTATACTCGTGGTCCAATCAAATCTCTAATATATTGCCTCTCTCTCACTCTTGCTCTAATAATTTCCATCGGTCACTGAAGGAGAAAAAGAGGTGGCTTCATGGTCATGGTGGTAAGAAATCCATCCAATGCTAGTAGTAGTCACAGCCGATTTGTTTCCAGCTAAAATCATACCTCGTGAGGTTAAATATGAAATCTAAATGCACCCACATTCCTGTGAGAAGGCCCTCGTAAGACATTTGTTATCATCATCATATTAGGATATAAATATGCCATATGATATAAATATGCCAAAAGTCTTGTAATTCAATTGTTATATTCTATTGCTTCAAACAAGTAGAAGTCTTTTAGTGGAATAGTGAATCACATTACTTGTCCACCATGAGAACCGTATAATTTTTCGTAATTTTGAGGTTATGAATCTTTGTATTCTTAACTTGGGAATCTAATATGTCTTTGGGTATACTAAATATAATCTATGGAAATGTGATGTCTTGAAACGTAAATATGTGCTTTAATTAGGAATCTTATAAGATTCTTTTAAAATGTGAAATCCCCATATTTGGTTTATTCTCAAGAATTTTTTTTAAAAAAAATTATTTTTCTAAAAATATCCTTTGGTTTATATAATGTCCAGTATATTACCCATCACTTTATGTTTTTTTTTTTTGTAATTACAAATACATAATATGAAAATATATGAGTCGTGAATTAAGTGAAATATCTTAAAATAAAAGCCTAATGTTAAAATATAATAATAAATATAATTATTTCTTTTCTTTTCTTTTTTTAAAGAAAAGACAAAATTTCAAATAAGAGATAAATTGATGGAGAAGAAATATTGATGTGTCAAGTCAACTAGGTCTCCACATATAAGGGAGGATATTCATATCCAACTAAAGGATAACTTCGAAATTAAATTCCTAAAATCATGGCGTAATTCAATCTCCAATAGTAATACAAATAGTAAGCACTTCAAGCCCTAAGAGGTATGAGAGAACAACTCCAGTTTACATAATTACTATATCCTTTGGTGATATTACTTACTTGGGCATTGAAGAATTCCACTGTTGTTACTTCAAATCTTTTATGCAATTGAATTGACACGCAAAATTCATTGTGGCATGTAACTCAAAAAGTTTTTTTTTTTTTTTTAATGGAAAACTATATGTAAAGGAAAATATCTAGGTGCTTCCAGAGTATAGTGAAATAGTACTCACTCCTATGTTTAGAGATAAATTTTATACCCATGAATGTGAGAGTAAGGAACACCATTTATCATACTTTGGGAGTATCTAAGAATTACTCATATGTAAAGATAGTTTTTTCGTGTTTTCTTATGTTTAGAGATATAAAAAAAAAATGGGTCGAAAGAAACTTATCTCTACATTTATCTTATTTAGCTTGGCGTGGGATAGAATTGTTTTCCAGAAGTGGAAAACAACTCTATCTCACTCATCAAACATAGATAGAGTTATTTTCTTCTAGAAAAAAACTATTTCTCACACCAAGCTAAAAAAGGAAAGTCAAACAATAGTTTTCTAACTCATTTTAAGGTTGCTACCAAACATACGAAAATGAGATAGTTTATTAATTTTGTTTTTGGAAAATAATTCATTTCCTAGAAATTTTTAATGTCGAAACAAGCAAAGCGGCTATAGGAAACCTTACATGAAGATTTATTTATTAATTTTTTTTTTTTTGTGTTTTCTTGCGTTTGGTAGTATCAAAAAATAGTGGGTCAAAGGAAAATTTTCGTGGAAAACAACTCTACCTCATGCCAAACTAAATAAGGTAAGTTAAAAAAAAAAAAATTCCGACACATTTTAAAGTTGCTACAAAACATAGGAAAATGAGATAATTTTATGAGAATTTTGGAAAATGTTTTGTTTTGTAAAAATTGTTAATGTTGAAACAAATAGAGCGTAAATTAAAATTGAAGAACAACAAACAATGAGGGGTTTAAAAGAATAAAAAACAATGAGGAGTCTTTTTTTGGGGCAAGGGGCAAAACTTAGTTTGGTATTTTTTTTTTTAAGGACAATTAAATTAAATGCAGTTATGTGTTTGAATTGATTTGAAAAGATTAATGTAGTGTACCAAAAATACTATACCTAAAGTATTTATTTATTTATTATAATTTATAGTGAAATTCTTATTAATGCTACTAGTAATGCGAGTGCTCACAAAGTCTGTACATAACAATATTTTATGGAATCTTTACAGACCATGGATGATTTTCTATAAGGCTAACGATCAACTAATTTGAGCGAGTGGAATTAAGATTACACTAATATGTGGATTTCAGTTTGCTTAACTCGTAAAATCTTGTGTTATCAAATAAGAGATCTGAGAGTCGAATCCCACCTACACTAAAAATCTATTAGTGTATTGACTTGATGATAAAGATCAATCATCAGAAGCGGATATCATAGATTGAAACTCTATTGCACCTATAAAAAATAAAAAAAAAAAAAAAAAAGAATTACATTGATAAATTCAATCTTATTAACTATGTGTTCTATATGCATTTACTATTTTTTTGATAAGCTCTATATACATTTATTATAATTGACTTTATATGGAACTATATGTTCTAATATTATGTGTTTATTATGATTGTGGCTTTAAAATGGAACTATATATTCTAAAATTAGGTATTTATTATAATTATGCATGTATATGAAATTAAATATTCTTTTTTGAAATCCTGAAATTAAGTGTTCTACTATTTAGAGAAAATATAATTTACTAAAATTCTAATGAAGGGTTTAAATATAGAATAGAATTTAAACTTAATTGAAAGATATATATATATTAAAATAATGATGTATAAAATTATAAGACATCAAAAGTTTATGTGGTATATATATAATATAATATTATGAGAATAAACAAAAATCAAATGATTTCGTTTATATATATATTACAAATTATATAGATGAATCAATATCATTCTTGACAAAGAACTTAGAAAAGAGGAAAAGAAAATGACCTCTCTAATTAGCTGCCTATCAATCTTGGTAATCCCTCTACTGGTCACCTCTCTTTTCTACCAAGCTTCAAATGCAATAATTGAAGTGAAGGCTGACCAAGCCTTACTTGATAGCATTTGCCAGGAGACCCAGGACTATGACTTTTGCATGTCAACTTTTCATGAAGACGAACGTACTGCTCTAGCTGATCAAGATGGTCTTGCCCTCCTTTCTATTGCTATAAACACTGATACAGTACAAGCTACCATTGATCAAATCCCAGATATTCTTAAAACGCTCACTGACCCACTGGATAAGTATCGAATTCAGAATTGCCTAACTGATTTTAGCGATGCACTAGTGAAATTGAGAGCTGCATACACGGCTTCAAGTGCAAAGTCTTATCGGGAAGTGATAGGTTTTATTACGGATGTAGCTAGGAAAGCAGTCGATTGTGATGCTGAATACAAAAAGAGCCCCCCCTTACGTGAATCACCGATATCAGATAACACTCTCAAAGTAACTAACCTAACTGATATTACTTACGCTATAATTAATACTATCATTTCAGCGTAATGTATATGTGATCTATAATTAAAATAAAATAAAATAAAAAAGAATTTTCAAAGTTCTTGTAACTCAACTGGTTCTTTTTGTTATTTCCAATAGAAATATTCAAGATTAAAACATGTTTGAACCTTAAATATTGAATCTGTTGAATTATCAAAGCATGTACACCTCCAACTTCAACTATTGAATTATCATAAATAAATTAAATCTGTTTGTGTTAATATTTATATGTAATCACCTCTCTCTCTCTCTCTCTCTCTCTCTCTCTCTATATATATATATATATATATATATTTATATAATATCATTTTTTTGGTTAACTTATTTAATACTTTAATAGCTTAAAATCACAACTAAAATTGAAAAGAAGAATATCAAATACTTAATTAGTTGATTTTTTTCACATAAAAAAGAAATTTAGTTGATTTTTTATTTTATGTTAAAAAAACTGGAATATAATAAGAAATGACTTCATATATATTATATTTACCTAAGTCTTGCTCTATTATAAATATAGAACCACTATTTTGGTGACGAATGTTTTCTTTAAATTTGTAATGTCTATTTACGTTTTATTTTCCCCTTTTTTTTACACCATATTTTTATAACACGTTTCTTAAAAATAATAGTTAGAATCCTAGATGAAAATATTATCTTGTAAATATGGTTTCCGTCCTTCATTATCAGTTTGACGCTCATGAGCACTTAACATATTCATATTATAGAATTAAGAAATAAATTAGGCATGGAATCTTATACACAATTTCCTTATTAGTGTATTCAGCAAAAAAAAAAATTCCTTATTAGTGTAATTCCAGATCTTATGTGACACACACACACACACACACACATATATATATATATATATATATATATATATTCCTAACAAGCAGCTACAAATTTGTTAAGATATTATATATGATTTGTTCGAGATTCTAGTAAAAATGAAAAATCTACCGTGATTCTTTTTCCTTTTCGTTTTATTTTTCTCAAAATTTTCCATATCTCAATTTATTATTTTGCCTCTTTATTCTCGCATACAAATATTTGGGGGAAGTTTTAAATTTTTGTAGGAAGAAGCCCGCTATAAATAAAATAGTTCTCTCTTTGCAAATACAAGTTATATTGGCTGCTTTATTTGAAGCTATTTCAATGGGGTATCAGCATATGCCATCACCTTCGGTAAATTAATATTTCTTCTTCTTCTTTTTGGGTCCAAACTCACTTGTTCACAGTATCAGTATGTATGTGCATTTTCTTTCTATTTTATTATTATTATTTTTTTAAAATTTTTTATTTGAACAAATGATCCTCTCCAATCAGATTTGTATCTTGAAAGTGGAGATCACTTGTTGTGATGAGTGTCCCATTAAATTGAAGAAGAAGTTGCTGAAGACCAAAGGTGTGTTTTGTTTTTCAACTCATGCAATCTCATCTGAGTATTTTGTGTCGAATACGCAATGTTTGTTTAGGAACAGTTTATTTAGCTTTTTGTTAAAAAAAAATTTATGACTTTTTTATCTTTTCCACTTGTACCATTTTTTTTTTTTTTTTTGTCACATGTGATTGATTTAATTTTCATATCTTTAATTAGGAGTGGCTTCAGTCAATATTGATTCAAAAAAAGGGACCATCACGATTATAGGTGACATAGTACCTACAATATTAATGCAGATGTTTGAAAAGATTGGCAAACCGGCAGAGCTTTTATTCTTTGAGAAGTCCCCCTCACAAGAGAAAAGTGGTTCTAATGTCAAGAACAATGTCCAATTTGCATGCGATGATAATGATGATGATGATGAGTATGTATCCAAAAGGAGCAGTACTACTCGCAGTACAATGCATGGCATCAAACATGGTTGGGGTGGATGTAACAGCACAGTTGGTCGTGTCCCTCCCTCTAGTAGTTCAAGGTTGTTTAAGACACCATGGCCTGCATATAGATCACTCTCAAGGCCATTCCTTAATTCGATATGGCATGGTTTTCCTGGGCTTTCTCGACTACCACCACCACTGCCATCACCATATGCATGTTTTCTATCAAGGCCTCCACAAAAATACAACCCTATTACCCACTACACAAGCTATTGGGACAATTACCACCTTTAATTGTGAGATATAGCTAGGATCATTCAAGTTGCTTTTTCATGCATTGCTCAAGTTACTGCTAGACATGGCATGGTTTGTGGGGTTTTTTTTAAACAACCACCACCACCACAGGTAGCATATAGATGTTCTTTCTATTTCCCTTGTTCTCAAGATTAGATAGCGAATTATCACTAGTGTGTCTACCTCACCCTTTTTATGTGTGAGAGTGTCTCCCTCTCGCCTTTTTTGCGTGTGAGAATGTATGAGAACACAAATAATTGAAAGTAAATTTATGGTTTATCATGTTTTACTGTCGCTGTCATCAATGATTGAGACCATCATTTGTTGCTTGGATTTGAATATGTGGCACAATTTTATTATCTATCAATTTTGTTTAACCCAAGCTCATAGCATTTTACATGTTTGATTATCAATTTTATACAACATAAGTACAATGGTTTATATGAAACATACCATTAGCTTCCTCTCCCACCACTCATCAGTTGCAAGTTGCAGCTATTGTTCCTTTGGCAAACTTATTTCAAAGTATCTAATTTTTCTTCAATCTATCCCACTTATCCATATAGTTCATCCTTGAATATTCCTTCTAGTTACTAAAGAGGATATTAGGTCGATTACCCTTAAATACCTCATCCACACAAGCTTCACAAAAGATTGGCGTTAGTCTTGATGTCCATTGAACTCTAAAATTTGAGATATTTTGGGATGGTTTAGTGTTGATATTTGAAGTCTCCTTTTTCTTACTCATCTAAACAAAACATAGGTTTGTTAATGATGTAGCATGATGATCCATAAAAAATTAGGAACAAAAGAAGCTTTAAGACAGATCAGTTGGCACTACTGCAACATAGTTCATACCATTATTTCATATAGAAAAAGGCTTCATTTTATCCCTAAAGAACTATTCTCAACTGAAGCTTTAAGACATATCAATTAGCAATACTATAACAATCCCAACACAACAGCCATCTCCTCTTAAAGAGGGAAAAAAAAAAAAAAACCAACCCTTTAATTGCCAGTACTAGCAACTAATGAAGTGAAAAGCGATGTAGCAATAAACTAGTTAAGATGATGGGCCGAAAAAACACGAAAAGCAATATTAAAATAAGAATTGAAACTTTTCAACAGTAGAGGAATATATACTGCTACACAGGATTATATTTGCTATTTAGAACAGAACATGTTCAGTCACAAGATTTCAGCAATTTCACACCTAAGAAAAAAGCCTTTATAAGTTACATACTTCCTCTCAAAAAATTAAAAGAAATAACAGGAAGCAATAAGGAGCACTAACCAATTGAAAGGAATAGCCAAAGCAAAAATTTTGGAACTCGATTCAAACAAAACCTTAGTGCTATTCAATTGAAAGGCAAAGTTTGCATCCCAAAGTTTCAATTTCAGTACATGTCTTTCTCCAAACAGTAAATCAGATGAACACTAATTCCCATCGATTCTCACAATAGTATAATTGTTAGCATAAATTGGACAAGCGTTCGAACACCTTGAATACACTGAATATAAAATGAAGAGCCTAAGTTTATTGCTACATTGCTAAAGTTGAACTTTAGGCTCTTCTTTAGCCTTCACCACTAATCAATAAAACTCTCACTGAAAAGTTCAGTCCGTTTTACTCCAAAGCAAAGCAAAACAAAAAAGTGAACATATATAACGGGCAGGCAGCAGCTATGTCTATGTGGTCAATTCTAATTTTTGAGTAAGGGTTTGTTTTATTGGAAATTAGACATCTCGGAATTCAATTTGAACATATATTTTGCATGATTTGGATTTATATTGAGTGAGTTATGGCCATTTGAAATTAGGCTACCAGTGTAGTTGAAATTAGGGTTTTTGGGAAGCATGTGTACGCATGCCTCGAACTTGCCTAAGTAGACTCATTCCCAGACCAGGAAAACTTGAGTTTTGGGCCCCCAAAACATCATTCTTTGATGGGGGCTGACCCTTGGGAACATCCAAAGTTTAAAATTTTTTTGCTTAAAACACATTAATTGGTGTAAGAACCACAATGAACTATGACGTGGTGATCACCTCACAAAGACTTCAATGGGAGGGAGGGTGTGTCACATGTTCTAGCTCCATTGAGAGCATTAAATGCAAGATAGATTAGGATTTATAACTTAATTTCAATAGAAATAATTATATTATCATATAGTTCCCATATTATTATTATTATAAGGGTTTTCCTATGTGTGTTGATGACTTTTTTCTTTCCTTAAGAATTATAAACATATTTGGCAAGCCTAAGTGAGGGTTTGAATTTAAAACTGGCGAAAGTGTTGACCATAGTAGATAGATAAATTTACCAAGGAGTTGGGAGGTTCAAAGATTTGGTTAAGTTCAATGAGGCCATGCTCGCTAAACAGGTCTGGAGGTTGCTGCATGATCAGTCTTCCCTATTTTTCCAGGTTTTCAAAGCCAAATATTTCCCCCATGGGACGGTGTTTGAAGCAAAGAAGTCATCCGGCTCATATGCATGGCAAAGTATATTAAAAGCTAGACCTGTCATAGAAGCTGGGCTGATGTGGAGGGTGGGGAATGGATCAACTATTTGGGTATATTGGGATAAATGGCTACCAGGAAAATTCCCTTCCACAATTAAGTCTCCAAGGGTAGGTGTACCAGGAGATGTGCGTGTGGATTCCCTGATCGACCAAGACACAATACAGTGGGACTTAGAAAAGATTGATCTCCTCTTCCTTCCATTTGAAGCAGCAAAAATTAAGTCAATCCCTTTATGTTTTTCTAATCAGACTGATTGCATGGTTTGGCCAAGGTGTAGGG
The DNA here is from genome assembly GCF_001633185.2 of Quercus lobata. Lineage (NCBI taxonomy): Eukaryota > Viridiplantae > Streptophyta > Magnoliopsida > Fagales > Fagaceae > Quercus > Quercus lobata. The sequence continues at coordinate 60,549,427 of NC_044908.1, forward strand.
ATGGTTTATACTTGGTGAAAACTGGTTACCACCTATTCTGCGAGATGGACACTCAGAACAAAGCATCAGGGTCGGACTCGTCAAGTTATAGGGGTTTTTGGAGACGCCTTTGGAAGATGCGAGTTCCAAATAAGATAAAAATATTTCTTTGGCGTGCGTGCACCGATGCGCTGCCTACAAGATGCAACTTGGTTAGGAGGAAAGTGTTAGACGATCCAACTTGCTCTATGTGCGGTGCGGAAGCTGAGAACACGATGCATGCGCTATGGGAATGCAAACAATTGCTCACGGTGTGGGAAACGGTTTTTGGATGGGTTTTTAAAGACTACCCAGCGATTTCAGAATTCTCGGACCTGGTAGCTCTGGTTGGCGAGCAAGAAAAACAGTTGGAGCTCTTTGCAACGGTAGCTTGGTTCATCTGGTGTCGCAGGAACAAGACCAGGTGCAACGAACCGAGCGTGCCACTGGGAAAAATCTTGGAGAGTGCGGCTTCCCTGTTGATGGAATTTTAGAACAGTGTCAAGTATGGAGCAAAAACAATGACACAGCGAAACATCAAATGGAAGCCACCAGACGGAGTAACGGTGAAGATGAATTTTGATGGGGCTATGTTTGTAGAATCGGACCAAGCAGGGATAGGTGTGGTTGTTCGAAACCATAGGGGTCATGTCATGGCGGCCTTAGCAGAAAAAATCCCCAAACCAGCTTCCATAGAGGTACTTGAAGTTTTGGCAGCACAGAGAGCAGTACAGTTCACTCTTGAGTTGGGCTTTGCACATGCCATCTTTGAAGGAGATGCAGAGATTGTTACTAAGGCACTTGCTGAAGGGAACAGTTCTTTGCATAGTATAGGACACATTGTAAAAGACATTGAGTCTATAAGTGGTTTATTACAAACCAAATCTTTCTCTCATGTTAGGAGGCAGGGTAACACTGTGGCCCATGCCTTAACTCAGAGAGCAAGGCTTTCTTTTCCTGTTTTAATCTGGATGGAGGATGTTCCACCAGATATTTTTTGTTTTGTATCTGCAGATTTTCCAGTTATTTAATAAAATAACGACAAGTTTGGATTCTCAAAAAAAAAAAAAAATTTAACTTTGTTAACTTTCAATTTATCACCATTTGTGTCTCTACATTAGCTATTTGTGCCTCCCTCATGAGAACTTCCTATTTGGAACATGCACGATAAAATTAAGTATCTTTCATATAAATTGTAAAAGGTAAATACAATTACAATATGCTGCTAACTAGCTCAAACTCCCCCCTCCCCCTCGGAACTCCCAAACACTTTGTGCATGAGGAGATGCTAATTAAGCTACAAGATCCTTGGCTACTTTTGTTCAATTAAGTTCTTTAAGTTTCGAATTTATTCATTTCAGGCATTTCATCCAATTCCGTTAAAAATTTGCCATTAAGTATGCATAAAAAAATTATAAAACATTTTTGTTAATTTTATAAATTTTTTTTTAATGTGAGGAAAAAAAATTTAATGGCAATTTTTTAATGGAATAGAGCCAAATGTATGAATTGAATATATTTGAAGCTTAAAGGTTTCAATTGAACAAAAGTAAAGTTAGAGGATCTCTCTCTCTCTCTCTCTCTCTCTTTTTTTTTTTTTTTTTTGATACACTCTCTCTCTCTCTCTCTCTCTCTCCAAACCTTACCAAAATCATAACCATTCCATATTTATTCTTATCAATTTCTCATTAGTATTCTCTCTCTCTCTCTCTCTCTCTCTCTCTCTCCTTTTTACCCATTCTACAACAGCAAACTACTCACCGAAGTCACAGCCTCTCTTTCTCAACCGAAAACCCCACCCAAATCATCTACAACAGCAAACTGCTCACCGAAGTCACAGCCTCTCTTTCTCAACCGAAAACCCCACCCAAATCATAATCATTCAATATTTATTCTTATTAACTTCTCATTAGTACTTTCCTATTTTTAGATAATGTAACGTATGCTTAAAAAATAAGTTGCCTCTCATTTTGTCTCTTACATCGCACCTGCTTGGAGTATTTTAAGAGGTTATAAACCCATACCCAGAAAGTAGGAGAAATTATAGAGTACTCCCACGTCATTTGTCCACCATTCCACTAAAAAATTTCAACTTGTTTAAAACTGGTGAGTCAGTAACTAAATTCTGTTTTAAAAAAAATTCTAACTAACAATTAACAAGTGGAAGTTTTTTAGTGGAATGGTGGACCACATCACTTGTCCATCATGTGGATCTTATAATTTCTCGGAAAGTAGGGGAAAAAATTCCAATCTTTGTGCATTAACTAGCCCTAAAATGTTGTAAAGTTGACTTATTAAAAAATTTTCCTCTATCGTTATCCCCATGAATGCAGGGATTAACCTATAATTAGAGGGAAATTCTATTCTTATTATTTGCATTTACATGGTGTGTGATTTAGAATCCATTTATATATAAGTATATATAGACATGAGAAAGTGCACATTCAAAATAAACTTCTTCTTCTTTTTTGTTGTTGAGAACTAAGGATCAATGGCTTTCAAAGCGTTTGTTATTTTATATGTCTTGTTATATTTTGGCTCATTCCATAATGAAGCCATAGTAAAGGGGAATAATCTCAATGATTTGAATTCAGAATTACCACCCATCAAAGATATTTTGGTATTTTCCATTATATGCTCGTCAATTGTTTTACTTGTGCAAATAATATTCATTATTTAACGTTCTCTTTTTTTTCTTCCTAAATATTACATGTCAAGTTAGTGCAAAAGCAACTGCAATTTTCGTTCTAACTAAGTATTTGCATTACTTATAGCTTGAGATTTAGTCTCACAATAATAAGATTTTATCCAGACTAAGCATGGAGACACCTATGATTGCGTGGATATATACAAGCAAGCAAGTTTTAAAAATCCTTTGCTCTGGAACCATACAATTCAGGTTCATATTATTACTTCATTTGCGTTTAATATTTCTTCAAAATTTAAGTTCAATTTCAAGGTATTGGAGAAAAGGAGCAGGGCAGGCACAAGGTTACATAGTCCACGCCATAATCATTTTGAAACTTATCATTTTAATAATTCATATTAAATTTTATAAATCTAAAGGTGTATATCGTGACACTTTATTTTCAATTTTAAATGATATGAAAGACTATCAAATCTAGGAAATTTTAAAAGTTTTGTCATGCTTGCACATGAAAGATCTGCTCTGATACCACTTGACGTGGCGGAAGTTGGAGAAATTATACAGTACTCTAGTGGACCACGTCACTTGTCCACAATGAAAACCTTATAATTTCTCGGGAAGTTGGGCCCGTGGCTATTGAAAAACAACACAATGGAATGATGTATAAAACAAGAGTCAACGGTATGATTCTACTCCGATCTATGGTTTGTCAAGTCATGACCAAGACAAAGAGATAGAAGAGTGTTACAACTTACAACAACTCTTGATGAAAATCTACAGGTTTCATTATAATAATCAATTTTATATAACATCAACTTCCTTTACCCAAGGTCTCCTTACATCCCCTTTTATAGTACAAGTGCACCTACCGTAGACTTGGAGACTAAGGATAACAATAAATCTAATGATAATTGTGATAAACAAGGAAATGAAATAAACTAAATATCTTTTAATTCAAATTCAAATAGGCTCCTAAGTTAGCTAAGATACTAATAAGAGAGAGGGGAAAAAAAAATCAACTAAGGACGTGATTTGCTGATTTCCAACTTCTACCTCAGGACTTCTATTGAAGATATCTTCTGCAGAACTTGTGTGTGATTGGCAAATTAACATTAAGCGTCTGTATGGAAACAACTTATCTAGTTTTTTGTTGAAAGTATGCTAAAGTATACTTGTACCTCGAAAAATTTGAAAAAGTGAGAAAGAAGTGAGGTTTTAAAAAATTAATAAAGTTTCTCTCCAATATATTTTTATATTAAGTGTGAAATTTGAAAATCTAACCGTTAGATTGCATGTTCTTATTATATCTTTTGTGCTTGCAAAATTTCAAGAAGATCAAAGATCAATTGTTATGTCATCAAATAAATGTTAAAATTTCAAGTTTTTGTAATCTAAAATTGTATATAAAAAATAAGTTCATTGATCAAATAGTAAATAAAATCCGATTTGAACGAAATTTGATATGCATGTTAAAAACATAAAAAACATGAAATTCAAAGGTTAGATTTTCAAAATTCACACCCGAAAAAGAGATATATGATAAGTTTAGAGAGAAACTTTGTTACATAAAAAGTAAAAACTAAAGTTTAAAGCTAATGCCAAACTTACCCTAAATGAGCAACGTAATCTTGTAGATATGCTTGATCCCAAGTAACTCTCAAATAATTTCCACAAATTGTCATCATTGTCTTGGTTATTGTTGACTTCCAAATCTCCAAGGTTGCTGCCACAAAATGCGTCATTCTTGTCCGTGAAAATCAGTTTTATATATATATATATAAAATTTGATGCTACTCTAACAACTCGGATGCTTATTTGATAATATTTCATTTTAAATGATATGTTGATTTACTGAAGTATATAAAATACTCAACAGATGAGACCAAGCCATCATGTAAGAAAACTAAGAGCCAAAATGCTATCCAAGAAGCTGTCGCCTGGTCATCGTTATGCAAAGATAAAGTTAGATGAAGCTTGCCCAAAAGGGACTGTCCCTGTTCTGAGGGTCGCAGACAAAGACCAATTGAAAAATGTATCAAACTTAAATAAGTCTCGATTTTTTCCGAACGATGATCAGTGGAAACATGGTTTAGAAGTAAGTGAATTATATGGGTTTTCTCTTATTTAATGTTTGTCGAAAATTTTCGTTTTTCCTTTCTCTTCTTTATTTTTGTAATGCAATTAGAGTCTTCTTATCTTTAATGGAATGATCATCCTCATAGTTTGCATGCATTTTTTTTTTTTTTCTTTTTGATAATCAGTTTGCAGGAATATTTGCGAAAACAACCCCAGACAAAAAGTATAAAGGAGTCTCAGGCGTGATGACTGTATGGAATCCAAAACACGTTGGACCTAACCAATATAGTTCAGTTGCAATCTCAGCTGAAGTAGGAGAGGGACCTGACTACACTCGAATACAATTTGGGTGGACTGTAAGTATTAGGGAAGAGAAAAGGATTTGAAAATTGGTCGGTTATCATTAATTTTTATTTGAGAATGGGTGCGTTTTTATAAATGGTTGGAAAAAAGTGTTTTGAGTTTAAAATAAACGTTTGTAAAAAAAAGCTATGGGAGTTGTGGTTGCAAATCAGAGCTTTGGGTTTTGGGTTCTAAATACGCTCTTTTAATCTCTCAAATATAAATTTTTTTCTTACATTATCATGACTATATATAATTTATAATATGAAAATGTGGAATTGGTAACTATTTGTGGTATTCTTCAGGTGTTCCCATTGCAGTTCCAGGACAGTTTCACTCATTGGTTTTTTCAAGTAACCGTAAGTATTTTTTATCCTTAAACAGATTTAAGGTTCTTGGGAGGATAATATATATATATATATATATATATATATTAACGAATATAGTACTAACTTAATTTGATTTCACATGTACTGTACATGAACTAGAACATAACAAATGTTCCAGGATGTTTTGATCTTAATTGCCAAGGTTTTGTACAAATAAATACCCAAGTTCCAATTGGCACTGCTATACATGATGTCTCTGACTACGGTACCGACGATCAAGTGTTTTTGCGTTTCAGCCTCCTCCAGGTAATAATTACCTTTTATGTTTATGTTTATTTTTATAAGTTGTTGGAAATCTGCGTTCTAAGTTTAAAACGAATGTTTTTAAAAGTTACGAGGAGATATAGTTGCAAAACAAAATTTTGGATTTCTAAAACGTTCTTTTAATCTTCCAAAACGCCTTACTAAACGGACACAAAAATTTGTAGAATTTATGATCTTCAATTTTTTTTTCCTTTTCCTTTTTCTCATTTTTGATAACAACAGGATCCAAAGAAGGAATCACCTTGGTGGCTGTTTTATAATGAAGAACCTACACCAATTGGGTATTTTTCAAACAAACTGTTTACTAAGTTAAGTGATGGAGCAGACACATTGAAATGGGGAGGCTATGTTTTCACTCAGCCAGGGGATGAGACTAGCCCTCAAATGGGTAGTGGAAAATTTGATAATGGAATATATCAACGAACTGCTAACATGATTAATGTACGATATATTGATAACAATTATCAATTAGTTAATTCACCAAATGATATTCAAACTGCGGAGTCTCGTTGTTACTTAGAAGGAGATCAGTCATACAAAAACAACAAAGTAGGTTATACCTTTTGTTTTGGCGGAAAAGGTGGCACAGAGGAGAAATGTAATCTTTAGTTGAAAATAATTTCAATTTTCAAGTAATATATTATCCATGATCATTTCTTGTTAAAATAATGTAAATTTTTTAATTTTTGCCCCTTTATTTATGGGGTGTTTTTATTTGTGTCGTAGATTTTTTTTACTATTTTAATTTAGGTCCGAGAGAAATAATTGTTGAGGAAGTGAAAAGGATTTTTAGGGTGAAAAAAAATTCCAAAATCTCTAAACCAGACTCATGTTACCCTTATTCCAAAAATTCAAGAGCCAAAAATCTTAGGAAATTTTAGACCAATTAGTTTATGGGTAATTAGACATCGCTACCTTAAATCATACCATAATGTGGCGTCTGGTAAGGGGTAATATTTTAGGATTTCTGATAATGTTTAAAGATTCTCATGTTTGGTTGCAAATCATACTAGGGATTCAGATGCCAGGGGAATCTGAATTCCCCCTTTCAGTAGGAATGTGGATTTCCTTTAAAACATTTGGGTCAGATTTCCAAGCTTAAAGGAAATTATATTTTTTTATAAATTGACAATTTTAACCTTCTTTCCTTATCATTTAATCAATTGAGATCAAATATAAAACAAATCATCAATATCTTTTCTTTTGTCTTTATCTCTTCCCACCTAAACAACATTATCTTTTCCCACCAAAACAACATAAACAAGATAAATAACTCTGTTGATATATTCATGAGCAAAATTCTATTTAGGTTTCATGTGTGAAAAAAAAATTGAAATGTTAGACTATAGTTTTAATGAATTTGTCATAATTTACAATTTATATATTTTTTTCATTATTTATTTAGAGGAATATATATATATATATATATATATAAATATATATATATATATATATATATATTTTTTAAAGACTTATATTGGATTTACAAATCTAAGGATAGAATGGGAAAAATAAATAATTCAATTAAGAATCCTAGGAATAAACCAAATATTATAATCTCACATTCATAGGAATCCTATTAGTTCCCAATTAAACCAAACATAGGAATAATTACATTCTTAGACATCCAGATTACAAAGCATTACATTCTCAGTAATTTGGATGTCAGGAGTAATATGGATTCCCTCATACCAAACGCCACATAAATTACACTTTATACCCTAAACTTTTGGAATGAATACACAGTTGGCACCCTAAACTAAACCATAACTCGCGTTATAATTTGCACCCTCTGTTATTTTGGATGGAAAACCAAAGTTTTTGGTACAAAATGTAATTGAGAGTATAATTTTTGGTAGTAAAAGTGTAATTTATTCTTTGTTTTTAAAAGATTAAATTGATGGGGCAATTACATCTTTTCATGTAATGTCATGTTTTTCCGTTCCAAGTTAATAACCCAATTGACAATGGGGTGTGAAGTATAGTACGAGTTATAGTTTAGGATGCTAACTGTGCATTCTGAAAGCTTATGATACAAAGTGTAATTTGGGGTATAATTTAAAATGGTAAAATGTAATTTCCCCTAGTTTATATAACACAAAATTGTCACCAAAATTATGGTAACTAGGTTAAGGCCCCTTCTTAATAACTTGACTTGTCCATTCTATTAAGCTTTTGTCCCAAACATAAAAGGTATTGATAATGTCATTATAGTTCAAAAAAATATTCATATGATTGGCAAGAAGAGAGATGAATTGATTTCATGGCCATCAAGATTGATTTAGAAAAAGCTTATAACAGACTAAAGTGGAGTTTTATTGGAGAAGTCTTGATGAGTTTCATGTGCCATGTTAAGGTCTCAACACCTTTACAAGTTAATGATGAGTTTCACAGGCTCTAGGCTTGACCAGGGTGATTGGCCACAAACTAAGCGGTACCACCCACCCTACCCTACAGACTATATATATTCTAGATTACAATCTATAGTTTATGAAACCTCGAAAATGGGTTAAAACACAAGAGCTGTTTAGACCCCCAAATTAAAAAATTACGGCTCAATAGATTTTACTCTAACTTATACTAAGTGCAGAATAGAGTAAATGCAAGCGAGTAAACAAATAAACTACTCTAAGCCATATTCAATATAACATAGCAGTAATATGAAAGCTAAAAGAGTAGGAAAGAAGAATGCAAATACAAGATAACACGCCAATGTGTTATCGAAGAGGAAATCGAAGTACTCGCCGTAAAACTTCTCCCCCGCCCTTCAAGCGGTAATCGATTTACTAGACAATCAGTTGAGATACATGGGTTAGCAAGAGACCTTTCAAGCCTAATCTACCCGATGCACCTAAGCCCTTCAAGCTCCTACTCCAATAAGGCTTCTTGAAACCGTGTCTTGTCTAGCTCTCCGGATCCCACGATACACCCGATTGCATCTGCCAAAGCCTGGCTTCTTCCAATGCTTCCTATCAGCACCAAAACCTCACTGAATACTCTGAAAGGGTGTGGTAAGTGTTTGAGCTATCAACCTCTCAATGGTATGGAAATGGAGAGGTAGGAATTGAGGAAAATCCACAAGCAATTGTGTAGAGAATTGTGGATATAACAATCTCTAACTCTCAAGGTTTGTGGCTAGGGTTTTCTCTCAAAAGCACTCCTCAATATCTGTGGGTAATGGAGGTATTTATAAAGTGAGTACAAATAGTGTGTATCAGAAATGACAATTCAGTAAAACAAAATATTTCGCGGGTATCTCGCGGGAAGGCCTTACCTGTGAGACACTCGCGAAAACCAGCTGTCTCCATCCTGTCCTGACTCTTCGCATTCCAGTCATGTGTAGGGCACATGCTTCACTTCACGGGAAGCTTACTCGTGAGCTACTCGTGAAAACACTTCAGTCTTCAATTTGCCTTGAGTCTTCATACTCTCTCTCTCTCTTTCTCACACACAACCCTTACAAATAAAACCCACATAAAATACAGGATACAAAAGATTGAACATAATTACAATTAAATTTGGCACATAATTAAAGTCAACAAAAACATAGTTGTAAATTACAACTTTACAATCTCCCCCTTTGGCTATTCCGTGACAAAACCCCAAAAACAGACTCTAGACTTAAACGTGAGTTTGGGAATAGTGGCAAAACTCACTCACACCTAATCTAGAAGCTGTGAAGCACTTGCACGTATATACTTGTAACCTGAAACACTCGCACACAAACAAAACTTTCATTAAGCTTATGACAAGTTGAATACATGGTACGTACATGAGCAAGTAAAGTGCGATCAAGTTTGTAAACACTATAAAACATGTAAGCATATCTTGATTAAACAAGGTCAATTATTAAAGAATGATTACAATGACCATTTAACCAGTAAATGCTCATCCGAACATGCAAAGCAATAAAGACCAATCACAATGATCAATTGCATGTCCATGTTGACACCCTATTTTGCAACCCGTATTTAACCTCACATGAAGGGTAAAAGGGTAATTTCACATTAGAAATATGCATCTTGATTCTGGTCATTAGATCCTTAATCTCATTTCACCAAAATGATCTTGATGTTGTAACGATCAAATCGACTGGTCATGAGCCTTAATCGGACCATTAGATTGAAAATTATCATCAAATCAAGTTTTAATGGCTGAGATGCACTATTACAAATTGAGTCTGACTATATGTGATTATGAACAATTGATTTCAATTGGTTATAAATATAATCAATTTGAGATCGATGATGTATCATAATTTGATTGGTTAGGACTACATTTTATGGTAGAGTTGCATACACCTAATTAACTAGATAGTTAAATATTAATTATTCAATGAGTAATTTATGCAATTATCTTTTAATTAGAGTAAATTTAGAGCCAATTAAGTCTGAAATGGGAGTGATTGGAGCCATTTAATGTTAATTGGGAGCTAATTTGGGGACCTATTAATGTTAATTGTGCTGAAACCATTTTCTAACAAATGACCTCTGCTTACCATTTCATTGATATCTCTCAGAATATTTTGAATCTGTGAATGAGGTTATTTTTCCCAGAAACTAGACATCCGGGGCTTCAATTTGAGTACAAGAATGAGACAATTCCGATCAGAATTGAGGCAGATATGATTTTTCAAAATTGGCTCTATGGGCTGTGACAGCAGCTACGGGAAAACCGAATTTTGGCTTGCTCCTCACTCCTACCAGTCTTTCCATTTAATGCACCAGATTTCCCCAAAGGCTAAAATGAGGTCTAGGTTCATGATTCCTTGTCAACTCTCATTAAATGGTCTTCCATTCATATTTCCTCCACCACTACTATATAAACCCTCCTCTCCTTCATTCCAAGAGACAAAAAAAAAAAAAAAAAATCCCCCTCTCTTCTCTTCTCTTGAGTTCTAGTGAAGTTGAGTAGTCTTGTCATATCTTGGTCTTCCTGAGACTCAAGGTATTGAGTGAGACTCACTCTCCCTCTCCTAGTTCTTCTTTTCCTCCACCCTTAGGACCTCCATCAAGAATCTCCTCCTCCATTATATGGATCTTGCATGAAGGTATAATCCTCTTCCCTAACTGTTTGCTTATATTGTCATGATGAAAATTTAGGATTAAAGCATGATAATTCTCTTGAATATGTTTGAATGTTCTTAATTGTTCTTTGTGTTCTTCACATGTTCTTAGTTGTTCATCACATGTTCATGCATATCACTAGATTTAATCTTAAATCCACATCAAAAATATGAAAAACATGTTTGTTTAGTAATTCTTTCAAATCCTTGAATCTAGGTTTATCACTATCCACACACATTCACTAGAGTTCATTTTTTAATCCAAACGTCATGCTTAATAAATTGAATTAAGGTTTATCACATGCACACACATTAAATTCAACATACAAATTGATTGACATATTGGATGATGTGATATGAATGTTGGCCACCATAGTCTAGAAGACTGGTTTCACCGGGCAAGGTGGGTGCCTAATACCTTCCCATCTTGTAACATAGCCTCCGAGCTTAGATCAAGGGTTAGTAGATCAAATGCTTATCCATGTAATTTTTGATTTTTAGATTGTAATTAGGAAACAAAGCCATGTACTTTATCTTAGATTGTATCCAAAGCCATGTAATTTTCCTATGATCAATGTAAATTCAATTTCAAATTAATAAAATGAGGAATTTTTCATTCATGGTTTTCTTATTTTTTCCAATAATTAAATAAGTGGCGACTCCATTGTAAAACCCTTAATCTAAAGGGAAAAATATAACTAGTCGAACCTCCATTTTGAGAGACAATAACACGACTCCACCCATTCACGTGGGTTTGGCCCAACATTCCAAATGAAAACGGGCTGGGGGCGCGGTCTCTCACAGTCCAACACACAACCAATGCAAAATACAAGAAGTATATGCATCTAGGATACAAGATCCTACAAGGGTACAAGTGTGAGGTACTTAAGACATATTAGCAATATCTTAAAAGTGGAAAAATTGCTACAAAGCAATGAAGTAAACACACGTACTGAATAATAAACTGAAATATAAAAAACAAAGTACTTAAGCTTTAAAGAAAAGCAATAAAACAACTATCCAGGAGTTATAAAAACTAAAATAGTTTAAGCTAAACAAAAATAATGCTAAACCACCTGAAATGAACCAAAATCTATGGTCTAAGCTATGCTCCGCCTCAATTGTGCAAGCTCCCCCTCAAAAGTTTCTCCCCCTTTTTGACCGGAATGGCCAAAGAGGCTAGAACTGGTTGGACTCTGAATCTGTTCCTTGCTCCATGAACAAATCCTCGATCTGTGAAGATATTGTAGTGATTTGACCCTGGATGTATGCAAACTAGTCCGCGGTGTGCTGCACATGGGAGTCTAGCATAGTATACATCTGCTCTACTCTAGCAAGGAGGCGATCAAGTCTATCGGGTCCCCGTGCTGGTGCTGAAGATGATGGTTAAGCAGAACTCTCTGGAGCAGTGGTGAATCTCTCAATCTCCTCCTCTGTATCTACTCCCTCTTCCTCAACATGATCCCTCGGTATTTAAGACACATCGGTTTTGGATCATTTAATGTGAGTTGTGCTACAAGTCACCATGTATGCTCCAATAAGGTAATCTCTATGTACGACGATGAGACCACTCGGAAGTTTGAGCCTCGCCTTTGCAATGAGGCCCATAATGAGAGAGGGGTATGGCATGACTATTCTGGAGTTCCGCTTCTCAATGCTCTCGGTCAAGAGGTGGAAGATGTGTCCACAAATATCAATCTCCTTGTGAGTGAAGAGCTCATACAAGAAGATTGTCCTTGGAGCGAACAATGTCATTAGGTTGGTGACCGGATACAGATTGTGGATCATCACATAAGCTAAAATCCTTATCTCCGGATTGAATGGAATTGTGTTCATGGAGGACTTCTTAAGTGTACCACCAAGAATGGTCACCATCTCCTCTATAGATTCCAAGCAATCATCATATTGCACCGTGATTGGCTGTGAAAGAAGACAAACTTCCAAGAACTCTTGTATGCTTTCCCTTGTGATAACAAACTCTTTATGTCTCACCCAGCAGTTTATATGATCTCCTTCCACACTAGCATTCGAGAAGAATTCTTTAATGATTTCCAAGTATACAACTCCACTCAGATTCAGCAGCCTCGTCCATGTCCTTTTCTTGAACATTTTAGGTATGCAAGTGTCCTCAAGGGTATCCAATTTAACAACCATTTCCATAATTATCGTGGCTTGCTTGTAGCAGTCGTTATAGGTCATGTTTGCTTCAATAGACTTGAAGTTGTCAGAATCCGTGCGAGCACACTTGGAGGATTTCTTGGACGCTGAATGCTTGGTGGGAGACATCTACACATGTACATAGAGAATAGAGAAAGGAAACAGGTGCACAAACACAAAAACATAGCACAAACATTATTAGCTTCATGTTAGTCCAAAAAAAAAGTTAAAAAAAAAAAAAAAAAAAAAAAAAAAAAAAAAAAAAAAAACTCAAAACAAAACACAAACAATGTTAAAACATCATGCTATAAGTGCTAAGACATGTAAACCTTAGCAAAGTGCAAGAAATAAGCAACTGTGCATGTGTGTGCATCTAGTGTGCATGTGTGTGCCTAGTGTGTGCCTAGGTGGTGCATGGCATGGCATTGTGAGGCACAAATTGGGCAAAGTGTGTAAAACACATACCCAATTATCAAAACATGGTAACCAAGTTCAATCAAGGGTATTCCCAAAAATTGGAACTCATTTGAGTCCAAATCAATACAAAAATGTCACTTGAACATTTTGACAAATACTTAGCATGCAACACTGTACTACATGAATGGACAATGCATGAACACATAGAAAAATGCCTCAATACAAGTTTAAAATGCCACAAGGGGCCAACACAGATACACATAAGTGAAATGGGACACAACCCAGTCAAAATTTTGGAAAATTTTGCTTAAAAATCATGAACCCAACCCCTTTTTCAAAAATCCCCAATTTTAAAACCCTAAGTTAATTTCTACATGATTTAAGACAAAAATGAAAAAGAATGTTTAAGAAAACATACCTTGAAGTTGATTTTGCAGAAAATAAGCCTAAAAATGATGGGGTTTTGAGAGAAAAATATATTTAGGTTGAGAGAGGTTCAAGAGAGGCAGTGCGAGGGAAATAAAGAGTGTTTAAAAAACTGTCACATCAGCCTTATAAAACTGAAAAAACACGCGTTTTTAGTGGGTTAGACAGTCGTGAAATTGGTCGCGAAAAACACCACTGAAGCACAAAAGCTTTCGCAAGAAGCTTTTAGTCGTGAAACACTCGTGAGACAGTCACGATAGCCTCTGTATGAAACTTGTGTTTTTCCAGTTTTTGCCTAAAAATCATTTCGCGGGAAGAGCTTGGTCGCGAAATAGTCGCGAGACAGTCACGATACTCTCTGTATGAAAATGAGATTTTTAGATTTCCCTTAAACTCTTTTCGCAGGAAGCTCTTAGTTGCAAGATTTTTGCAAAAATGCCTCTGAACAAGTTTTTGAAGAACAACCCAAAAATGCATTTTGAACAAAAACTAAAAGCACAAAAGTATAAAATCACTTTAAAAAACATATAAAATACTCAAAAATCTTTTTGAGTTTGATCGACAAGCAATTGAGCATACAAATCACATTTGAACATGTACAATCACACAAATGAGATAAGCATTAATTGAACTAAACTTGTGTGTTGTGGGTGAGTATCAAATGTGGAATAATCCTTAGACCAGAGTGAAGCTTCAATGATCAATTCAATCAAGTCATACACAACTGGTACTAAGTAAAGTGGTTTATCTCAATTATAGAAATAAACATATATGACCTCCCACAAGAAAATGATTACAAAACTTAGAAGCTTTTCATTTGGCTTCTACACAAATCATAACATTTGATCATTTTTTGAATAATACATCTCATTTTTGAGATCGGTGCTTGAAATTTTTGATATTTCAACATTGAGAGTTAGCATTTGGCTTTTTGAGCACTATACGTTTCAATTTAAAATGTCGCTTTCCCTTTTTCCTAGTCAAATACTAGTATGTGTGACGGCTTTTGCTGCTCATAATCTCTTTTTCATTTTGAGATTTATATTTGGTGAGCTCTAATGCGAAAATATAAAAATAAAGGTGGAAAGATATATAGGCACAAGTCTATGCAAGTATCAAGACCATCAAGACTATTGACCAATCATTCATGACAAGCTTGAAGATCTATTTACAATAATCACACATAATTTTCAAGATTTCTCCCACACAGATATATGCGCATACAAAACAAGCTGAGCTCGTAAATGCACTACACTATAAGTACGAAGGTATTAGGCCAAACTCACATGTGATATACACAACACAAGCAATCAAACTTTTTGGAGATTTTTCAATTTTTATGGGTTTTTGAATTTTTTAAACACACTCAAAAATAGAACAAGTATGATCAACAAAAACAAGTACAAAACAAAACTTGTAAAAGAAACATGCTATAAACCTAAAGCAATGACACAAATTGAATTATGTATGTCATGATGCATGAACCTATGACCCTAAACATCGGAAGTATTAATGCATGGGCATAGAGAGTGATCATGCATAGGTACCCTTCTTCACCCACTCTTTATAGTATTTTGGGTGAGAGCCTTAGATAGAAGGGTACGACCAACATAACTTTCAAACCTCAAAGTGAAGCTAGCAAGACACAGTGGTATGTTTTTCAACATCTCCATAACGTCTGCAATGAGATGTCCCTCACTATCTCCCTTAGCTTGTGCTCCCTTTGTCTTCTCTTTGAAATTTCTTGGCCACGCATAGAGTCAGCCTTTTTGAGTGCATGAAGCTTGAAACAGTTAGGCCTGGTATGCCCTTATGCGCCACAATGGTGACACAAATGCTTTACTTAAGGCCCCCTTTGATTTTTGGGTAATGACTTCCCTTTTTCCTTTGGTCTTGCACCAATGGTTCTCTTTACTATAGCAGGGGTCTCAATCTTAGGCTTCACTTTTTTGAGTTTCTTTTCATTCTTGGCTGATTCGAACCTTACTTCCTTCTTGGGCTCGCTGCTAGAACTTCCTTCTCCGGTATAGCCCAAACCGGTCTTATCATGTGAAAGTTTTTGAGATGACAGCACATTGTCAAGTTTCTTAGTGGAGATGCGCTCAACCTTGACATTAGCTTGAATAATTTCAAGTTCAAAAAACTTGATCTTAGAGTAAGCTTCAACCAACTCTCCCTTGAGGCTTTCCACTTCACACTTTGCTTCCTTGTGTTGCACAAGTATACACCTATGCTCTTCTTCAACCTTTTTCATCTTTTTCATAGCAAGGTTTGCAACTTTGGCATATTTGCCACAATCTTCCAGCATAGAATCATAGGCTTCTTGAAGATTGTTCTTGCCTTCATTTTGGTATCTGTCTTTATCTTCCGATTTTTCAACTTCCTCATCCTCGGAAAGATCACCAAGTTCATCAATCAATTTGCTCAAATCATTCTTTAAATCAATGGAGACAATTGTTATGAAGGCTCGGTAGTTCCCCTCACTATCACATTCTCCTTCAGTGTTTGAATTCAAATAGTCAGAATCACTAAAAGTAGTGGCAAACACTTTGCCCTTCCCTCTAAAGTAGTTAGGACACTCCTTGAGATGCCCATGGCCATTGCATTTGTAACACACAATTCCTTGAGGGGATTAAAACTCCTTCCCATCTTTCTTCTTAAACTCCTTCCTATCACCCTTGGAGGATGAAAACTTTCCTTTACTGAATGGCATCCCACTGTTTTTCATCTTCAGAAATTTTCGAAAGTTCTTTGCAAAGAATGCTACCTCCTTCTCTATATCATCTTCTTCAGAGGAATCATCCATTCTCTCGGTGATGGTTTTGAGAGCAAGAGATTTGCTTATCTTGTGAGAAGGTAGTCCCAACTCATATGTTTGGAGAGATCCAATGAGTTCTTGGATTTTGATCTCATCCAAATCTTTACTTTCCTCTATAGCTATGACTTTTGCTCGGAAGCTCTCTGGTAAAGACCTTAAAATCTTTCTCACCACCTTAGCATCCTCAATCTTCTCTCCAAGATTGAGCTTAGCAATTCCAATTTCATTGAGCTTCCCATAGAATGAATCAAAAGACTCATCGTCACCTATCTTGAGCTCTTCAAATCTGGTGATAAGCATCTAGAGTTTTGTATCCTTAACTTTCTTAGTACCCTCATAGGTAGTCTTAAGAATCGTCTGAGCTTCCTTGGTAGTCCCCACATGCGATATCCTATGAAACTCATCAGTAGACACATCATAGAATATAGCGTTAATAGCCATATTGTTTGCATTTGCCAATGCAAGAGCTGCCTTACCCAATTCGGACTTGGTTGTCGTGGGTTTAACATACCCATTCTCGACAGAATCCCATACCGACTCATCTATAGCACACAAGAAAGCCCTCATATAGACCTTCCAAAATGCATAGTTGCTCCCATCAAAGAATGGTGGGGCATTGAGTGATTGTGATCGGTCCATCACAAAGGGTCAAGAATCACACTCAGGTAATAAAACCACAACGAATGTACCAGCTCTGATACTAATTGAAAGCTTGAAAATGTGTTAAAACACAAGAGCTGTTTAGACCCCCAAATTAAAAAACTACCGCTCAATAGATTTTACTCTAACTTATACTAAGTACAGAATAGAGTAAATGCGAGTGGATAAACAAATAAACTACTCTAAGCCATATTCAATATAACACAGCAGTAATATGAAAGCTAAAAGAGTAGGGAAGAAGAATGCAAACATAAGATAACACGCTGATGTGTTATTGAAGAAGAAACCGAAGTACTCAGCGTAAAATCTCTCCGCCACCCTCTAAGCGATAATCGATCCACTAGACAATTAGTTAGGATACATGGGTTAACAAGAGACCCTCCAAGCCTAATCTACTCGATGCACCTAAGCCCTCTAAGCTCCTACTCCAACAAGGCTTCTCGGAACCATATCTTGTCTAACATTCCAGATCCCGCAATACGTTCAATTGCATCCGCCAAAGCCTGGCTTCTTCCAATGCTTTCTAGCAGTACCAAAACCTCACTGAATACTCTGAAAGGATGTGGTAAGTGTTTGGGCTATCTACCTCTCAATGGTATGGAAATGGAGAGGTAGGAATTTAGGAAAATCCACAAGCAATTGTGTAGAGAATTGTGGGTATAACAATCTCTAACTCTCAAGGTTTGTGGTTAGGGTTTTCTCTCAGAAGCACTCCTCAAAATCTGTGGGTAATGGGGGTATATATAGTGTGAGTACAGATAGTGTGTATCAGAAATGACAGTTCAGCAAAACAGAATGTTTCGCGGGTATCTCGCGGGAAGGCTTTACCTACGAGACACTCACAAAAACCAGTTGTCTCCATCCTGTTCTGACTCTTCGCATTCCAGTCATGTGTAGGGCATATGCTTCACTTTGCGGGAAGCTTACTTGTGAGCTACCCGCGAAAACACTTCAATCTTCAATTTGCCTTAAGTCTTCATACAGTCTCTCTCTCACACACAACCCTTACAAATAAAACCCACATGAAATACAGGGTACAAAAGATTGAACATAATTACAATCAAATTTGGTACAAAATTAAAACCAACAAAACATAGTTGTAAATTACAAATTTACAATTTATATCAAATTTTTATCTCCAACAACGTTTACCTTTTCTATTTCATTTATGAAAATAAGTGTGGGACAATGAGATTAAAAAAAAAATGGTTTGCTGCTCTAAAAAAAAAAAAATAGTTTGCTTCATTTGTTTCAATGGAAAACCTCATATAAATATATTTTTATGCTTTTTTTTTTTTTTTTTTAAGTTTGGTAATATAAAAAGAAAATTGTCAAATGAAAATGATCTCTTAACTTCCCTTATTTAGTTTGACATGAGATAGAGTTTTTTTCGCTAATTTTTTTTGGAAAACGACACCATTTCACACCAAGTTAAATAAGAAAAATGACTCTATCTCACACAAATCTTAATAAGGGAAGTCAAGAGAAAATATTCTAATCCATTTTAAGATCGCTGCAAAACATAGGAAAATGCAATAGTTTTCTAGAAATTGCTTTTTGAAAAATGATTCATTTTTCTAAAACTGTTATTGTTGAAACAAACAAGGCGAGAAATAGCCTAACTCTTGAATACACAGCACTGACTTCTCCTCTCTCCTCGTGTATATTAAAAATATTTAGCATTCTCAAAAAAAAAAAAAAAAAAAAAAAAAAAAAAAACAAGGCGAGAAAAATATGTGCCATAATGAGATAAGAATAAAAAAAAAATTCCATATTTATTCTTATCAACTTCTCTTTCTTTTTCTTTTATTTTTTTGCTAATTTTTAATTCTATATTAGTTTTTAACTCCAAAAACATTTAGCCCTTTGTTTGTTTTTTGTTTTTTGTTTTTTTGAAAGGGAAATGTTCTGCTGCATACTTTTATGCAGCAATTGTTACATACAGGGGTATGTGCCAGCAAATAGAAAGGGACGTGTGCAATGCACATGACCAGATGAACTTTAAACACTTGTCCTTTTCTTTTGCTGTTACATACCCCTATATACAACAAAAACTTTCACTTTATGAAATTATGTGCGTGACAATGAGATAAGAACAAAAAAATTGGGCAAATTATAGGTTTGGTCTCTAACCTTTACATGATGTGTCAATTTGGTATTTAACCTTTCAAGTGTGTAATTTTGGTTTCTAACCTTTTGGTACCATGTCAAAGTTGTCACTGCTGTTAAGTGATAAATGAAAAACACTAACTTCGCTAACAATCAAAATAAAAAATTGTTTTTATGTCACATTAGATGACACATGTAATGCCATATGAAATAAAAATATTAATTAAATATTTTTGTTGAATTATCAAATACAATTTAATCAAAAAAAAATTTAATTGATCAAAATATGATTTAAATTTTAAATTTAAAAAATACAAAATAAAGTAAAATCATTTTAAAATATTCTCGTCACTTTCTCAGCGTCTAAACAGAACATCTAATCCATATTTGAGCCTCAAAACACCTTTCAGACCAAGACCCACGGCAACCCCTCTGCTTCAAAGTTTCAAACCTGAGAAAACCATAACTACAAAATGTAATTTTTGCATTTCCCGAGAATTATTCAAACCCAATAGCACCCCAAGATTTTTTTGCACAATATTTATTTGGGATCATAGTTATTAAGTTGATTTTGGAAAACACCAAACCAAATAAATTGATTTTTAGTGAGACCCATCATTTTTTTGTATTTAAATCACCAAATAGATTTATATTGAATAAAAAACAATGGATATTATAGGTTGAAATTATCTTCTTCTTTTTTTTAACACCTTCTAATTTTTCATATACATTAAAAACATTATGATTCATAGGATGGAGTTACAAGCATAATGATGAAGTTGAGGAAAATGAAGGCAAGCCCTCTTTCTTTTATGTAGTAGCAGGGAGGAAAAAGAAAAATGAATAAAATTATAAAGATTGTATTTCCATATCCGTCCAATAGTTCTTGATTTTTCTTATCCACGATAAAACCCAACAGCACCTTGAAGTTTCCAAACCCAGGGATCTCAATTGTTTGAAATATTTTCAGGTTGGGATTTTTAATTTATAATTTTAAAGCATATTTTGATAATTAAAAAAAATAGATTTTGATTAAATTAGATTTGATATTTCAACAAAATCTTTAATTTTATTAATTTTTTTTATTCCATTTGGCATTACATGTGTCAACTGATGTTGTAATACCCCAATTTTGATTTTATGATTATCACTGTACCTTGTCAATTTTTATATAGAGTTGAGGTACTATATGTGTGTGCACAATAAGATGGGAGTAGACAATTTTGTGGTGCTACAAATAGGTGAGAAAATTAAAATTTTAGTGCATACAATTTAGTGAGGCAATTAAAATAAATAAATAAATAAATAAAAAGAAGAGATGAAGATGTTTTATGGGCTCCTTGCAAAATAAAGAGATAAGTTCAAGTGGGTTTTAAACTCCCGCCCACTACCCCACCAAGCCCACATCTCTTATGTGTTAATATACATGGGCGGAGCCATGTTAAAGGGTGGGCGGGCCATGGCCTCCCCAAAATTTTGAAAATTAAAAAATATATATATATATATATATATAATTATTTTAATGTTTTTAAAATTTAGTCTACAAAAATAAGAGTTGGCCTTCCCTAAGTATTTGAATTAGTCCAATGATGATTTAGAAAAAAAAAAAAAAAAAATTGGTCTAATAGTTATAAAGACATAACTTTATTTTTCGCAATTCTATTTTTTATTGTAAAATGTGTTTTTATATCTGTTAAATATTTGAAAAAGTTTGGCACCAAACATGTTTAAATTTATCTTTTTCAACTTGTTATGTGGCGATTAACAAGTCATTGACTAAAATTATTGTCACTAAAACTACACATGAAATGTCTCTTTAATTGCCACACAATGGGTCAAAGCAAAATAACTTCAAATATGTTTGGAGCCTAATTTGTTCCTCCAAGTTTTGGATCATTCTTGTGTTTGAAAATTACATTAGTTCAATTGAATAATTTTACTTACATTAGTATAAAATTTGATAATTTTTATAGAAAATAAAACTGTGGGTCCGAGAGGTCTGCAATCCGGCCCAAACTCTATCTGGGCCCAAGGCCCGTGCCGAGGAGGTATCTTGCCGAAGACGAATGATCATTGGCCGAGGTAGCAAGGGGAACGGCTGAGAACCTACCCTGTCCTCGGCATTCCAAAGCTTCAATGGGAAGACCAACACCATGGTGTAGGCAATCCCTAAAAAGCCCCCTCAAGGGGATGTGAACGGAATGGGACCCATAGGGAAGCAGGGTGTGAAATTGGACCAAGGAAAATGCGTCCCCTCTTCAGTAAATGCACCTGCCAATACTCAGAGCTGATTAATGAGAAAAGACGTTTGGACGGTGTAAACTTCGATCCATGCAACTAATAGAAAGTTAGACGGGACGGTTGATGGGATGGATACAGAAATAAGCTCCTGCCTGACCTACAAGTGGAGGGCTAGGATCAACCAAGAAGGACTATATAATGTAAAAGTTAGTGCACCCAACAGGGGTTGGGAAAAGTGGCCAAAAACCAGAGCCTCCCAGCCCACCTCCAGGAGAAAGACTCCAGGGGTGAAGGAAAACTTAAACTCGTACGAACACCGCGAAAAACCCACCGCCTGTCAACCAGGGCCTAGCCTTCCAAACCCACGCTCTACAAATGATATTGTTAGGGGCCTTTTTACGTGCGAACCCGACACTGTTACGGTCCGCCACGAATCGCGTCCTTACAAAAACTTTTTAAGAATTTCACTATGAAAATTGTGAAAATGTATTTTATTAATTTTATGAAAGATAGCCATCAAACATAATTTTGATTGAAAATATTAAGCTCTTTTTTTTGTTGGGTGTGTGTATATATATATAACTTATCAAATAAAAAAGTGTGTATATAATAAAAAAAGCATGTGTATTTATGTGTGTGTATGGGGTTGTCTTGATAAATATATTAGTGTTGCAACTTGGCCCCTCCAAATAAAAATTCCTGGCTCCGCCCCTGTTAATATATAAGGTGGAGGAAAAGATAAACTAGGATTTTCATAGAAAGGGTTTTATCAAAGAGGTTAAGAGGTCTTTCCTTGGAGTTTAAAGCACGTACAAGTGAAAAGGCAATCAGATTGTTCAAGGTATGATTTCTCACCATTAGAAATAAGAATTAAAGAGTTAGAATTTTATATTTTTATTATAGAAAATTTTAGTGATGTGTAGATTGTTGAATTGGTAATTTCTTAGGTTATGATTTTACACGGTTTCAATTATTCTGGAATCTAGATTGCCACTGTTCGGACCCTTGAACAAAAGCCGAAATTGTTAAATCCATGTATAAGGCTAGCATCACTTTTGTAAGGCTATAAGAACTTTTGGGTTGCTGATCCATACTGTAATATTAATTTTGTTTTGCTGGAGAATTTGCACCCGACCCCACCCTTTGTCACTAGTTGGCTCTTATTTTTGTCAAGGTCCTATTTTTCTTTTACTGATAGCTTTAATAGTCTATTGCCTAGGTGTTGACTATTGTCCAAAATTTATAAGGCTAGTGGCAATTTTAAGATTTCATACCAAAAATCCTTATATTAAATTCTAAAGTGCTGCTACTGCATTCCTCTTGGTTAAATGAGTTTCGATTAATACAAGGAGGTATTATTGGTTAGAATACCATCGGTTAGAAAAACGTTAATTTAGTGCTGAAAGTGTTATTAGTTCAGCAAAGTATAATTCTAATGAGTTCATTTGTATAGTTCTATAAGCTTTATATTTTGTAGAGGATATTAAGCATATTTTATGATTGATGATAGGTCCTATTTAAGAGTTTTTTGAGGCTTTTTGGATGTTGTTTCGGCATGACTTTCAGAGAGATTCAAGTGCTGTAAGTAATTATGCATAATATGCACAAGTTTTGTCAATTAGGTTCTTAAAAGTTTTCAAAAGTTTTGTATTCAAGCTTATATTTTCTAAAGTTTGTCAAAAGCATTTTTGGTATCATTGAAAGAGAAATTTCGACTATTAAATAATGTTTTAAAGAGATACTTCGAATTTTAAATAAGTTTTGAATGTCCAAATCTCATTTAAAAGATTATTTCTAAACTAAACTATTTTCCGTAAATAATTGAGTTTCAATGTAAGTTTTCTAAAAAGGTTCTTGTTTTTTAAATTTGTTAAACCAAGTGATTTCAAAGTCATATTCCTATTCTCCAAATGGTATTTAAAATATTTCTTTTAGCAAATTGAATTCCAGGTTTACTCAAGAATTGTAATATATTTATATAAACTCCTCAATTTCTATTCGTTCCCCATGAGAGGCAAGCATCCTTTGATTTATGTTCTATTCGATATTGTGATCTTTGATATGCCTCTATATTTGAAAAGAAATTGTTAATATCAAGTAAATTATTATATTTTGTATAAATTTTGCTTTGTGATATGTGACTCAAAATAAGTGTTTTTTTTTATTTGATCAGATATATCAGATATATGTGTAAAACCGCTCACAGGATTATATGTGAGAATATGTGTTGATCCCTCACCAGCAGGGGTTAGATGTTGGTATTCGCATAGTATGTGAGAATATGTGATGTGTATATGTGACACTGTGCTCTGATCAATTATATGTATGTGATTTCAAATGATTTTAAGATGTGATTACATATGTATTAAGTGATTCATTATATGCTTTGTGGAATAATTATTTTTGATATCATTGAATGAGTTTGTGAAAAATCAAAATACTCGTGCTTTGCTTGACTCTATTCCGTTGTATATTCTGTATAATTACTTACTAGATGTGTGGCTCACCCCATCAATTACTTTTTTTCAGATTAAAGTATAGTTGGAAATATAGAACCGTTGGGTCGCTTTGTAAGGTGCGAGGTAGAGCATGGAAGTTGTAGGCGACTTTAGTATGCATTGAAGACTTATAGAATTTTAGTTACCTTATTTTGTAATTCATGTTTTTATGGAGATTATTTCCCATTTGTGGAGTTTAGATTTTTGTAAGAGTTTTTTAAGAGTATTATTTTCTTTGGAGCATTGATTTATTTTGGATTAATTATGTTTATGGAATTATATAAGTTTAGC
This sequence comes from Quercus lobata, assembly GCF_001633185.2. NCBI lineage: Eukaryota > Viridiplantae > Streptophyta > Magnoliopsida > Fagales > Fagaceae > Quercus > Quercus lobata. The sequence continues at coordinate 60,573,845 of NC_044908.1, forward strand.
AGGTTAGTCATGCATCTAAATTCATGTTCTATGGATTTGGGTCGTGACAGATGTGGTATAATTTTTTTATTTTATATATTTTGGCAGTTAGCCACTTCAGTGTTTTCCATCCATTACTTAACAATAGAGATTATTTTGACACAATACCAAAAGGTCCCAAACTTGTAATTTACCCAAAAATGTTATAGGAAAATATGTGTGCCACAATGATTTGGGCCATTTGATATGGCATTTTAAGCAACACTTTTCAATTTTTAAATAATATTACACGTATTTTCATATACTTTTTCACTCACACGTATTTTCAAAAAATATAAACAACGTTATTAGAACAACATTACCAAATGGGCTAAGAATAAAAAATTCCATATTTATTCTCGTCAACTAATTTTTTTCTTGTCATTTTTATTATTATTTTTAGAATGTTATATGTCACTATCAATTTTTGTCTCCAATAGATCCACATTGAGGAGTTGGAAGTGCTTTCTACGAGATAAAAATTCTATCAAAACAACTGATTTTATCACTCAAGTCCCTAAACCAAAAAAAGGAAATTCAGGATGACTGTCGTGGGTTTAGGATCCTAAAGACACTACATGAATCTTTGTTGCTTGGTGAGGGAGGAAGGTCCTCAAGTCTTGTTTCTTATTGAAAATCAAGTTGACTCTAGTGGTTTTTAAGGTTTGAAACAGAGGAGTCCTAAACTACTAGGGTTGCTCTTTTGTGAAGTTGTTTGGTTCAAGGGTTCTGTTGGAATTTCTTAAAGCTGCCAACCAAAACTCATTTCATGGATGTTATAGAGATTGCTTCACATAAATTAGGGGAAATTACAATTTACCACCTTAAACTATATCCGCCGGATTACACTTTGCACCATAAAGTGAAAAGACCAAAAAACCCCTCTTCCTAATCAATTAAAAACAAAACCTCTCTCTCTCTCTCTCTCTCTCTCTCTCTCTCTCTCTCTCTCTCTCGTGCATGCATAGCAGCCCTCTCCCCAAATCAAAATCATTTAACCCTAAATTCCCAAATCAAAATCATATTCGGCTCCACTACTACTTCACCACCGCGACACCACAGTGACACTACCTCTCTACCATTGCTCCACCGTCACTTTACCATCACCTAAGTTAATGTTTTGTAACTCAAGCGTCCTTCGAGCAATTGATATTGGTGCAAGAAGAGCAAATTGATGTCACAGAAGGTTCTGTCACATGAAAACTAAAGTAGTTTTTCATTTCTCTTTAATCTTGTGCATAATACAAACATTGTATATTAAGAGAATGCAACTTCTTAGAGACTTTTAGATCCCACTCATGTATGTACTTGGTAGATGAAATCATAGAAGCCAACTTTTATTAAATAGTTTTTTTTTTTCATTTAATAAAACATAAAAAAAAAATTAAAAAATCAAAGAAGGAGAGCAAGTTGATTAAAACAATAATGGTTACTTTATCCAATGAAGTGATAAAGTAGTGGAGGAAAAGCTGATAAGAAAAGCAGGGCAATTGAGAAAAAGTTAATAAGAACAAATAAGCTATTGTTTTTATCTAAAAATTTGTTGTAATTTGGTATAATCACTTGACGCAACTATGATTTCTAATCCCAATAAGAACAAATAAGCTATTATTTTTATCAAAAAATTGCTGTAATTTGGCATAACCACTTGGCGTAACTATGACTTCTAAGTCCAACTTTTATTATATAATTTTTTGCATTTAATAAAAAAAATAAAATAAAAAAGGAGAAGAAGTTTTAAAACACTAAGGGTATGTTTGGTTGGAGTGAAAACAAGGAGGATGAAAAATAGGGAGAAGAAAATAAGGTGGAAAATGGCATTTTCTACCGTTTGGTTCAGGAGAGAAAACAAGAGAGACGGAAAATGGAGAGGAAAATAATCCCTCCGAGCCCACACTTTTTTATCCTCCCAATTTGGGAGGAAAATGGGGAGGAAAAGATGTTGATAATATAATTTACATAAATACCCTCACTTTATTACACTCACTTACCCCTCTCACTTTCCCATTATTATATAATAAGGACATAATAGTCAATTTATATAAACTACATTTTTCATCCTCCCCTTTTTCTCTCTAACCAAATAAAAAAGTTTTCCACCTTCCCACTTTTTCACCCCTCCAACCAAACACAAATGAGGGAAAACCAAATCTTTTCTATCCTCCCACTTTTTCATCATTCCACTAATTTTCTATCCTCCCACTTTTTCACTTCTCTAACCAAACGGACCTTAATTGTTACTTTATCAAAAAAAGTGATAAAGCAGTGGAGGAAAAACTGTAGTAGAGAAAAAGTTAATAAGAACAAAAAAGTTATTGTTTTTATCTAAAGGATTGTTGCATTTTGGTATAGTCACTTGGTGCAACTATGATTTCTAAGCTCAACTTTTATTATATGGTATATGAAATAATATGATATGAGATTGATGACTGATTTGTTGGGTACTTTTAGGATAAGACTCAATTAATACTTATCTAATTGGGTATTACTTACTTGTCCACCTTAAGATTTGTTATTAGTTTTAATTTGAATCCACAACTTTTACTTTTTTTCCCAAATAGCCAATAACAACCCACTTAATATTTGCTATTTAACAAACACATCTAAACCACGTTAAAAGAAAAATTATTCTATTCCCTCATGAACTCTATCACTCCCCTTGAAATCATAGAGATAAAAAATCCCAAAGCTCTTTCAGCCTTTCTTTCTTGGAAATACAGCCGATCCACCATGGCTAGTTTCTCAAGCTTTTCTCTCTGCCTACTACCACTCACCAGCAGCGGTGGCTGTCTTCGACCTGAACCCTCATCACTCTTTCTCTCCCTAACTTTCCCTAACCTCTTTCTAAGCCCAACCCTAAATCAAGATCATCTTCACTGCCATTGCCTCTCATCACCGCCACCTCAGGTGGTGGTTCTCTAATCTCTCTCTCTCTCTCTCTCTCTCTCTCTCTCTCTCTCTCTCTCTCTCTCTCTCTCTCTCTCTCTCTCTAAAACCATATTAGATCCTCTAATTTACCCCTCTCCCTTTGATCTATCTTTTATATACTAAATCTTTAATAATTCAATGGGTCTATGTTTGGGTTATATGCAAGTCAGTTTCAAATGGGTGACTAGATGAGGTTTTTTCTTCAACTTTAGATGGGTTTTCTAATGGGAAACATAAGATGTTTAACGCTGTTTATTGAAAATGTTAAGGAGTGGCTGAATTTTAAAAGGGCACCTAAGGTACAAGACCTAAGGCATTGTACCTAAGTTTTGCTCAAAAAAAATTTGGTGGGTTTGGGTTTCAATCTATTGAGTGAGTTCGGGTTGCTTTTACCTCTCTAAAATTAATGGCGGCATAATCAAGAAGAGTGCAAGTACTTCTCTAAAAAGAAAAAGATAAAGGTGCAAGTGCAACACAAGTATATGTTGTTCTATATAACGGTTGCCATTATTTGACACGACTCACGAATACGACACAATCAACTGTAGGTTAGTATTTAATATAAATGGATTTGTATAAAAATAGGTCAAAAACTTTAACATGGTTAATAAATGGGTCAATTTTGTGTTGTATTGCTTAACCTACAATTAACCTGAAATGACTTGATTCATTTAAATAAATGTCATTTTATTGGGGAAAAAAATTACACTTTACCTCCCTAAACTATACCTCCTTTTACATTTACTTCCTCTAAACTATTACCCATGTAACATTTTGCACCCCAAGTGTGCATTTTCATAGTTTAAGGGGTTAAAATGTAATATCCCCAATTTTTTTTTATTTGAAATAAATTTGAATCCTAATATAATTAAATAAATTTTTTAATGGTTATATTGATAAATTTTTTATTAAATTTTACCCAAAACAAGGTGGGAAAAAAACTATATTTTCACTTCATTTTTCTTGGATTGTGTGCTAAACCAATTGAAATGGATTTTGTTGTGTTAACCCACTTAATAAATAAGTTGTATTTTTAGTAGTTAACACGATTATTAAATGAGTTTAAATTCAATAAGGATGTGGTATAAAACCTCTGTTTTACACCATCTAATTAAATAATGATACATAAGTATTTCAAAAACATTTTACAAATTTCTAAATAGAGATGGCCACACACAATTAATTCTCCTCAATACCCATATGCATTCTCTTTCCTGTGTCCCAGATCAGGCTAGCCATCATGGTTGTGTGCTCCCCTCCCCTCCCCCTTTTACTTTCACCTCCGCCACCTTCTCCTTCACAAAATCAATCATTTCCTCTTTAACCCCTCCATCTTCTCCATCATTGTCAACCTCTTCCATACCCCAAAACTCCCTCAATCTCTCTTTTCCATTTCAACCCATAGCTAGAGTTGCCTCAAGCTCAATCAATCACCACCATTGGTGGTGGCCAAGAGACTTGCTTCTCTTTCTCACTTACTCCCTTTCTCTCCACTCGACTCTCGCTCATCTGAAAGTCCTTATACCAATATGAAAATGAAAATATAACCCATCAGTGAGAGGTGGCAGAATCCAATGAGAGGCGGATGACGGTAGATCCAGTTTGAGAGTTTGGGAGCCATCTCCATAGACGATGGCAGAATCTGGCGAGAGGTGGAGCTTGTGGCTGATTGATCTAAAAGAAAGTGAGAAGATTTGGGTTTGGGTGAGTTGTGATTATGTGTGACATTACTTATTCACTCATGTGTAATAATGTGTAATATGCTGATGTAGCATGCTCTTATTGGAGGGTGTAAAATATGGATTTTACATTCCATCCTTACTAAATTAGTACTCTTAGAGCATTCACATCCGGACTGCCAAATGCCATATGTAGGATAGATTTAGCATTAAAGCCCAAAAATCACCCCACATCTAGACTTGTAAAAGCTTGGCATTGCAAAAAAAATTTCAATATTACTACAGTACCATTGCAAATTTGCAATGGTATTGTAGCATTATTGCAAAACCAAATTCTCCCCTATATATATGCCACTTTCTCTCTCTTCACATTGTCTCATCTTCTCTCTCTCTCTCTCTCTCTAGAACATTCTTAGTCTCATCTCTCTCAACAGTGGTTCATTTTTTCTGGCATGGTCGTGGGTCCAACAGAGTGGGTAGAGATGGTGGTTTGGCGGTGTGGTCTTGGTGGAGTGGAGCATGGTTCAGCGTGGTTGTTGATCAAGTGGGTTGAGATCGTCTAGTAGTGGAGATCGGAGTGGTTCGTGAGTTTTGATTGACGTTGTTCGTAGGTTTTGATTAGCGGTGGAAATCAGCGTGGTTCATGGGTTTTGATCGAGCAGTGGAGATTGAGTGGGTCATGACTAGGTTGGTTTGGTGGTGGTGTGGTGATTGGTGATGGTGGAGTCGTGGAGGTGGGGGTTGCCATGGGTGGTGAAGGGGTGGGTTTATTGGTATGGGTCTGGGTTTGTTGTCATGGGTGTGGATTTGGGTTTGCCGTGGGTCTGGGCCTGGGTTTGCCACTGTGGGTTGCTCTCTTTTTTGTGGTGTTGATGCTCGAAGAGGGTGGTGTTGATGGTCTGGGTTTTTTTTTTGGGTGTTGATGGTAAATTATGGGTTGTTGGTGGTGGTGGTGTCAGGTGTGTGTAGTGTGGCAGTGGTGGGCTCATGGTGATAGTGGTTTCAGTAAATTTGTGGTTGTTTTTTAATAGAAAGAATGAGAGAGAAAAAATAAATAATGTGTTGTATGGTAAATAATGGTGATTTTGGAATATATTATTTTATTTTGTAGAAATATTATTTTAATGAGTAGAATAGGAAAATAAAAGTTGGAATATTTGGAGTGTTATAAAATGATATGATATAAATGATAAAGTAGGTTTTGAGATAGTAAAATAGAATTGTTTACAAATTTTGGATGCAAATGCTCTTGTTAAACAAATCGGACCAGCGTTCATCTATTCAAGACATTGGGTTTAATTTGGGCCTTAATCCCTCATTTCCTCGTTCATCCAAATCTCAGGACATTCGAATTGCGCCTCTTTCTATGCAGCCATATTTTTGGATAAAAACTAAAAAAAAAAAAAGTAAAAAAGAAAAAGAAAAAGAAAAAGAAAAAGAAATGCTTAATAGTTAAGTCTAGTATAAGCATTTGGAATCTCGTGTGGCTTTATTATCTTCCGCGAAGAAACATTTAAAAGTGTCTCCATTTTCCTTCGCAGTTAAGCAAACCGAACCCATTCGATTCGATCCGAACCCCGACTCCACGGACCCGACCCGAGCAAAACCGGGTTTCACCGTCGTCGACAAACATGATCGTGACGAACACTCCGGCGGCGGACCTCGCCCTAACGAACCTCGCTTACTGCTCGCACGCCGATCTTCATGGCTTCGCCGTCCCCGGCACCAAGCTCTACCTCGCCTCCATCGCCGATTCCTTTGTTCTTTCTCTCTCATATCCTTTTCTCTCATTTCTTACTGCTCCTTATTTCGCTCTGAAATTTTGTTCCATCGTGCACATTTCCAATTCTGATCATTTATAGTAGAATTTTCTTGCACAAGCTAAGATTTGCCATATCTTATTTGCTTAGATGTAAATCCGAAAAGTCGCTTTTAGAATTTGCTCTGAAATTTGTTGATTTCATGCATAACTAAGATTTGCGTGTAATTTTTGTTAAGATTGATGGCTTTTTTTTATTATTCTTGTTTTGGTGGCCTTAACTAAGAGTTGATGATGATACTGCTCACGAGAGCGTACGAAATGGCCACATAGCTCTAAATGCGATTCAGCGTCGGCATGCCAGGGTTTCATCTGGTGATACCATATCGGTTAACAGGTCAGAGCTCATTCGATTCGATACCACCACCACCACCACCACCACCGCCGTCTTTTTTTTCTTCGTATTGTTTCTAATTGTTGTGTGTTGTTTGTAATTTGTTTTAGATTTATTCCGCCGGAGAATTTCGACCTGGCATTGCTTACACTTGAGTTGGAGTTTGTGAAAAAGGGGACTAAAAGTGAACAGGTTATTATTGACTTTCAGTCAATAATCTTAGTTTTAACTTCATGGAGGGTTTTATTTTATGCTTGAAAAATTGGTGTTCTCTTTTTTTTTTTGTAGGTTGATGCTGTTTTGCTTGCTGGCCAGCTTAAAAAGAGATTTATGAACCAGGTAGAGTTATATGTTTATGACTTATTGTTCCATTTTGTGTTTGGTAATATTACTTGGTTGCCCGCGTTGGCTGTAATTGATTGAGGATTTTGAAATAAATGGGACTTTTTAGGTACTTGGGGGTTTCTCTTCTGCTACCTGAATTTGCGCTTTAGCGTTGTTGTTTGATCACTAAATGCTAATAAAATTAAAAGGGTAATTTGATCGGATGGCTAAAAAGGTGAGTCGTGTTTAATGATATAGAAATGTAGTTAGTCATGAGAAACAACATTGCCATTTTGTAACTAGCTGAGATGAGGAAGTTGCGATGGATGGAAAGTAAGATTGTAACAGATAGAATTAGATATGTAGTAATTGGTGAGAAGATGAGGGTTGAAATTATTGTGGAAGAATAAGAGTTCCCATGGATGGTTATTGTGTTAAACGAGCCATCAAGTGTGTTCATAAGGAGGGGATTTTTTTTTTAAAGTTAAAAAGCTATAAGACAAGGGGAAGGAAGGCTGAGCAGATCATGGATCCATGAAGTGGGAGTTCACATAATTTTGTTAGTAATTTGAACCATTTCACTTGAAGAAGCTGAGTGGTAGGAAAGGATTAAGGGAGGTTAGCAGTCTTGTTGAGTTGCTATTTATTTCTATTTAACTGCGTGTGAGCCACGTTCCCAAAAAAATTGTAAATATTTAATAAATATTGCTATCACATGATTACGTTAAAATCAAAGTTCTTGCCTATTCAAATTGATGAAATTTTAGTAATTAACTGGGGTCTTAAGCAATTGTATTTGAATCTTTTTGATTGCTGAAAATAAGGATGCTTGCTTTATACTTTAAAAAAGAAAAACGAAAAGAAAAAAGAAAGAGGATGCTTCTATATCTTCTATGGTGAGTGTAGGAGGGCAGAATGGCTCCTGCTATTGCAATATGAGATTTATTCATAATTTTGATGATTGGGAGATGGAGGGGGTCTATTCTCCAATGGATTTGTTTTATGATAATCCGCCCTTTGCTGGAGGTGCTGATTGTGTGATATGGATACTGAATAGCAATGGTGTTTGATCATATTATGAACGTTTTAGAAATGCTAGCTGGAAGCTTCTTACAAGAAGATGCATTTGGTCTAGTTACGTGCCTAAGAAAGTATCATTCTTTGTGGAGAGCAATATTGTATAAAATTTTGACCATAGACAATCTTATAAAGAGGAATATACCATCGGTCATTTGGTGTTGTATGTGTAAGGCAAACAATGAATAGGTGGATCATCTTTTGCTACACTGTATTGCCAACAATGATTCAGTGGATTTCCTTTCGCTACCCTGTTAAGTTGCCCAAAACTTATGGTCATTTCTTTTATCAGCTCTTGAGATGCCCTAAAAAATAATTGATGTATATTGTTGCTGTAATGGGATGTATGGGAGACATAAGAATGTGTCATGTGGAATGTAACCCCGATATCTTATGTGGGTGTTTTGGAGGGAGCAGAATTGCTGAATTTTTGAGGGTGTGGAGAAATCTTTTATTGAGCTTGAGTGTAATTTTTTGGGCAGTTTATGTGAATGGCCTACTATGCTTTGGGGATCTCTTGAAACATGTTAATTGAGTTTATGGATCATTTTAAGCTTATGACTGCTTTTGAGCTTTTTTTTTTTTTAGTTTTAATTCTTTTAATAAAAGATTCTTTATTACTCACAAAAACAAAAGAATGGTTCTATTTCAAGCCCCCCCCCCCCAAAAAAAAAAAAAAAACCCTCCGAGAGGGAGAGATGAAAAAGAAGGAAAAGCTACGTCCTAGCATGCTTCTTGCCCCACCTTTTTTTTCCCTAACAGGAAACATATGAGACTTGTATTAATGTTGCCAGTGTATTTATAGGTTTTGCCTGCCTTATTTTCTTCCTAAATCTCTTTGGATGATATCACTTCAAGCTGTGGATTATTGTTCTTGTTATATGCAGGTAATGACAGCAGGGCAAAGGGTGTCATTTGAGTTTCATGGAAATAACTATATTTTCACAGTCATTCAAGCTGCCGTAGAGGGGCAAGAAAAATCTAGTACTATTGAAAGAGGGATGATATCAAGTGATACATACATTGTCTTTGAAACATCAAATGCGAGTGGAATAAAGGTATATTTCTGTATTTGATTGTGTACTAGTCTTTGTACACACATATTTTTTTTCTTGTTTTGAATTTTTTCTTATTGGTAAATACACTTGCACTAGTGGGTCTTGAACTCATTAACTCGCCCTCCGCCTTGTTCTTACTAGGAGGAGATGCCATTTGAGCTAGTGCTCATTGGCTTCTTTCTCCACTTATTCCACTAAGCTATCCTATACTGGTTAGGTTTAATTATATTGAATTGGTGATGAGTTTGCTATCCATGGGCATAATATGCTTTGCCTATCAGTGGTGAACTCCCTTGGATTACCTAGCAACTAGTTCTGGCAGGTGGGTCATTTGCTCTTTAGGTTTTGCTACCTAGAGGCAAATTCAAAGGGCTCTTCTTTAGAAAAGTTCCCTACAATATATAAAAAAAATGGTTTGCTATCCTAGAGTTTAATATAATAATACAAAAAACTTTCTATATACATAATGCCATTGACAAAACTAACTTCAGGTATATTGTTTGATTTTAATGAAAAATTCTTCCATCATTTGTTTGTTTGCATAATTAACAAATCAATGCGATTAGATTGGTGGATTCTGTACCTGATATTTCTTTTATGCTTAATGCATGCTGGAGAAGGTGCTGCCATGACAAATCAGTCAAAATATCTTTTACACTATCATCTCCCCTTAATTATTTACCTCCTCCTCTGTTGAACAGAACATGATCAGTGTAGCCTGATAAGCATTTATACAGATCACAGTTGCTCAGAGTAATTATAGGCTGATCAATTTAATGTCAAACATTAAATTCAGTAACTTATATTTTGACTTGCAGATAGTCAATCAGCGTGAGGCAGCCAGTAGCAACATCTTCAGGCAGAAGGAGTTTAATCTTCAATCACTTGGTATAGGTGGCCTAAGTGCAGAGTTTGCAGATATATTTCGAAGAGCCTTTGCTTCGCGTGTTTTCCCTCCCCATGTGACAAATAAGTAATATTTTCAATTTGTCATTTATGCATTAATTCTTCTAGTCTGTTTTATCTCCATAACATGCTCTTACCTGGAAATTTCTTCATCTTCTAGATTGGGGATTAAGCATGTGAAGGGTATGCTGCTTTATGGGCCTCCTGGTACTGGCAAAACACTTATGGCTCGTCAAATTGGAAAAATGTTGAATGGAAGGGAACCAAAGGTTTGTATTTGGTTTATTTTATTTATATACTTTTCAGTCTTTCTCCAGATGATAAAACTTATAGATTTATGAGGCTAACACCTTATCATTTTCCATCTTTAGAATTAAGAGTTTATTTTTGCCTTCCCCCCGTCCTGTAAATGAGAGGGAGAGTTGAGCCATTGAAAGGTTTTTTTATTTTTTTTATAAGTAAGAACCAAAGAAAGTTTTAATAAATGTTTCTTGTCGGTAACAATGTAGTAATAGTAACTATAAAGACAAATGATTTTGATAATATTTTTAGACCTTGATGAAATTATAACTAGTGTTTTCTCAAGGCTCATAAGTTTATATTCTTATTTACATGGCCTGCTAATCTTATTAAAAAATTTAGCGTTGTCATTTTTACTTTGCAATGAGCAAAGAATTGATTTGTTCTGTACATTTTGTTTATTGTAATTCCATAATTTCATTGACCTAAAGACTTTGAGTTCATCTTTTAAAACTGGTCTATGAAGTTTCAAAACAAGCATCTAATGCACGAAATTGAGTAGAATGAAACTTTTTAACTATCTCTAGGTTGGTATGTTGCAGTTGAATTGCTTTAGTAATTCAAAAAACAAATATCAAATGTTTAAGATTATTTCTAGTCTTGTTTGAGCATAGACCATGAGTTCACTTACTATTTGACTGACATTGATTGAACTTTATTCCATAGACATACAAATTTATCCTGAAATGATGACCACGATGAATCGCACTCTTTTTCTTTAATTTGTCAAGCAGAAATGCTTCTCAGGCACATGATTGACACAAAATCTCATGAAGATATATCTTATATGAGAAGGCAGGCAGCGTCATCTCTATTTTATTTCCTTGCAAAATAAAACCTAATGCACATCCACCCATCCACATTTGGTTATGCCATGGTTTAAATATCAATAGTCACTGGGTCTTTTGGTGTGCTCAATTTTCATTTGAGTATATGCTCACTTGCTAGTGCATACTTTTCGTTTTGATGCTGGAACATTGTTTTCAGGTTCCAAAGCTAACTAAACATGTTTGAATGCTTTCTATTATAGCAACAAATTATTATTAGTATTCTATGCTGTTTTAATTACTTAATGTTCATCATTGTGAAGACGAAATAATTTTTTATCAATAAAATTTCTATTACTTAAAAAAACAAATAAATTATAAGTATTCTATGCTTCACATTCTATAAGATGGTGAAAATCTATTCTTGCAGTTGATGGACCATCTTTTTTATTTTTTACCCTTTTTGTGACAAATTGTTATAGATTGTTAACGGCCCTGAAGTTTTGAGCAAATTCGTTGGTGAAACTGAAAAGAATGTTAGGGATCTATTTGCTGATGCTGAGAATGATCAAAGAACTCGAGGTAAGGGAGATATAGCAGGTGTTTTCCTAGGTTGGTCTTTTGGTGATCACTAATGCCGTCATGTTCTTTTCCTTTTCAGGGGACCAAAGTGATCTGCATGTCATAATTTTTGATGAAATTGATGCTATTTGTAAGGTACATGATTCTTCAAATATTTGTTGACATTTTTTTTTTCCTGCCAGTAGATTGATAGTGACATCAATTTGTTGCTTTTGACGATTAGCATAATTGGAAGTACTTTACCTTGTTTGTCCTTGAGATATATATATATATATATATATATATGCATGTATGTATAGTTAGTTGGTTAGTTAGTTAATTAGCATTTACCTCTGACTGAATCTGTTATTCTTGATTGTCCTGGAGTGTCATTTATTTGAATATCTAAGTTGTGCGGAATCTATAGATTAACTTCCTTATGCGGTTAGAAATGCTTTGTATAGTTTCATAACTCTTTATGTTGTCTTAATGAACAATAATGACCATTCCAAGAATTGGGACCCTGAGTCAAAGAATCATCCTAAGTGACATAGTGCTAAGAGTTGTAGATGAGTAGGCCTTTGAACATAAAATATATTTATATATGCGTATGTATATATTAAGTTGAATCCTAGTTCCCTTCTTGACCTCTAAGCGAACATGCTATTATTAGTATGATTTTAAAAGCTACAGCACAAGAACAAATTGGTAACACCTACATGGTTAGATTTCCACCTGAGGTCTGCATTGTTTAATATGTCAAAGAAACAATGTCAATTTTTAGATTTAAGGTTGTCTGGTTATGTAATCCAAGTTTTTTAGCAAATGGAAAGAGCTCAATGCATGTTCTCACTTTGCATTTGCAGTCAAGAGGTTCAACTAGAGATGGTACAGGAGTTCATGACAGTATTGTGAACCAGCTTCTTACAAAGGTTAGTTAGAGGTTCAATTGCTTTTACAAACTTGCAAATCAGAGTGTTTCTCTGCTAATAACTAAAAGATTATTTACTTTTCAGATTGATGGTGTGGAGTCTTTAAATAATGTCTTGCTTATTGGAATGACCAACAGAAAAGATTTACTTGATGAAGCCCTTTTAAGGTCTGTTTCTCTCCCTCTTCTGTGTTGCGTAACTGTCCATGCAACCTTAAATTGTTTTATGTCATGAAAAGCATGGATAGCAACTCCTAGTTAACATTGATGTACGTAGGTTGTAGCAACTACTAGTCAACATTGGACTCTAAATCAAAGTCCAGTAAATTTTATTTATTTATTCTTGCCAATGACCTCTAGTTCAAACTGCACTTCCTCGTAAAATGCGAGGTGGAGGGTGAGATCATGGGTTCAAAACCTGTTGGGTGCATGTGTAATTACTAAATAAAATTCATTTATTAATTTGTTTATTCTTGATTTATAGACCAGGACGCTTGGAGGTTCAAATTGAGATAAGCCTTCCTGATGAGAATGGTCGCTTACAGATTCTTCAAATTCATACAAACAAGATGAGAGAGAGTTCCTTTCTTGCTCCTGATGTGAACCTTCAAGAGCTTGGTATGTCCATTAGTGAGATATGCTTATGATATCTACTTATTCATCTATTATATGGCTGAAGTGACTGTTATATGGGGACACGATTATATCTAAATTATATTTGCCACCAGGTTTTGATTCGAGTTGTGTGTCTATATATATATATATATATATATATATATATAAATTTATAATATATTGAGAACATAATCTATACTAGAACATTCTTTAGGCTGGCTTGGATAGTCAAACTCATGAAAAGGTATTGCAGTTGTGTGGATCTTAGAAAATTAAAGTACCAAATGATTTATAATTCAATTTAATCTAATATCTCCCTTAGATCTAGCCCCAAAAGACCACACCCTTAATGATTTTATATGTTACAACCAATTGTTAAGTGGTGAAACTTAAGGATATGATATTTTTTATTTTTTATTTTTATTTTTTTTGGGGGGGGTGGGGGGGGTGGGGGTGCTGTGATTCTTAAATTGTTTCTTACTTTATTATACAAATACTTTTGACCATGTGTTGAACGTTTAAGTTGTTGCATTGTTTTGGACTCTAGGAATGATAGATGAAGGTCTTGATTGATTCAGATATCTATTTTTGTGAGTGCAGCTGCTCGTACGAAAAACTATAGTGGTGCCGAACTTGAAGGTGTTGTAAAAAGTGCAGTATCTTATGCTTTGAATAGACAACTAAGTCTTGATGATCTCACCAAGCCAGTGGATGAAGAGAGTATAAAAGTTACCATGGATGATTTTTTGAATGCACTTCACGAAATAATTCCTGCATTTGGAGCCTCCACTGATGACCTTGAGCGGTGCAGGTATAGTTTTGAGCAATTTGAAAATGCTTTTATCTTTCAGATTTTACTTATTTATTTATTTTTAACTCACATCACATTGTCATGCTCAAGATAAGTCTTCCTTTTGAGATTTTAATAATTTTGACTTAAATCCCTTTGTTGTGGAATAGTTTATGTTGCATTGCATAGCATATATGACTAATTTGTTTACTATGTGAGAAATTTGGGATAATGATATTGTTGGCTGTCCAAAAAATTGGGTAACAAATGGTATTCTGTTTCTGCTGGAAGCTTGATTCTATTTACTAACATGATTTGTAGACTGAATGGCATGGTGGACTGTGGTGAGCGAAATAAGCACATTTATCAAAGAGCTATGCTACTTGTGGAGCAAGTTAAAGTGAGTAAAGGAAGTCCGCTTGTTACTTGTCTTCTGGAAGGCCCAAGTGGCAGGTATGCATGGTTTCTCTAATTTAATTGACTTTGTTAATTGCATCTTTTTTGAATCTTACCCTTTTTGGACAGTGGTAAAACCGCACTAGCAGCTACTGTTGGCATTGACAGTGATTTTCCATATGTCAAGATAGTAAGCTCCTTGCCCTATATTTTGGATATTCTATCTTGTTACTTTCAAGGAATTTTTGCAGTCTCTTCTACTGTCCCTTCCATTTATACGTATTTCTAATTTTTGCCATTTTTTGGGTAGGTCTCAGCAGAAACAATGATTGGTCTTCATGAAAGCACTAAGTGTGCACAGATTGTCAAGGTTTGTCAAATGCAAAGGCCCGTTTGGAAGCAGTATTTAAATTATAGTTTCTAGTATTTAAGTACTGAAAACTGTGGGGTCCAAAAAAGAAAGTGTTTGGTAACAATATTTTGCAAGTAGTTTTTAATCAGTCTTCAATTTAGGGGATTTAAGTGCTGAATTTTGAGAACACCTCGGGCAGTTTTAGTTTTGAGCAACAGTTTTCAAAGTTAGTATTATTAAGATAATAAATTTTTTTATTACGTATTCCTCTCTCTCTCTCTCTCTTTCTCTCTCCTCTGTTTCTGTCTGTCTCTGTTTCTCTCTCTCTCTCTCTCACACACACGCACACACCGTAGAACTCTCAGAGATGGCGGTGGAGCACCATCCCAAGTGTTGCTGCGGTGTCGGGTCTGGGTATCCAAATCTGGCCACTGCCTCTCTCTGTTTGTCTCTCTTGCTCCTCCCTCTCTCTGTTTGTCTCTCTTGTTCCTCCCTCTGTGTGTTTACGTCAGATCTCAGTTGAGAACTGAGACTGGGTTGTGATAAATTTTTATTAGATGAATATTATTACCAGTTTAAGTGAAAATCTCTTGCCAAACAGACCAAGTTTTGTTTTGGTTGAGAAAGCATGTATTGAAACAGAATTTTGCAAAAGCCTTTGAAAACTGAAAACTGAGAACTGGTTTCACTTACCAAACAGGCCCTAAGACTTTGACCATTCTTGGTTGCATTTTAAAAGATTTTTTTTTCCTCCTTTATGGGATAGAACCAGTTCCTAGTCTAAATTGAGATTTGATGTATCTAAGACAAGTTTATACTGCACTTGCAGAGTTATCAATTATTTATTGTCTATTTACACTAGAAAGATATATACTTTTTAATGTTTTTCTTTGGTTTATGTGATTGGGAGGAAATTCTGAAGCCTTATTTATAATGATATTCTTTAATAGGTGTTTGAGGATGCATACAAGTCACCATTGAGCATCATTGTCCTCGATGACATTGAAAGGTAAATCCACTGATGTGAATCGAATGAAGCTGTACTACTTTTCTCCAGAACAACACCCCACCCCTCTCCCGGTGCACGTTTTTCATATATTAATGTTAATGAACAACTTGTCTTAGATGATTTTACTGTAATTGTTGATGCAGGTTATTGGAGTATGTTGCCATTGGGCCTCGTTTTTCAAATATAATCTCTCAGACACTATTGGTCCTACTCAAGCGGCTTCCTCCAAAGGTTTTTTGTTGTTCTTTGTCTTTATTGGCTGGACTGGTTTTATAATTTCCTAATATATTATTATCAGTGAATTTCATGAAGAATAATTCTTTATTCAAATTGTATAATTGTAAGGGGTGGATATATTTTTTTATAGGAAAAGTAAACGGATGCTCTAAAGGCATTGGTTTAGGAAACATTTATAAATACTTTTAATGCGAAAAGAAAAAGTACTTAATTTTTTTGACAGCTTTTTATATTTTCCATAAAAGTAGTATCAAAATTTTCCTAAATTGGTCCATTAACAAATGTCCTAAGGGCACCCGTTAACTAGACTCTTCATTTATATCTGAATTGAGTGTAATTCATAGGATTCTATTCACCTTTTCAAGATATGTCAGGTATGATAAGATACACTAAATCTGGAAGTGAGTAATGATAAATTGATGGGCAAATAAATGACATAAGATGTTCTGCATTGGGTGGTTCACCATCTGTTGAGGTAAATATTTGATGTAGCAGAACTTATGAAATAAAACTTTTCACTATGAAATTTTTTCTACTTGAATAAACTTCCCAAAAGACTACTTTAACTGAAAATCTCCAATTTTTGAACAGGGAGAAACAACTTTCAACCAATTGAGTCCTTGATGTTTTTTACCAATTCACAATCCTGTAACCACCCTCCTTCCCTGTGATGTAAATGCAGTACCTTTTTGGGTCACATCATATATTTCTCTACCTGTCATTTGTACCACAATCTTAAAATCATGTAATGCCCTGTGCTGGAGTGTGCGAGCTATCCAAAATAATTAAATAATGTGATTTCTTATGCAAAATTTTTCAATGAGCATGACACAATGACAGCAATATAGGTACATGTTCAAATGCTTCTATTCTGGTCAGTGAAATTCTCTGCATGATGTAACTGTTTTCCTTATTTTTTTTAAAAAATAGATTGAAAGAATTAGTGGAAGTTTAGTATTCCCTCTATACCAATTTGAATGTCAAAGACCTATCAAAATTCAAAACAAAAAACCAATTTGAATGTCTAAGTTTGGCATGTCACATATTTAATGAGGAAGAAAGAGCATGCACTCTAGCCAAAATGCCAAAAGTATTGATTGTTTTTTGAATTAGTAAGGGGCAATATGGGAAGGTTTAGGTATAAATGCTTGGCTTTTTATTTCTTTTTTTAGTAAGTGTGCACTCATTTTGGGACGTTAAGGAAAACAAGACACTCAACATCTCATGGAGGGAGTATGTAATTTCTTTTGGAAAAAATGGTGGCTTTATCTCAAGTTAAATATTTAAACTTGGTAAGATGTGAGGCTGATGAGCTCTATCTCAACTGACACCTCCTCCCCTCATGAGAGCAAGTAAGGTGATTAATCCTGTACTCTAAGGGCAGCTTAATCTACTGGGCACCTACGCCTCACAAAGCAAAGGTCACTAGTTCGAATCACCTATTTCCCCCCCTCCCTTTAGGGAAAAGAACATATCAGAAAAATTATGCAAAATTGAAATGAAGGTTAATACTATTATTATTTTTACACCTCAGGTTCAAAATATTTTGGTTGATGTATCATGTATGATTTGGATCATAGGCAGTATGGAAATTCCCTCCCTATGACCGACTGTAGTCATGTGTTATGCATGTTGGTAGTTACCAAACCTATAGACCTAGATATAAATTGTTCACAAAGATGTCAATGGTTTCAAAGTGGTAGCAATTGTGAAATCCAATTTTAAAATTGTTATATTTTCTTTCTGAACTATGGTCATGCTATCTTTCCAGTGACATATTGAATATGTAGTCTCCACTCTTCAAACCCTCTTAGACACACAACTTCGTTGAGTCTTACCCAGCATGAATGAGGAAAAAAAAAACAATGAATTCATTGTAGATTACAAATTTTGAAAGTGTAGCTAAGATCTGGGATCTCCTCCCCCATAACAGAGTGAAAGGATGAGCACAGGTTCTATCCCTTATATACTCTTTTTTGGGAGCTACATATATGCATAAAATCATAATGCTATTTGATGTACTGGTGGAAGCTGGTCTGGTCAATTGTTTGGGACTATTCAGCCCCATATTGTCACCATCACTGGCTGTACAAAGAGCATTCATCAACAGCCTTATGTGTGATATTTTCTGATATCTTTGGGACATGGTTTTCCTTTAGTAGTTATGTGATATCTGACTTGATGAATGGTAATTTTCTGACCTTCCTGAAGTTCTCATTACTAGTTCATTTTGTGTGCTTTGTTGTCAGGGGAAAAAACTTATGGTCATAGGGACAACAAGTGAAGTGGGCTTCTTAGATTCTATTGGTTTTTGTGATAATTTCTCTGTCACTTACAATGTTCCTACATTGAAGACAAGTGATGCAAAGAAGGTAAAATATTTTTGTTGTGGTTCTGTACTTCTGTTCTTGTCCCAGAAATATGAGTAATTGTGGTATTCTTGTTTTTCTGGTTAGCATCAATTTCCATCAATGCTAGTAAATTAAACAAAAGGAGCTAAAGAATAGTGTCATTGTGGTTTATGTAATTGCTTTAAGAGCCTGACATTTACTGATTTTTGTCTAGTAGTTGTGCACTTGCTAAATTGGACACGAGGATGGATGGTGTGGTAATAGTACACTAATTAGGCTGAAATGGTCAAATTGCCCTTTGTATATTCCGGCCTGTATATTTTGACGTATTAAATATAATTTAGGAAATGCTGCATGGATTATCAGGAATGCAGGGCTGGAATTGAAAATTTTGCATATCATATTTTAAACTTTTAAGTGGGAATAATTTAGCCTTCTTTTCTTTTTCTTTTTTTATTTTAGAAATATTATTGGCTGGGGTCGGCAGTAATGCTGAAATGCTTATGCATTGTGCAAGGAAAATGGAGTATATGATTCACCCCAAAAATAAAAATGGAGTATATGCCTAATGATACATCTAAAAATGGTGCTGATGAGTTGTTTTATGGTTTAACTATGATAAGGCAGTCTGTGTCCATTAATAAATGGGTGTGTTTATTTCACTTTCATTGTGGTAGTGAAAGAAAGCTGCCGTTTAGGGTATGTTTGTAAATTGACTCAGAAATTATGAAATCTGTATGTAAGGCTTTTACAAGTGGAGGTTGGTAAGAATTGATTCATGATTTACAATGCTGGGAAACTAGGGAGTTGCTTCCAGTAAAAGTTCCGATAATTTCTCTGCTAAACAGATGTTTGGACTGATCAAGTGGTTTGTGGATGTCATTATTTCGATTCTTTCCTTGCTTGGTAGTCTTTTGGAGTCTGGATGAATGTTACGACCCTCAAGTTCATTTCATTACATATATTTCATGAATGCTGAAAGGAAATTTATATTATAACAAACATTTAGCTTCAAAGTTCAATGTATTTTAATCTACTCTTTTTCATCTCAGGTGCTAGAACAGCTGAATGTTTTTGCTAATGAAGACATCAATACAGCTGCAGAGTCCCTGAATGATGTAAGCTTATACTTGATCAGTCTTTTGTAATATTCCTTGGGTCATTTTAATTTATATTTTTGCAACACACGCCTCTCATAAACTCTGCCTTTACCAATCAAAGAATGGATTAAGAGAAACAAAAATGAAAATTTTCCCATCTCATGAAATCATAATTCTTTCGCTGGAAACTTTACAGTAACTAGTTTAATCCATCATTTGTGCTTGTACTTGTTTACATGAAGTTGACTTGTGTAAGTCGTGACAGAACTACTAACCAAACAGTAAATATTCTGAACCTTGGATATTGTCAACTGTCTTTTCTTTTGCTTGGTTTGTTACTGAAGAAATTAGTAGTATGGAAAGGAACTTATTATTATGATCACTCACTTCTTGCTTCTTACTTCTGTTCAATTTCTCCTCATAGATGCCTATCAAGAAGCTCTATATGTTGATTGAGATGGCAGCCCAGGGTGAACATGGTGGAGATTCTGAGGCAATATATGCTGGCAAAGAGAAGATTAAGATCTCTCACTTTTATGATTGCCTTCAAGATATTGTCCGATACTAGTTTCTTCACAATTAGTTCCGTACAGATACTACGAAGCAGAAAATCATTCTCTCTTATTGTTTCTATGTGGTGATATTTTGTATTATTATTATTTTCTTCTTGTGAGGTGTGGTTTTCTCTAGCTTTTAGGCCTTGAAAACAGAATTTTGTAAATTTCTGCAATGTATGAGAATTGAGAACAGAGAGGACGATTTGAGAAACTACTGTTTATTTTTAGAATTTCCATATTTTCAGTGATTGCCTTTTCTTTATACTCGTGGTCCAATCAAATCTCTAATATATTGCCTCTCTCTCTCTCACTCCTGCTCTAATAATTTCCATCGGTCACTGAAGGAGAAAAAGAGTGGTCGTGGTAAGAAATCCATCCAATGCTAGTAGTAGTCACAGCCGATTTGTTTCCAGCTAAAATCATACTCCGTGAGGTTAAATATGAAATCTAAATAAGCACCCACATTCCTGTGAGAAGGCCCTCGTAAGACATTTGTGTCCACTGCTATTATTTATGATTTTAGAGGTGACTTTCAGTTGGTTCAATTGACAAACTTTGTTATCATCATCATATTAGGATATAAATATGCCAAAAAGTCTTGTAATTCAATATTCTATTGCTTCCAACAAAAATGTTTTGAGGTTCAAAATTTTCTTCTCCTTCACTATTGAATTATATATATCAACAATAATTTTTATCAAATATATATATATATATATATATATCAATAATAATTATAAAAAGATTTCCTATGATTTTTCACTGTTGAATTAATGAACTAAATATATGTATTGAAAATAATGATCATAACAATAAAGAATCACCCTATAATTTTGGCCATCTCTATTTTAAAGGTCTGTGATTTTGGAAAAATTATACAGTTTGCTGGTAGACCACATCACTTGTCCACCATTCCATTAAAAAACTTGCACTTGTTTAAAATTGCCGAGTCAGTAATTAGTTTTTATTTAAAAAAATTTATAACTCAGCAATTTTAAACAAGTAGGAGTCTTTTAGTGGAATAGTGAATTACATCACTTGTCCACCATGAGGACCCTATAATTTCTCGTAATTTTGAGGTTAAGATGCTTTGTATTCTTAACTCGGGAATCTAATGTCTTTTGGTATACTATATATAATCTATGGAAATGTGATGTCTTGAAATGTAAATATGTGCTTTAATTAGGAATCTTATAAGATTCTTTGGAAATGTGAAATCCCCATATTTGGTTTATTCTCAAGAATTTTATAAAAAATATTTATTTTTCTAAAAATATCCTTTGGTTTATATAATGTCCAGTATAAGTATATTACCCATCACTTTATGTTTTTTTTTTTTTTTTTTAATTACAAGTATATAATATGAAAATATATGAGTCGTGAATTAAGTGAAATATCTTAAAATAAAAGCCTAATGTTAAAACATAATAATAAATATAATTTTTTCAAATTTTTTTTTTAATAAAAGAAAAAATTTCAAATAAGAGATAAATTGATGGAGAAGAAATATTGAAGTGTCAAGTCCACTAGGTCTCCACATATAAGGGAGGATATTCATATCCAACTAAAGGATAACTTCGAAATTAGAGGGAAATGAATTACACAAGATTAAATTCCTAAAATCATGGCGTAATTCAATCTCCAATAGTAATACAAATAGTGAGCACTTCAAGCCCTAAGGGTATGAGAGAACAACTCCAGTTTACATAATTACTATATCCTTTGGTGATATTACTTACTTGGGCATTGAAGAATTCCACTGATGTCGCTTCAAATCTTTTATGCAATTGACATGCGATATTCATTGTGGCATGTGTGTGTGTGTATATATATATATATATATATATGTGTGTGTGTGTGTGTGTGTGTGTGTATTTTTAAAAACAGTGTAAACATGCTTTGAGAGAATAAATAAGAACTTATACTTGCATAGTGTTTCAAGAAAACAAGGCTTTTGACTTCTTGGTACTGAGACCTATTCTAAGAAACCAAAAAAATCTTGTATGAGCGAGCTAAGATTGTGATAGTTGTGGTAGGCCTTTTTGTATTCTAGACTGGGCTGTTTCCTACCGTACTTTGGCCCAATAGTTTTGGGGTAGGAGAGTTGGGATTGGCTTAATTGAAACTCACCTCAAGCTAGCTTGTGCACAAGCTAGGACCCCTTTGCAGAGATCTTGGTCACGTGCCCTCGGCAGAGGATGCTATCACAAAAATGTTATAGCAAGAGACATAATAGAACAGGATAATAAGAAAGATATTCTAACTAAAGTGCTTACTTCCAGCCAAAGATAATATTAAAACACTTTCTTTTTCTTTTTTTCACAATAAGAAAACTCAATGGTATGAGTATTGCAGAAATAAATTAACAATAATGAAACGAACAGTGTTAATGCTTAAACAATCATGATAAAATAGGGGAAGGGGATTGGTCTGCTAGACTTAGCTCCTTAGCAGATTTAAGTCCAAGAAGGGAATCAATCTCCAATGTGGGTAATCTCACAGGGAAATCCTTCCATAGAAATTACCCACTTTGAAAGAACGGACCTAAGTGGCTTATTCTCGAATCTCTTGGCTGACTAGAGAGTAGGCTATTGAGAGGGAGAGAAGGGAGAAGCCTATTGGTGCATGCTTTATCATACTTTTGTTTTCTCACTTCACTTCTCAGTCTTTTGTTTTTCTTTCTTTCCTTACTTATCTTCTCTATTTTTCTTTCTGCTTTCTATTTCTTTCTATGTTTTCGTTCTTCCCTCTTGTTTTTCCTCCCGTCCTTCTTGTTGTTCACTATGCACAGCTAAGGCCTTTTTATACTACCTGCGTGATTAGGTTTACCATTTTACCCCTTAACTACCTTTGGCTTGGTGTGGGTGTCCTTCCCAAGCCACCCACTGGTCTGCTGGCTGCTTAGCCACCACCACTATTTTGTGCTGGCTGTGCCACATTCCATTCCCATACAAAAAGAGTTTTGTTTTATTTCATTGCTCTCTGTGACATTCTCATTTGGATAAGGGTTAGGTATTCTCTCTTACTAACTCCTACAGCATGCACCTAGTGATTGCAGCTCATCTTTTCCTCTTTTAGGTGGTATGTCATCCTAGCAGGACATTTCCCCCAAAAGAGCTTGAGCAGGAATCCCAAAATAGACTTCCCTTTTCTCCCTACTACCAAACCATACCCTTTCTTACCTCTAACCCATGGCCCACCACACTTGTATTGGCTGGATACAATTGGGTGGTGCCTGAGATTTGTGTGTGCTACATTCCCATGTAAGTTCATGGCTTATCTGCTGTTCATGCATTTGCCGTTGCCTGTGGGTTTTTTTGGTCTCATTGCGCGTTTCTGCTGCTTATTTTTAACCCTTTGTGGCTTGGATGAGTCTAGATCTTCATTCTTTGCATCTCGTTTCTTCTCTGGGCTGGGTCTTGCTTGGGCATGGGCCCTCCTCAATTCGGCCCCTGTTTCCTTTTACTGTTGGTTTGTGGGTTGACTAATATTTTTGCCACGCCACTGTATTATTTTTGCCACACCACTGTATTGTTTCTGCCATGCATTGCTTAGCTGTGCTTGCTAGGCCTCCTTTGGGCCTGCCATGTATTTATTTTTTCCCTTACTTAGTTCGTGTTGCCCAGTACTTCCGCTGGGTTAGTTTTCATATCATCTTGGGCTTCCTTGGCCCATTTCATTTTTCTGGGCATCCTTGGCCCGCTTCATTCCTTTGGGCATCCATGGGCTTTTTGCTAAATCTTTCAGGCTTTCCCGGCCCAATTACCATATCCTTTATTTTTGGGGTTTGTAGGCCTTTGCACCAACCCCCTTACTAATTCCTTTCTTTGGGCTCCTCCGACCCATCCTATCTTGCTTTCCACTTCTTACAATTCTCATGAGCTTATTACTTCCTTCCTTCGGGCTCCTTTGGGCCAATTTGCTTTCTTTGGGGCCTTTTTACTATTTTGTGGGCTCGTGTACCATCGTTCCTGCCATTCGGGCCTAATGGTTTTTTCTTACTTTGCTAATTCTTCTTTCTTCACCCTTTGATATATTGTTGGGCTTCTTCTTGCCATTGGCCTTTTTCTTTTTCTTTTTTTGTCAAAATGGGTCTCAACAATAGTCTCACTAAGTAACTCGAGAAAAAAAAGTAAAGAAAATATTTTCCATGGAAAAGATAAGAGAGAAATTGCAGTTCTTTCCTAAATTTAGAAGGGTGATCTTTCTATCTATTTAGTTTGTTCCATCAATAAAGACAAACAGTCAAGAAATTGTATTCATGATTAGTGTAATAGTATTTGATGGAAACTCATACACTATATCATGCATGAAGTCCCAATCAAAATCTAGTTTAACCACTAAATAACCTGTACAACTCTTCTTTTTAATTAATCACAGACCAAGTCCTAGGCCATTATAATATTGTCACTGACAGACTGACCTGCTTGTCTGGAACAAAAATCTCACCTGATTTGTGATTTGGGTGGATAAATTCGTCTAAAAAAGGATGAAGACACTTTGTGACTTGTGAGAATCTTATACATTGTACTACACAAATTGATGGGATTAAATGGGGGTGATATAAGTGTTGCCAAAAAGCTTACGATACATGGCCTGACCCATAATTGTTAAGACCTGTGGGTAGTTCACTAGTTTGGTGAATTAGGTCATGGGTTGATTTTTCTGCCTACGCACTAGAGACTGCATGCCTAGCCACAAGGATACCTAAGTGGTTGTGTCAAGTAATGCATTATAAATATATGCTAGTTATTATGCTGATGTATAGCTTAATCAAGAATTAACTTAAATAAAAAATTTCAATAATATAATTGAAGTTTTTTAACTTGGAAAGGAGATTTTAACTCTTAGGATAATAATACAGCACAAAACAAAAAGGCATACGGTAAGAATTGCCAAAAGTTTAAAGGTAATTTGGCACCCAAAAACAAAGAAGAAGAAAATATTGATACGATGGTTATTTTTTCTTATAAAATGGCATGACAATCACATAAGGTTCATAATAGCTAAAAAAAATTGAAAACATATATATAGGGCTAATTACAACTTACCCACCTGTAATTTGGCCGAAATTTAAGTTGGCTACTCGTAGTTTGAAATTTGGCACTTTACCCACCTGAGATTAGCTCAGTTAGGATTCTGTTACCCACCTCTGTTAAAAATGAGGCTAAATATGTATTTTTGCTCTCTTTTATGTCTCTCCCCTCTCAAAACATAAAAAAAAATATAAAAGAATAAAAAAAAAACAAGATCAAAAAGTGAATTTTTTGGTAAAAATTATGAACAAATATTACCACCACCATAGAAGCTATTAGATTCATGGATTTCATAAGAGTTTAAATGTTTAAAACAAATGATGATTTGTATATATATTCTATCTTTTTAGTCCACAAGTTCTTCTTTGGTGATTTATATTGGCTTGTTCTTTGTTGAGCAGATAACTGGGGAATAGTTAGGGAGGTCAGGCTGGTATCAGACATGCATCAAAGGAAAGCTGATATGGCTTGCTATTCTGACTATTTTATTGCTCTTCTAGGTCTCACTTTCGTTTTCTCTCAGACTCTAAAATTGTGGACAATTGAATTACTGATTTTTATCCATATGATAGGTGGGTATCTGGGTATGGTCTGTATGGAACTTTGGAAGTTGTCACATGGTCCCAGCTTGGAATCCACGACAAGCATGTAAAGCAACTTCATGATTCAAACTAAAATTTGAAAGCTAGTTTGCATACATATTGGATGATCAAAACCTGATATGTAAATGTTTGTTAATAATTTTTACCAAAAACTTCACTTTTTGATCTTGTTTTTTCTTATTCTTTTATATATATATATATATATATATATATATTTTTTTATGTTTTGAGAGGAGAGAGGCATAAAAGAAAGCAAAAATACATATTTAGCCTCATTTTTAATAGAGGTGGGTAACAAAACACTAACTGAGCTAACCTCAAGTGGATAAGTTGTAATTAGCCCATATATATAACACTATTGCAATACCACAGTTATGTACACCAATATGCATAAAAATTAGAAACACTAAAAACTGTTGGTTGTTAGCAAACAAAAACAAAAAACAAAAAAAAAAAAGAGAAATTATTCTATATAAAAATAAATAAATAAAAATAAATAAAAGAAGAAGAAAGAAAGAAAGAAAGAAATTGAAGCTAAATAGTAACTTGGTTTTTAGCATGAAGCATCATGGGTTAAGTGGCAACTAAGAACCCTAAATGGGCCAACCAATTGGAGCAAATTATTCTAAAAAATCTAATAAATAAATATGGGGAAAAAGCATTTTCTGATTACTTTCTCCCCTTTATGTTTTGGGTAGTTCACAATTCCTTCCATTATCTTTAAAACCAAACAATGTCTTTCACTATGTTTCAAAAATGAGCAAATACCTTATACCCTTATTCTGTTACTCACACTTAAACGAAACAGAATCTTTTAAATCCTGAAATATTTCATTGCGCAAAGTCTAAATTACCCTCAACTAAATATGAAAATACCAAAAATACCCCCAAGTGTAAAACCCGTGTAAACACAATGTAGATTAAACAACGCTAGGCTTGAATTTTCAATGAGGAGATATTTGTTCAAGAACTTGATTTCCCCTCCTATCTAAATCTAGAGCTGATTCGTGAGGGTTTATTGCTTTAAGATTGTGAGTTTTACATTGGTTTGTTTTGAATCTTTTTATCATTGTTGGAAATTTTGGTCAAACATTGATGGAATTCAAGTTTTGTTACTCTGATCCTTGTAAAATGAGCTTTAGGAAATTTTGTCTCTGCGAGAAATATAGAATATATATATCAAGATCTCTGTCGAGGGTTCTTCTTACGTTTCTTGTACCTTAGACACGCGTCTTGATGTTATTAGACAATGCTTAGTCTAGGCTTTTTCTAAGAAGGAAGTTGGGCTTGGCGCTCTACAAAATGGGCTCTAAAGTACCATTTTACCATTGCCAGTTTATGCGTAAATGCTACAAAGTGGTCTTATCCTCTGTTTTTGTCACAGAAGGAACTTTTCTCTAGTTTCTGCTACAAGACTGACTTTTTTGTTGTGCAGTAAAACCTTCTACTGTGCAATAAAACTTTCTATTGCACAGTAAAGCTTTCTACTTTGCAATAAAGTTTTTTGCACTTTTCTGCAACGTGAATGACTACTCTTCATTTTTTACTGCAGAAATACTTTTCTACTTCCTGCATATAAACAAATCTAAGACCCAAAGAAAATACCCGTCAAGCAAATGTTAGTTTACATGGGTTATTCTCAAATATATACATACATATATTCGTATATGTACTTATACGTATTCACATATACATATATAAAATATATTTTGTAGAACATAAGATACAAGGTATATGTATATATACTTATGGCAGGATAATGATTAGTTCGTGTCAAGAGTAAAACATGTAATAACAAAGAAATAAGAAAGCTTCAACAGAAAAGGTTTAGCTAGTATAATAGCTAACATGGTAAATATAATAAAAATGTGCTACAGCAAAATAACTAATATGGTAAATAAAGATACCACAGCAGGACAACTGATGCAACGAACATGATATAAAACATGCTACAGCAAAATGACTAAATACAGCAAATATAATTTCTAACTAGAAAAATCAAATATATTTGCAATCGAAATTAAGTATTGAATCTTCCTGTAGAATATGTAAATCAAGAAGGAACCCAAACCCCAACTTGAACAACCTTGTCATAGGCTTTTGCCATCAAAGTTGTGCATTTTGAAAAATAGGCCTAAATAGCTACTAGCTATTACTTTTGGGGGACTTCAAAGAGTGGATTTGCTAAGAGAGAGAGAAAATATGGTCTATTGATGCATGAACCTATTTATGCCGTGTTTTCTCTCCTTTTTACTACTTTCTTTCTTTCTTTCTCTCCGTTCTTTTTACTCTTAGTTTCTGACTACTATCTTGTCTTGGGTTTTTTTTCTCCCTTGGGTCTTTTCCCTTTTGGATCCCCCTCTCCCTGGGTGCCTCTCCCCTTCTAAGTGCCTTCCTTAGGTGCTTACTACTCCCTTACCATAGGTTCCTCCCCTTAGGTACTTCTCCCTTTTCATCTATGGCTACCTCTTCCTTTTATAGTGAACTGATTCAATTGGATTTCTCATTTTTGCTCCTAGGGTTTCACCAACTATTTTTGGCTTGTTGTGTACATTCCTTTAGGACTACCCACCAACTCATTAGTTGCCCAGCCACTACCTCTGCTCAAAATACGTTTGCTGCATCACTACTCATTTCATGACAAAATTTCATTTTGTTTGCTCTTGCTATATACCTCTACCTCTAGGTTCAAATGGATAAGGATTGGGCTACCTCACCACCTACCTCTATGGCATGCATCAAATGGTCCCAGCCATCTACTACCTCTTGTGTGCTTGCTCCACTATTTTCTGTTTTTGTCTTCTTTCGTTCCCACACTGTTTCTGCCGTAGTAGATTAGCTTTGTTTCGTTCAACTGCGTGTCTGTGTCTTATTTCTTCATGTGTTTCCTGTGTTTGTCATTTCCTTTATTTTGGCTTTTCTTTTCTTTACTCAATTCCTGCTGTTGACACTTCCTGCTGTTCCTTGTTTCTTTTCATTGTGCTTTTTCATATTAGTTTTCACACCTATCCTTTTATATAAAAGGATTTGGGCTTTTTGTGGGCCAAATAATGTTGACTGGATTTAAAGAGTCTTAGGCCCAATTTGCCTTCATTTGTCAAAGCCATTTTGTTGAAGAATTATATTTTGCGGCAGATCTGTATTCTGTTGCAGATTTGTATTTTGTTGCAGATATGCATTCTGCTGCAGATATGCATTCTACTGCAGATCACTGTATTGGGCCTTTCTTGCTTTTTGGTCTTCTTGGTGGGCTTTTGGGCCTTGTTTTTCATTGGGCTTTCCTCCGTATGGGCTTTTGGGTAGAGATTTGCAAAAATGGGCATCAACAATTTCTTTGCTCTGCCTATTAAAATCATAAATATTTTTTAAAATATTTTTTCAAAAGCATTGCCATGATCTGTAATTTCATTATTTAGTTGAGTATTTTAAACTTTTCAAAAATAATAATATTTCAAGTTCCATTATATTAACTGAATGAAAGTATTTGCTCATGTCCAAAACATAGAGGAAACATTGCTTGAGTGGGAGAATTGTGAATTACACTAAACATAAAGGGAGATTTTTTTATTTTTATTTTCACAATAAGAAATAAAAACACAATTATATAAGACACAAAACCAAAGAAAATTTTGAAATTTGATGCAATTTATTGTGAATCTCCACTTTGACTCAAATTCCACCAGATAATCTCTTTCTTTTTGGATCAACTCCACCTTAATCCAAATAAACATTCTTTGAACATGTTAATCATGGTTTCCACTAACGCCAAACTTGTATGTGCCTAAATCAAAATAAGTGCAAACTTATACCTTTTACTATTATTATTATTATTTTCCATATTGCGGATTCATAGTAGAATAATCTATTTCCCACTCTAGTCACCTCAACCCAAAAAAGGAAAAACCCTGCACCCTGCCCATCACCAATCCAACCACCTCTACTCTAAACCCACGAAGCCAAGTCAGAACAACAAAGAAATAAGATGGAGTGATAGTAGCAATTCAGAAGCTTGGCAAGATGATGAAGATATAAGTGATACACAAAATCTCAACAATGATGACATCCTTACCAATACCATCTTTCGTAGGGGACTGTTATTCAACTAGATAGTGTTTCCCTAGAAAGGAACAGAGCATTATGGAGGTAGGATATCTTCTTGACAGAAGACGTTTCTCTGTAAGAAGAATACAGTCCATTCTAAACTCTGTCTGAAGGCTTAGAGGTAGCATTCGAATAGTAGGTTGGCAAGAGAGTTTCTACATCATCCACTTTGAATATCCAACAAACCAGGAATATATCCTCCGTGAGGGACCTTGGTCCGTTGATGGTGCTTTGTTTGTAGTGGAGCAGTGGACTCCCAATCAAGCCCTAAACCGAATCCAATTAACTTTCTTTACTGCTTGGGTTCAAGTGCACAATCTACTATTGGAGTATCATGACATTGAATTGGCACATTTTATGGGTGATTTAATTGGAGAATATGTCTCTATGAATTGGCAGCCCACTTTCCCTCGAAACATCCGTTTCTTAAGATTGGAAGTGAGGATTGATCCATGGCTCCCACTAGTCGCTGGGTTCATTCTAAAATGCGACGATGGCCAATACATATGGATAGAGTGTTGTTATGAATGCATTTTCAAAATCTGCAAAAAGTGTGGATTGATTGGGCATTCTCATAGCCAATGTCACATGGACATTGTGGACATGGAAGAACTACTTAGAGATCAAGCATATCGAACACGATCTCGCTGCCTTATTAAGTTTGCCCCTGATATCACATAAGTCTTGTACACTGATGACATAAGAGCCTTCAGACGCCATCCTAGCAGAAGAACAACTCAACTCAGATACGAAGCTGAGTCACAGCCTAGCCCAGCAGACCTCCCTAACAACCAACAACCTAGTGTTCCTTGATCTCCAAACAACCAACATCAAACCAATCGTCATCAACAACCCAACAATCAGCCACTTCTAAACAACAACCAACCTTATCCAGGTGAAGACAGTAGGAACAATTCTCAAAGTCAGAGGACAACACTAGGGCACTCGAGTTTTGGCAGGTTCATGGTAAGGGATTTAAGTGATCTGAAAGCTCATAATCCTCATAGCCTTACAAATGACAGCCTCTAGGAAACAAATATCCTTGCTGATACTGATGATGAAAATGATCCTCCAAATGCTGCTTTTAATACTACTACCCAACTAACCTCAGATCAGACTAATAATAGACAAAACCAATCATGGGACCCTCCTGAAGGCTCAAATATCAAATTGGTGGAAGTAGAAGAAGGCTTATGTGGGTTGACTAATGCAGAACTAGTCTTCATGGATTGGGAGGCATCCTACTCCAGCTACCAAAGGGCTATAGGCGAAGAGTTTTTAAGCTTTGATTTTGGGGTGATTTTTGTAGAAAGCCTTGAAGTCACCATGGTTGAGACTTTACTAGAAGAATCAAAATTTTCAAACTTTGAAATAGGAGAAAGCAGT
The DNA here is from genome assembly GCF_001633185.2 of Quercus lobata. Classification (NCBI taxonomy): domain Eukaryota; kingdom Viridiplantae; phylum Streptophyta; class Magnoliopsida; order Fagales; family Fagaceae; genus Quercus; species Quercus lobata. Next base: position 60,605,079 of record NC_044908.1, read on the forward strand.
GGGACAACTCATGACAATAAAGATTTACAAGTTATTGGGGGTACTCTCACTAGAATGATTCCTAGGGAGGCTCAATATGAGAATAAAAGCATGAACCATAATCTCACTTGCAACATGTAGACAACACTGTGGGAAACCTAGAGTTTAGCACACACACTTGGGAGATCAGTCCACAACTAGCAGTATCGATCTTACTTTCCCTTTGCTACAAAACTCAAAGCCCTACCTCCCTTCTAAATCACCTTCAAGGGCTAACACAAAGTTTCATGCAGTTAAATGGTCTCTCTATGAGGCAACTAAATGATCCCAGGATTCATTATGATGCTGCTCTGTCCAACCAGCATGCAAGCACAGAGGTCATGTTCTACGACCCCAACTTGTCCTTCAACAAGCTGCAATACCAACAGCCAAAAAAGCCTTCACCCAAATGACAAAGATGTGATGAAGTACAAGGTATAAGCAGTCCACGCCGAAGAAGAATTGATCAACATCAATGGATTCCTAGTACTAAAACTCAGAGGGAATTTTATAACCAAGCAGAGGCAGTGTCTAATGTAGTAGCATGTCTACAACACTCTGGCATTGAAAATAATGAGCTTATAATTAGAATCAGAATTCCAGACAATCCTAGTCAACACAGGGAACCAAACTTCAATTGGAACAGACCACACTCTCAGCAACTATAAGCAAGTTTGATGTTATCACAAATTTTGCACCTTTTGTCCAACCTGGGGCTATCAAAGGCAGCCCATGAAAGGCCTCTGCAGCAACCATGAGGATTTTGGCATGGAACTGTAGGGGTCTAGGCAATCCCTCTACAGTTTCTCTATGCTCAAAGATTGTCCAAGTACAAAGACCATCCATTATGTTTTTGGTGGAAACAAAGCAAAAGGAAGGTAAAGGCAAATATTGGACACATAGATGATCTTTTGAGAATTTTGAAGAAGTGGGTAGGGTGGGTATGTTAGGGGGACTTCTATTATGTTGGTCAAATATTCACCTTGCTGTACTGGATGCATCATAAAATATTATCCACACTAGAATAAAAATGCCAAATGTTGGTTTTGTCTATTACACTTTCATATATGGTCATCCAACCACACAAAAGGAAACATGTCTGGAATCACCTCTTATCTTTTCGCAGCATAGTAACAGGCCCTTGGGTATGGATTGGAGATTTTAACCAAGTCCTTAACCAAGAAGATAACTTTTCTCTTAGGAATCAAGCATGCCTAGGTGCAACAAAATTATACAATTGTCTCCAAGAAGCAAGCATGATCCCCATGAATGCCACAGGAGTACAATACACATGGAAAAATAATAGGGAAGGTGAAGAATTTGTGTGTGAACGGCTTGACAGAGTTTTTGTTAACCTGGACCGGTTACACACTTACGAACATAGTAGTCGGAAAGCTAGGCCAATATCAATTTCAGATCATGCCCCTTTAATTTTAGAAACCCACAAAAAGCAAATCTTTCAAAAAAGACCTCAAAGATTTGAAGCTATGTGATTATTAAATCCAAGCTGCAAAAAACTCATTGAAGACACATTTTAGGAAAAAATATTAGGTTCAGTTACACATATATTGACAACAAAATTTAAGAGAGTGCAAAAGGTATGCAATGAATGGAATAAAAATGACTTGGGAAATATCCATAAACGTCTAGCATAACTGAAGAACCAATTGATGTACTTGCAAAACCAATATTACACCCTAGAGATAGCCAAACAAGAGAAAGAGAAAAGGTAGGAACTACAACTTCTGTTGGATATGGAAGAAACCTTTTGGGCACAAAAAGCAAGAAAAGACTGGATACAAAAAGGGGATAGAAATACAAAATACTTTCATGCCTTAGTAAAGCAAAGGAGAATAAATAATCGTGTAGTCCGCATTAGACAGGACTTGAGGCAATGGTTGGAAGAAGATGAATCTATCAGAACACTTATTAGAGAACACTTCGAAAAGCTTACCAAACGCTAGAAGAGGTGAGCAAGGAAGACATACTAAGGAAGCTGGACAATTACAATATTCCGGGGTTGTCCTTCCTTCATAGGCAAGATCTAGACAAAGACTTCACAGAAAAGGAAGTTAAGGATGCGGTTTTCCAGTTGGGAGCCTGGAAAGCACCTGGACCAAATGGTATCCCTGCTTTGGTTCCCCAAAAGTGTTGGAACACCATAGGACCCACAATTACACAAGCTACTCTTGGGTTTTTACGATCAAGCTTCATTCTCAAGGAACTCAATAATACTTTCATTACCTTGATCCCAAAGAGCCTAAGTTTGGAAATGGTTGGAGATTTTAGACCAATTAGCCTGTGTAACGTTGCCTACAAGGTAGCATCAAAAGTTCTGGCAAACAAATTAAAACCCATTATGGAAGACATCACTCCATACCAAAATGCTTTCATCAAAGGGCATCTTATTTCAGACAAACTTATCATAGCTCATGAATTACTCCATACAATAAAAGCCAAGAAAAAAGGTCGAGCTTGATTTGCAACTATAAAAGTCGACTTGAATAAAGCTTACGACCGCCTGAGTTGGAACTTCTTGGAAGCTGTTCTCCAAAAAATGGGATTCAACCAACTATGGATAAACTCAATTATGCAATGTGTAAGTATAGTAACTTACAGCATCCTAATCAATGGTGCACCAACTGAAAACATCAAACCAACAAGAGGCATCAGACAAGGTGATCCGTTATCCACTTACCTCTTTATTCTTTGTGCTAATATCTTATCTTGTATGCTACTAGATATAGAGGATAAAAGACTCATACAGGGAATCGCTCTACAAAAAGGAGAAATGCCTATATCACATTTATTTTTTGCTGACGACATCCTCTTATTCATGAAACTAAACAAACAAAACCTAGAGCGATTAAAAGAAGTCTTGGAAAGCTTTTGTAAAATGTCTGGGCAAAAAATAAATGATAGTAAATCCGTTATGATTGTCAGTCCAAACTGCAAATCTGAAGAAAGGGAAGATTTGCAACACAAGTTCAAGATTCAGATAAAAAACATGATTGGGAAATATTTGGGGATTGCCATTGACGCATGTACCAAAATGAAAGACATAGGAAATCAAATCATTGACTGAATTCAAAGTAATCTATAGAACTGGAAAGGTAAGTTACTGTCCCAAGTAGGCAAACTCACTTTGATCAAATCAGTCATGCAAGCGATGCCAATTTACACAATGTCAATACATCTTCTGCCAAAAGATACTTGCAATCGAATTGATAAAATAATGCAAGATTTTTGGTGGGGTGATAATATTGAAAAGAAAAAGATTCAAACAATCGCTTGGGAAAAGATTTGTCAAACAAGAAGCAATGGGGGACTTGGCATTAGGAAAACAGAGACTTTCAATAGAGCCTTAGTTGCAAAACATTTCTGGAGGATAGGGCAAAATCTGCAATCATTACTAGCCAAAACCTTGAGAAGCACATATTATCCCAAGACCAACCATATATGGGAAATAGATCGAGTCCCTGGAAACTCCCATAAGATTTGGAAAAACATATGGCAAACAAAGAATTCCTCACTATCTCAAGCAAAGTGGCAAGTGGGAAAGGGGGACAGCATTGGACTGAGAGACTCCCTTTGGCACAAGCCAAGGAATGTAGACAGCTTAGATCATCTTCAACTACAGCATGGTACAGTTAAAGATCTTATGGATCCAACATCAGGAAATTGGAATAGAGAATTGATAAACACTGTTTACAATAGGCCTAAAGCAGAAGCTATCCTAAGCACGACCTTCTCCAAATTTGGAAACATTGATAAGGTTATCTGGTCCTTCTCTAGCAGAGGTGAATACCAAGTGAAACAGGGCTAAAAAATATTAACGGCTATAATTCAAGAAAATGCTAATCATAATCATACAAGTAAAAAGTGCTGGCTTAATTTATGGAAACTAGGGATTCCTTTTAGGGTGTCTATATTCTTGCGGAAAATCCTCCACTATGGACTACCAACAAGAACTGAATTATCCAAGAAGCAAATTATCACGGATGAGAATTGTGCGGTTTGTGGAGAATACCAGGAAACTCTAGACCACCTGTTCATGTCATGTCACTTTGCTAGAGCTATATGGTATGGAGCTGTGCAAGGGCGAAGAACTCACTTGACTAACACAACAGATTTGGTTAACTGGATGAAGTCACAAATTGAAAAATGTAACATAAAAAATCATGGGGAAATAGAGATATTGACAGAATAAGGGGCGATTCTTTGGACAATTTGGAAGACAAGAAATAGAGCCATTTTTTTATAAACAAGAGCCAAACATCCATCAAGCTTCGCATACAGTCCAAAGATTAAAGGGTGAATGGATGCAAGCAATATGATATTCCAAGAGCAACACCACTACACCCCACCGGAGAAAAGACATTACAGAAATTACTCAAACTGTAAGGAATGGCAGATTTTAATTATCATAGGAAACAAAAACCATTGTGGTAAATCAAATTGGGATGGGGGAGCCTTTGTGATTAAAAATCACTTAGGACAATCCGTCAAGAAAGGATGTTTCTCATGGCATCTGAGGAATAAGAAGACCAGCAATCTTTTAGCTATTCGCGAGGCACTCTACACTACTTGGAAGGAAGGATATAGAAAAGCCATCTTACTTGTTAGCTCAGAAAACTTAGCGGAAGAGCTGGAGACTATAAATACAAACAAGAAGGAAGCAAAGATTCTCCTAGAAGATATCCGAATCCAAAAGAGAATGTTTCAAAGTCTACAAATCAAAGTTGCTCCTGAACCTTATTCCAAGAAGCCCAGAAATTGGTGAAGATGGCAACCCAGTCCTTTGTGCACACTCTTTGGCACTAATTTTTTTCATTGTTACCAAAAAAAAAAAAAAAACACCTTGAACTTTGGTACCAATTTATTAAAATTTAGAATTAGAATTTATACCCATGCCCAACTAATAAGAACCCCATGGGAAATTGAAGATTTGAATTCCTGCCAAAAGGGAAAGAGGAAAGAAAGTTCAGTGTTTAACAACAGAAATTGGGTCTAATGAAGTGTTTTGGCTAACTGCTGCTTTCTCGCAATTTAATAGTCTTAAAATAACATCAAATGGCAACTGCATTTTCAGTGATCTTCAGTCTTATGATGACTGTACACTGTATCATTGGCACAATTTTTTTCTTTTTCCCATTTTAGCTTTGCATCTGGCTACCACAACCCGCCAAGCAAAGGGGATCCAATCTGGATATTGCCCTGTAATTCTAGTGTGTATTGCCTATTACCATCCACAATGAAGTAAATAAGTAATCCTTCCAAAAAAAACTTCCCAAGTAATTAGTCACAAAATCAGCTTCTAGTAACATCCTGTCAGTAAGATTTAACATTCTATGTCTGAATCTCTGATGGAGTATTCTGTTGCTGGTGTTCTCTCTGTTCTACCTCTTCTTGTTGTTGCAATGGCTGCTGCTCTTGATGTTGTAGAGGCTGTTGTGGGTACAGCAGTTGCTGTTGTTGCTGCTGATAAGGTTGTTGCAGTGAAAGCTGCTGCTGCTGATTGTATTGTAACTGTTGTTGCTGAAGCTGTTGCAACTGCTGCTGCTGCTGAAAGGGATTTTGTTGCAGTTGATGGTAATGTTGTTGCAGTTGCTGCTGATACTGCTGTTGCTGGGGATATTGCTGCTGCTGTTGCAGTTGCAATTGTTGTTGTTGTAGAAGAAACTGCTGTTGCTGGTAGTAATAATATTGCCACATATGATTATTCTGAACAGGCCCATACTGCCCATCACTTTGTATTACATACTGAGAAGTCTGCGAAGCAATAGGTAGAGCAGGCAGCTGAGACTCGGATGCAGTGGCAATACTCTGTTGCTGCACATTTTGCACTTGCCAGGCATTGTTAGTTGTTAAATTAGTATGAGCAGCTGCTTCTTGAAACTGATTTTGTCCTTGACTGCTTTGCTGAACTTGTGCATTTTGAGAAGACTGATTGGAATAACATTGACTTGAAGGCATTTGAGCATCCATTTCAGCCCTTGGGTACTTTTGTGGAGGCTCCTGCCGATGTTGATGCATTTTTCGTTGTGAATGCCCTCGAGACCCAAATTTAAAATTTCTGCGAACTCTATCAGAATTATTTCTTTGCCGCCAATTTCCACCACTATTTGCAGTAAACTGTGGCTGCCTAATTGTCTGTGTTGGAATAGGATTTTGATGGCTTGCTGAAGCTGAGGGATTAACCACTTCAATTTTAGTTCTGGAAGAAGCTTGAGTACCTAATGGGCTGCACAATGAAGCATTGGGACTAGCACTACAACTGCTCTGTAGCATGCTTCTATTCAACATTTGGGTATCTTCAGAAGATTCACGCGTGTGAGATGTAGCGGGAACCGATTTAGGAGATCTATCATTCTGGGTGTCCAAGGAGAGATTCTCCAACAAAGGTGGCTTCAGGTCTTGTTCAGACTCATGGTCATACTGTTGCTGAACATCAGGTTCTTTCAAGCATTCTTTTGAAGATTGTAGAGATTCAGCTCCATTAGCAATATCACCAAGTCTGTCAACAGATGACACCATTGGTTCAGAAATATCTTCTCTAGGCTGCTTGGAACCTTCTGGAGCCACCTGTTTTACTTGTATCAAATTTAAAGATGACACATTTGGATCAGGAGTATCTCTTCTGAGCTGCTCAGGAACTTCTGGAGATACGTGTTCTTGTACTAAATCTACAGATGGCACACTTGGTTCGGGAGTCTGGTCTACAGAAGGCACACCTGGTTCAAGAGTACTGTCTACAGAAGCCACACCTGGTTCGAGAATATTGTCTACAGAAGGCACACCTGGTTCGAGAATATTGTCTACAGAAGGCACACCCGGTTCAAGAGTATTGTCTTGGGGCTGCTCAGAAACTTTTGGAGATGCCTGTACACTGTTGCCATCTTCTCTTGATTGGGTCTGGTCTACAGAAACCCGCTCAATTTGATTATCATTATTTTCAAAAGATGGAAGTTTCTGTTCTGATATGTTAGTTGGAGCCTGATCAGACTGGGTATCATACTTTTCTAAAGGTGACATTTTCTTGTCTTGTAAAGTGAGTTGGATCAAGAGGTTAGAACTCAAATCTCCATATTGCTGATGAGGCTTAGAGAGTGTCCTTAGAGAGTTTGGAAATAATCGTATGTGCCGGTTCCATGCCTTCCTCAAGTCATGGATGGTTCCACAGAGGTCAACAAACTGCTCCCATCATACATGAATTAGTAACAAGTGGATTCTGATAGAATTGCTGAGATTTTTTAGATAGGAATGCATGTAAATAGGAAATTGTACAATAAAGCATGAGTGTGGAGATGCAATTTCAATTAACTCATTAATACGCACCCGCGCGCCGGGGGGGGGGGGGGGGTGTGTGGTGTGGGGAAGAGGGATCCTTAGTCAACATATAGCATGAATGAGAAAAGGGCTTTCAAATGAAACACATTAAGCGACAGCATATGGAAGAGAAAGATACAGACTCACAAACCAGGAAGAAACGGAACTTCCTCACCAAAACTAGAAAAACAGAAAATGAAATGGGGAGAGAGAGAGAAAGAGAGAGATCATCACCACTTTATACTATATTGCCCAAGACCAGATTGATGGATACCACATCATCCACATTTAATATCCTCTACATCTTGAAATAAGAGTTTAAAGAGAATTTTTACCTCTATATATAAGTTTGAAATATCCTCCGCATCTTTCCCATTTAATCCCTGAGATATTCCTGGCCCTGGAGATATTGCATTAGCTATAACACAGTCTACCACATTTATGTGCCTTGGGCCTTCATGCATCATTGTGAAATTTACCAACTCCTGTAGAAATTAAAATAAAGCATCTGAAGCAACAACTAACTGTTTAATAGCAGTTAGAACACGATTATAATGCTGCAGAGTCAAGGGTTCATAATTTAAGAAACAAACTGACAATTTAGCATTAAAACTTGATTGTGACCATTTATGCAAGCCTGTGTATGTTGCAGAGACTGTCAATCATTTTTGCTTCAGGATTTCAGAAATGTAACAAATAAATTGAAAAATATAAATTTAAATTGATACAATTCAATGTTGACATATTGTCATTATTTTCGACAAGCATATAATGTGGGAAGCAATAATATGATTAGATGGAAAAAGGGCAGAAAACCTCTAATAGTAATTTGCAGTGAGGCAAATTTTTGATGCCATCTACCAAGACATTTATGGCAGCATCTGCACTACCAGAACTCTGTAGTGTAAACCAAAAAAAGAAAGGAAAAATCAGTAACCATATCTAATGTCAGCATTCAAATGTAGAACAAACACAGAAGGAATGACGAATTACCCAAAAGAGAAAAAGAAAAAGAGAGGAACAGTTCATATTTGCAAAACAAAGAAGCTACAATGAAGAAAAGGTGCTTCCTAAATGGCCAAACTGGGAACGCACATTTACTCTCCCTTACCAGTTTTATATCAAATCAACGGAATTCAGCTTTACTTGGTTCAATGTATAAGTATCTCAAACACAAACAAGCATAAAAGCACACAATAGCAAATAGAATGTTTTGAAAATTTTGAATATGATCTTTTCATGTTGAAGAAGAAAGACTAATTTTGGGAAAGCAGAAATAAAACAATAGTAAGACTCTCAAACAATTTAGCCCGAGAAATCAATCAATAAGTAATTGACAATTAAAATTTTAATTTTTTAAAATAAATCTGGATCTACAGACAGTGCATGTAAAAATTGATAAAATTGCAATGTTGAAAAGTTGGGTGTGGATATATCACCTACCATATATTTAAGCCGAGAAAAATGCACATATAAAATGGAAAGAGTATGCGTCATTTTCTTCATGGCAGCCATTTCTAGTGCTTCTTTGTACACATTGGAAGCTGCTTCAAGATTTCCCTGATAGTGTTGGAACACAAAAGCATATGTAATTTATTAAACTAATTATAGACAGTATAAAGTCAAATTAGCTTTCATTTTTGAATGATAAAAGAGAGGATCACACACCATACGTTTTTCCATGTTAGCTTTCATTTTAACATTTTCCACAAAGTTGGGACCAGATTCTGCCTCGCATTGAAGAAAAGCAGCCTGGGCCCCACACACATCTCCTATTTGCTCCTTAAACCTGGATTTGAAAAGATGGACCACTGGAACTCTCTGCAACGAACATATGAGGAGGGCCATAAACACCTCCAGTCATGTATAAAGCAATCGAGTCAAAGTATCCTATGAAAACCAGCAATCAAAAAAGTTTCAGAGTTCCATAAGCTTGTCTTGTAGTTAATTAGAGTACTGTAGATACAGGAGGGAATTCTGATTTAGTCCATCTGCATAATGTCATTCAAGTTTTCCTCGAGGGTATTCAGGACAGCTTAGCTAGTTCTTAGATAGCATTAAACAATATTCACACTGCCCAATATATGATATTGGTACAAAACATTATTTCGTGATAAAGCTATAATAATATCACTATGCTCAAGTAGTTTGAATGGTGCTAAGATGGTTTCACAGGCAGCATATTCCCACTATTACACAATGGGAAAATTATTTCCAGTAGTTCACTTTTTATGTATAAGGTAAACATAAGAAGGTAATACATCTATAGGAGTCAAGATTGTGGATACCTACAAGAATTGTCGTATGAGGAATTACCTTTTAATTCAAACAAAAATTGCAAAAGACATACTCTCCAATCATTTAACGTAATGTTATCTAACATATCCTCATAGGTGGTGCCGGGAGCAGGTCCATTATGACAGATCTAAAAAAATTAAGCTGTCAAACTTATAGTCTCTATAAAATACAAATATCTACGCAAATAAATAATAATTACTTTCTTGATCACTCTATTATGTAAACGAGGGTACCTATGCTCCAATCATTTGTGTACAAAAATTCAGTCATTTTTGTCCACTAGTAACCTCTATTTCTTCCACTTCTTTATCCATTCATATTTTGATTGTATTGCATGACACATATTATCTGCAGTAACCCTCCAATAAACTATAATCTTAGGACATAATTGAACTAAGATTTGATCCCAATTTATTGGAATTGGCTATTGATCCTCGTCAACTTGGGAATGGCCACGTATAACTTCTCTGCTATTCTATCCTATCAAAGTCATATTCTTTTTTACAACCCTAATTAACGCATCTTCACTACTTCTGTAAATGTTATTTTATGCCTCTCTATTTCTATTACTTCCTCAACTTAAATTAAATCACTCCTGACTAACATACTGATTAGTCTTCACTACAAATACTGCTTCTTGATAAGTCTTAAACACAAACATTTTTTCTTTGACAAAGACGGGGATCAAACTCTGGAAAAAGACCTCACAGAGGAGGTGACTATATCATCAAGCCATAAGCCAATGGACAATCTTATGCGACTTACCCCTATCTTCTCATCAATAAGAGCCAATAGCTTATGGGAGAACTAGAACATCCTGGTGATTCCAATGAAGACATCCAAGGTTCAAATCTCCCTTATAGCCAATAACCTATAGGAGTCACCCATACCTTTGAACAGACCATTTCATTTCTTATCAATCCTAGCATTCCAGTCCATCTTAATATTCACACCTTGGCTGCATTCATCATGTTTCTTTTTAACAACTTAAAAAATTTTGCACCATAGAGCATAGCTGGTCTTCCGATAATCCCATCAACCTATAATTTTAGGAGTAAATACAAAGCACACCCTCTAAGTTTGGGGTAATTTTGATTTTAGTCTCCAGTATTTAAAACTTCTGATTTTAGCCCTAAATATTTGAGTCTGTTTTTAACGCAGTCCTTCTGCCTAAACATGTTAATAATGAGGCAGTTAAATGCCACCTATGCCTGTAATTTGCGCTAGCTGGTACAATTAAAACGATATTAATAATAATAACAGTTCTTTAAAATCAAAGTATAAACTCAAAAATAATATAAAATAACTGGATCAATCTCTTTTTCTAGCATGTTTTCGACATCCAAACAAAGAGACTACAACCCAACCCTACCACCACACCATCAGCTCACCACCCATCACATATCATCAATGTGTGTACGATATACCCAATTGAGAAAAGACCAGATTCAAAGAATTTGCAATTTCAGAAAAAGAAAAAAAGTGAAAGTCAAAGAGGAGCTATTGAAGGGAGGAAGTGCCACTTGAGCTAGAGCTCATTGGCAACATGTTTTCAATTTATACGGAAACCAATGGGCAAAATTAAAACGATATTAACAAACAAAATCAGTGTACTTGAAATGGAAGAGAAAAAAAAAATTATTTATATATATATGAGGAAAATACCTTCAGAAAAATTAGTGTCGATCGGTCCAAAGCATTATTGGCTATTTCTCTTCCTCCCTTAGATTCCATAAACTCCACATAACGAATCCAAAATTCCGGGTAATTAGCACATGGAATCAAGCATCTCTCATAAAGTTTAACAGCCTACCATCAGGGAAAGAAAAGGGTAGGTATTAGAAATCCTAAGAGAAGGGAGTGAATGTAAAGGAGGAGAAGGGGGGGGGGGGGGGGGGGCAGGCATAGTCCACATAAGCACAAGGATAATATTTTACCCAGTCAAAATCCCCATGCATCTCAACAAAGTCCAGATAGTTATGCCAATTCTCCAATTGACTCGAATCTAGTGGCTTCACATGGAAATAAGACCTATGAATATTAGCTTCAAAATGACGAATTTGATCATCTAATTGGTGTGCTTCTTTATAGAACCATTCTCCCACAGACAGATATTTCTGCAGTGCTTTAGATCTAGCAAAGCCAGTGGATGGATCTAGCAGGTCTTTGATGATACAAGAAATCTCATCATCCTTAAAACATATTGGCTCTTTGCTTTCAAGCACAGGTTCTTTCTGTAATTTTTCAGTAGCAGAAATGCTCTTGCACTTTATCTCCTCTTCCCAAAAAGCAACCAACTTCTTAAAGCTGAGGAAAAACGGAACTAATAAGATACAATTTAGATGGAAAACAGAATCATGCTAAAACACTGTGGTAGTATCACAATAAAAGAGAATGCAATGGAAACAAAAATTAACTGCCTTAATAAATTATGGTTTTTTTTTTTTTTTTTGATAAGTAATAAGAATATATTAAAAAGAAGAGGGGTGTCACCTGAGTATACAGGAAGTATACATCAAGGACAAAACAAATCAAGTGCATAAAGTACAAAAGTCCATGAAACCATGGACTGAAGAAAAAGAACGAAAACCAAACACTGTAACCCAATCTAGAAGAGTCTTAAGGAAGAAGAGTTTAAGATCTGCAATTGATCTCTCTAAGTCCTCAAAATGCCGGTTATTCCTCTCCCTCCAAATGCACCACATCAAACAATGGGGCACAGCCATCCAAATAGCCGAATTCCGATGCCTCCCCAACTTTCCTTGCCAACAAGCCGACAGATCCACCACTGTTTTCGGCATAAACCAATGAATGCCAAAAAGAGTAAACACCATAGACCATAAATCAAAAGCAATAAGGCAATGGATAAGGAGGTGGTCAACAGATTCCCCATTTCTTTTACACATACAACACCAATCCAAAATCAAAATCTGCTGTTTCCTAAGATTATCAATAGTCAAAATATTCCCTAAAGCTGCAGTCCACACAAAAAAAGCAACTCTAGAGGGGACCTTAGACTTCCAAACAGTCTTCCAAGGGAAAGATTGATCGACACTATTAGTCAGCACCTGGTAATAGGAACGAACAGTAAAACCTTTACCCCTAGCAGGTTTCCAACACATCTTATCGTCCCCAACTCCTTTCAAAGAAACTCCATAAATCCTAGACATTAAACTATAGAAGGATTCCAAATCCCAATCTTTGCTGTATCTTCTAAAAGTTAGATCCCAAAAAAGAACACCATTTGGGAACTTCATCAACTCAGACACAGAGGCCTCCTTATTTCGACTTAACGAAAAATGTCTTGGGTAGAGCACACACAAAGAATCGTCCCCACACCAAATATCCTGCCAAAATCTAACAGTAAAACCGGCCCCAACCTCAAATTGGATGTGACGAACAAAAGATGGCCAACCACGACTAATAGACTTCCACAAGCTTACACCATGAGGGCCAATAACAGGAAGAGTGCACCAACCTCCCCCTTCACAACCATATTTTGCCCCTATCACTCTCCTCCACAAGGCCTGACGCTCATTCCCAAATCTCCATAACCACTTTCCAAACAAGGCTTTATTAAAAGTTCTCAGACTTCTAATAGCTAAACCTCCAGAATGAAGAGGAGTGCAAACCGTGGCCCATTTCACTAGGTGAGTTTTCTTAACATCCCCCATACCACTCCAGAGAAAATTCCCTTGAAGTTGCTCAATACGGTTCGCAACCTCCACTAGGATAGGAAACAGAGAGAGAAAATAAGTTGGAAGATTGGACAATGTACTCTTAATAAGAGTAACTTTACCTCCTTTTGAGAGATACATACATTTCCAACCTGCTAACCTCCTCTCCACCTTCTCCAAAATTAGATTCCAAACAGATCTATCTCTAACATTAGCACCCAACGGAAGACCTAGGTACTGCAATGGAAAGGAGCCTTGCTTGCACCCTAGCACATCCACCATATCTACTATGTTAGGAACCACACCCACGAGAACCAATTCAGATTTGCCCAAATTAATATTCAGCCCAAAAACTACTTCAAACCAAAACAGCACCAGTCGGAGAAACAGAATCTGACCGAGATCAGCATCACAAAAGACCAAGGTATCATCGGCAAATAGAAGATGGGACACCTGCAAAGAGTTCCCTGTAGGACCCACCCTAAAACCAGACATAAGCCCATCCCTCACTGCCTTATCCAACATTTTACCAAAAGCATTCGTAACAATGACAAACAATAACGGGGACAATGGATCACCTTGTCTTAAACCTCTAGAGCTATCAAAAAAACCACATGAAGATCCATTAATGAGAATGGAGAATTTAACAGTAGAGATGCAGAAGAAAACCCATCTTCTCCATTTATCATGAAAGCCACAACGATCCAACATATAAATGAGAAAGTCCCAATTTACATGATCATAAGCCTTCTCTACATCCAGCTTACACAACACCCCAAGAACTCCTGACTTTAGCCTACTATCCAAGCATTCATTGGCAATAAGAACATAATCTAAAATTTGTCTTCCTTTGACAAAAGCATTTTGAGATCGTGAACAATATCCTCAAGCACCATTTTCAACCTGTTAGCTAAAACTTTAGCAATAATTTTGTTCACCCCTCCAATTAAACTAATAGGCCGAAAATCCCTTACCTCCACTGCATCAACTTTTTTAGGAATTAAAGAGATGAAAGTAGCATTCAAGCTTTTCTCAAACTGAGCATTATCAAAAAAATACTGAAAAACCTCCAAAATATCAGTTTTGATAATGGCCCAACAAGCCTGAAAAAACGCCATAGGGAATCCATCAGGTCCAGGAGCTTTATCACCATCAAAATCCATGACCACTCCAAAAATCTCAGCTTCCTCAAAAGGTCTTTCCAACCAGCCAGCCTTATCCTCAGAAATCTTCGAAAAATTCAGCACATCTGGATGAAGGACGAATGTGCTTATCTTCCGAGTAAAGACTTTTATAGAACCGAACAGTACCCTCTTCAATAACTTTCTGATCTGATGTCAACACTCCACCAAAGATTAAACTGCCAATACTGTTACTCCTATTAGAATTAGCTATTTGGTGAAAGAATTTCATATTGTAGTCCCCCTCCTTTAACCATAGCACCCTTGATTTTTGTCTCCAACTAATCTCCTCCAACAACACCATCCTCTCAATCTCCAAGCGAATTCTCTCTTTATCGCGCTTCTCATCATCAGAAAGAGATACCCTCTCCTCTTTAGCATCCAGGGCATTCAAATCATTCCATAGATTAATTCTCTTAACGGAGACATTGCCAAACTCGGTTTCATTCCACTTTTTTAAGTCCCCCTTTAAAGCTTTCAATTTCATGGCAAACTTGTAACTAGGAGTTCCAAGAAAATGATACGAGTCCCACCAATTTTTCACCTTCTCCACAAAGTCATCCACTTGAAGCCACATGTTTTCAAAACGAAAAGGCCTACGACCCTTACGAATATCCCCGCCCTCCAAAGAAATGGGAAAGTGGTCTGATAGAACTCTACCCAACCTTTTTTGATGGATATTTGGATAATGCTCCTCCCATTCTGAAGAAAAGAGGAAGCGATCTATCCTAGAACCAGACAGAGAGTTTGACCAAGAGAAACTACCACCCTCCAAAGGGATATCCAATAACCCATTACAAGAGATGAAATCAAAAAAATTATACATATCCTGAGTGAAGTTCTCTGCCCCCAAACGTTCGGAAGGAAAACGAATTGCATTGAAGTCACCACCCACACACCAAGGCAAATTCCACCAATTAAAAAGACCCGCTAACTCCTCCCACATCAGCCTCTTCTCCCTATCAACATTAGGACCATACACTCCAGAGAAAGCCCATTCAAAATTATCTCCCACATTCCTAAATCTACAAGACACCGAAAAGTCACCCACAGCTTCTTCCAACTTCTCCACCACCCTCCTATCCCACATGACCAAAATCCCACCTGATGCGCCTACTGAGCTCAAGTAAACCCAATCAACATGATGACAACCCCAAATACTTTTAATAAAACCCCTACTGATAAGCTTCATCTTAGTCTCTTGCAAGCAAATGACATCAACCCTCCAAATTCTAATAAGGTTCCTAATTTGGAGTCTTTTATCCTTATCATTCAGCCCCCCCACATTCCAAGAGATTATCTTCAAATTCATTGGGACACAATCAGAGCACTTTTCCTATTGGAACCTCTAGCTTTACCAGATGCAAGATCATAATTAATAGAACTCACCAAGCTCCTCAACTCCCTTAAACCCTTACCTTCACCCTTTGTTTTTTTACTCAATGCATTCGCTGCAGCCCTTTGTCTAATTTTCTCCTCAACAGCTAAGAGAAAATTAGATGCAAGTTCTTCCAAACCTTCAACTAGAGTCTCCAAAAAAGAGCCAAACTCCTGAAACTTGCTCTGAAACCCTGGTGACAAACTAGAATGAATACTTTTCTGACCATCTTCCAAACAACCAAATATGTTATTGACTTCTTGGGTCTCATTAGATTTCGACATAGCTAACGGAGTCACATATAAAGGTTCTGAAAAATCCGAACCTCGTCGATCAAATTCAACCATCTCACCACCATCTGACCAACTCTCCGAGTCTACATCCTCCACCATCACCCCATCCCCCTCAGATTGTACCGTTAAAGGCCTCGAAGAATTTCCTGAATAATCCATGGCCACAAGCTCGTACAAAACAGAGCCCTTAAAAAAGCCTAAAGGCTGTCTCTCGATCCCCATCGGCACCACCACCCTCTTCCCATTACCAAGTTCTAATCCCCACTTGTCTGAGAAGCCCCTTGAAAAATTCGAGTCCACAGCATTATCAAGTAAAAGATGCTTGAACTGTTGCTGTACTAGCCCACTATCGACAGCGAAATTAGACTCCGAAGCCACCATAACGGAGCAAGAGGATATTTGTGGAGTGGAGACTAAATCAGCATGTGGGTTTTCAGATTTCTCAAAATTACGCACCTCGCTGATCAGAACTGGTTCCGAAAGAGGGGTGGGAGCAGGATTAAGCACTTGTGGTTTCAAAAAAACAAAACTAACCTTTGGGTTTTGGATTGCAGACTCAGATTTGCCAATATCAGAGCATGTAACAACATCGGCATCTGAAGAAGTCACCACCATGTTCATCGGCACCACTTCAGCAAGGATAAGAGACTTGGGGTCAACTTGGGAGTGAGATGATGTCACACGGCACAGATGAAAGCACATCTGAAGGACTACTCATGTGATTTTCTTGAAAATAAGAGGCTGGCTGCTGGGCTTTGGGCTTTTGAACAAACCCAATATGGCCCAAGAAGCTGCCACAGGGCTTCCAAGCAGGTTTAAATATGGGCCTGTTCTCTCTAGTAGGGGCTGGCACTTTAGTAGGAGCTTGCTGGCCATTGGGCTTTAAGCCCACTTCCTTGACCTCTGAAAAAATAATATCCCACTTCCCCTCAGACCCACGTTCCACACGGAGGCAAATATCCAAAGTCAGCTTACCTTTAATACCATTGGTAACGATGCCATTAATTATAGACGTGACTTCTGTCCCAAACCCAGCAGTTTCTTTTCCAAGAAGATCATTGCTGAGATCACAAAGATTACCACTGGAAATTGGGATTTTCAAATTTTGAAATTCCGTAAATTTCTCCTTCCCTTTATTCACAAACCCATAGTTCCTCTGCCACCCCTCTGGCACCACCACAGCAGGAAGCTTGTGTTCACCGTTTCTGATTCCAATGGTTCCAAAGTTTTTCTGCCGCCCCTCCTGAACCACCACAGCAAGATGCTTGGGTTCACTGTTAATCCTGGAATGTCCCTGCCGGAGAAGAGAATCTTCTAATGTCTTCCTTAGGTGAAGACCAAAACCACCCCACCCTCTCCCTAATTTTCCTTCCGGTATCAATAAGGACCCTCTTCGTCGTCCATGAATGAGTTCAGAAACAAGCAGAAAATTTCCACGAGCATTGGACCCCAACTGAATAATAAAAATCTTATTTCCTTCCCTAAATGTTCTAGAGAACTGCACAGGTGATTGCTTAGACGCCAACTCTTCCACGTTAAACAACAGCCTCTTGGCACTCTCCTTCCCCAAAGCGTGAAGAATCTCGACCTTTTTCAATAATACGTAATGAATAAAAAGTACCACCTTCTTCGACAGAAAATTCAAAAGCTTTGGACTCAACAAAGAAAAACGTGGACCCTCCCATAAATCTCTCTGTTTTAGCCTCCACAAAATAGAGCACAGTGCAACTACTGTAATTTCTACGCCCAAAACTTACTTTAAGATCTCAATACTTATGGTTTGTTGGTCACAAGAAATTCAAAATTCTTACACAAATACATAAAGGTACCACAAAAATAAATGTGTAGTCACTGAAGAACCAAACGTCCGATTGATAAAATCATATACGATTCAATTCAAGTAAAAATTTGGTGAATTGCTAACAAGAAAGTTCAAATATCAGATAAATCAATCAGCTCAGTTGTAATTGGTAGGATGGGCATGGTTTAGGTATCACAGATTTGCAGCTTGAAAACAACTAATAAACTCAAAATTACTGCATATAAGTGTAATTTTGGGAAGAGTTACTGAATATTAAAAACAAAATTTGAATAGTAAATTGAAATTTTTTTTTCTCTTCTTTTTCCCTTTTTTTTTTTTTGGGGTGTGTGTGTCATTGCATATAAGGTAGATGAAGACTAATAACATCAGTAGAAGTGATGCAGCACAAGTAGGAAATATGAATGATAAAAGAGCAACAAAAGGAACAACTGGACAAATCCTAGGCTTCACCACCTAGAACCTGCCTGCAAACCCTAGGCATCACCACCTAAGGGTGTTTGGCATCACCACCAAACAGAGGAAAACAAAGGAGGAGACATTTCTCAACTCATAATAATCATATTCTTATTCAAATTCAACTGCCTTTCACCATTACAAGAGTGCTAGTTAAATAGTTTTAGGGATTAAACTAATATGGAAAGCATCTAATCAAATCCCTAAAACTGTCTACATTAATAACCAAATTCAAAAACAAAATTGATTGCAAATTAGACAAAATCTCGGTTCCCTGCATCAAGAAGTAATACAGAAAAGAAAAGAATGTGCAACCTCTTTTTAGGTGAGGCATGCAATTTTTTTTTTTTTGAAAAGTAAGAAGAGAATATTATTAATAAAAGAAAAGCAAGAGAAACACAAAGAGTTCACGGTAGTGAACAATGGAAAAAAGAAACAGTAAGACAAAAACAGCCCCTAATCTATTCTAATAGAAGAAATAAAATCCCTAAGGGTAGAACAATCCGAGAAACCCCAACAACGAGACCAATCAAAGAGGGTCCTCTGGCAAAACTCTAATAACTGAACCACAGTTTTCTCCTCATCCTCAAAGGCCCGCCGATTCCGTTCAAACCAAATAGTTCACATTAAACAGCATGCAATCTTATTGGCCTATCACGTGAATAACAAAGATCTATATCCAGTATATTACTAATTTACTTGACTATCATTATAAGTTAAAATCACTGAAACTTCCAACGCTAATAGCTCTAATCAAAAGCCATCAATCAAATAACATGGTCAATTAAAATGAGTTCAATCTTAATGTTTCTCCTACTTAATAATTTCTTTTTATGATTTGGGTGTTTTTGTTTTCTTTTGATAAGAAAATTTCACTACTGAACGATACAAGTAATAAGAGATCCATGATGTATCATTTGTTCACACAACTTACTAGAAATGCATCAACCAGCCCATGTCACAGTTGGGACATCTATCATGTTTTCATCAAAATATGATCTAATATTTGCGATATCCTGACTTAGTCATCAATGTAGTTATATATTGGTCCATAATCTAACCCTATATTTGGATGGAGGATATAAGTATAACAGGAGAAGAGAAGAGTATATTCCTGCCACCCTTCCCCTCTCCCCCACTCCCTCCAGCACCCTCCATTCCAAACACACTTTAGATCAGAACAATGCCATGTGAAATAGGGTAATGCCTAAAGGTTAACAGGAAGAGGAGATGAACTATCTGGTTTTAAGCACTTTAATTAGTGTATTCCAGCCACCCTTATCCTCTCCTCTCCTCTCCTTCCATTTCCCACCATTTGAAACATACCTTTAGAAGCAGAACAGTGTCATGAGGAATACGGTGATGTCTAAGGTCAACTCAAAGAGAAGGTGGACTACTGCTGGTTTTGAGCTCTTTGGTTGATCATGGAAGAGTTCATATGAATAAGAGTGAGCAGTACATAACGTTGGAACAACTAGCGTATAAAAGGGAACATTTTGGTTGGTTTTCTAGTCATTCATAAAAAACGTAATGGGAATGAAATAAGAATCACATTTGTCATTAGGAACATTATTTTAAAGGGTTTATATAGCAACATTTTCTTTTTTTCATATCTCAAAAGTTTTAGTTTTTAAAACTACATTATGGAATTGGGAAAAGAGAAATCTTTTTTTTTGATAAGTAATAAGGATATATATTGAAGAACACTACCTTATGCAGAAAAACATAAGGCAGAGAGCAAAATACAGAAAGATAGGATAAAGAGGAAAGAAAAAAGAAAGGAAAGGGAAAAGAGAAATCTAGAAAAGCAAGACATACCAATTATAATAATGACGCAACTTTTTGGTTGGGAATCGTAGAGCTTTGATGTAAATGTGTGTTAGGGAACTCCACTGCTGTTGAGAAAGCTCAAATTCAATGTATTTGTCCCACAAAGTATGGCACATGTAATCTTTTCCAACAAAAGAGATACCTCTCTGAAACAATCTGTCAAAAAAATAAATAAGAAACCATTAATTGCCTTTTGAATGGCTACATGTGTTTCATCAATCAAGAAGATCCAAGGTATTGAAAAGTACTGAAATCTTTAAAATAAAAAATAACAGAATTAAATGAAATTTAGAATTTTTTTGATAAGTGAAATGAATTAGAATATGCACACTTAATCATTCAGCTTTCAGAAGAAGACATTCAATTGCTGAAGCATAGATTACTTCATCATAAAAATAAATTAAATGAAATTTAGAATATGCACACTTATTTACAGCTTTCATCAATAAGTATTGTTCAGATAGTTGTGAGCCAGAAGGTAAAAATCCTTCCGCGTTTATCACTCTGGCATTACTACTTTTTAGTATTACCATCAAGTAAATACCTAAAAATAATAATAAAAAACCCATAAAGTGAAACTGGCAATGGACATTAAACTAGACTCAATAATAAAAAACCCATTAAGTTATTTCTATTCTATATGATAACCAAGATTAAAACTAGAATATTACTCTCTAGCCAGGACTTCCACAAGTACAAAAATAACATGGCAAATCAAAACTCAATCCATTAAATACAGGGTTGTCCAGATCATACATTTAAAAGGGTGGTACCAAGTCTCTTGTTAATGTGTTTGACTACAGGAAATCGTGGAAGAAACAGTCCACACCAATGTTCACTTCCTCTAGCTTCCCAAATACTAAACAAAGCTTGATATCCAAAGAAGCTTCATTTTTTTAAAACCCACAGATGACCTAGTTTTACTCAAAATCACTTTTTCCAATAAGAAATGGAACATTCAACCTTTTCTGATTGGGTGTGTGTGTCTATAATATATATGGCATTCATACTTGGAGAGGAGGGACAGAGATGAAAACTGAGAAACCAAGATGATACAAAGTGTTTTTCTTTTTTTGTTCAAGTTTGTAGTTTTGTGTTTTCCTTTTATACTAGACTATCTTCATCTGAAGCAAATCAAGTTTGTTGTTTTACTTTTTCCCTGTTTATACCAGACTATCTTCATCTGAAACAATCAACTTTTTTGCGTGGAAATCTTTTAAATAATTGGACACCTAAGAAGGCAAGAACTTGTCCGTCTAAGTACAAATAAATCCTTTCACCAGAAATTAACTGCACCTGAATAACCAGGCTCCAAGGTGCATTGTTGAGATGATAGATAAAAACTGCACACAAGTTAGAAAATAAAACATCCCACTATAATAGTGTGATTAGTGTCTGAGAAGCAACATTTTCAATTAAATCCTTTCATATTTCTAAGTGGAAACTGTTGTAGCATGGTTCAATTTCCAAGAATATATCCATATAACTGAGAATTCTTACAATATATATACAGCAAGCAATTGTTGTGGAAGCTAAGTCAAATTTTCTAACTATTGATATTACCTACGGATATCAGATGAATCCTCAAAAACTGACATGCTGAATGTACAATAATCAACCCACACACCAACAGAGTATGTTGCTGACTGGACAGCTCGTTCAAAAATTTCAACAACCTTGTCAACAGTGCATAATCGTGTCTTATGATCAGCATACTTCCTCCAGTATCCATAGCACAAGGGGAACTCGGACAAGAAGGAGTCATACACTAAACATATTTTTTTAATGTCATCCTGCAGTAGTTGCACAAAATACCTTATTTGCAGTCAGCATACAAATTAATCTGTGAGCAGCAAAAATTAATAATTAAGATTTAACCAAGGCAATTGCAGTGAAGTAGACAGACTAAACAAAAAGTACCACTAGAGCTAACTCATCGAAGTAGATTTGTACAAACTTTCTTAATAAATCATAAACACATAAAGGAACTCCTTAGAAGAGCAGCATCCAAGTGCCCATGATGTGCAAAAGAACTCTACTCCTCAAGGGGCATTAGCAGATATAAGACAAAGTTAACAAATCAGGACAAAAATTAGAAGAAAAAAAACAAAGAGGGAGACAGAGAAAGAGATAAACATAAACATAAAGTTCCAGAAAAGGGAAAAAGGGTCCTAAGAAAGTCAAATTATATCCCCTGAATGCATCAGTGTCATTTCTGTCAAAAGCTTGCCTACTTCTCTCCATCCACTTAGTTCCAATCATGCATAGTGGCAATGTTCTAAGAATCATGCATCTTTATTCTCCAAATATCTGATTCCACCACATCACCTGATGCACAGTGAACATTATGAATTCAACCACCACATAATTCCATTTATGCATGTATGCATCAGTGTCATTTCTGTCAAAAGCTTGCCTATTTCTCTCCATCCACGTATTTCCATTCATGCATAGAGGCAGTGTTCTAAGAATAATGTGTCTTTATTCTCCAAATATCTGATTACACCACATCACCTGATGCACAGCGAACGATATGAAAGTCAACCACCGCATCTCCTTGCTAAACATTTTAATAGGAGATGGTCCACCAACTTGTCAGAGCTTCTATACATGCAAATCAAAACGTGGGTATCTCTATAAATCGAAAATTTTAATTTCAAGAATGCCACAGAGAAGTGATGGCTTTCCTTAAATATAAGTTCATTTTACAAAAATAGAATAGTGTTGTCAAACATACATGATATATACAAGAGGACCTCCTAAAAGAAACTCCAAAAAGGAAAATTATGGAAGACTGCTGAGAACAGTCATTCAGTCAACATAAAAGTGGTAAGCTCTATTATGTTAAAAGTTCAATTATTTAGTTTATATTAGAGTATCCACATTACATTATAATTGCCAATTTTCCATACACACTTTCAAGCAAAAGTGCAAAACTTAAGTAGGGATACCAGCACGTGACTTCAACTCAAACTGTCATCCCCTTTTAGAAGCATACAATTACAACTCTTGCATCTAGTGTGGCACCAACCCAATGTATCTCCTCAGAATTCACTTTTGCTTAATGTGGATAGTCTGGTATGAAAGACCAGTTACACTGTAGTGTTGAATTCAAGCTGTGGAGCTTTGTTTTTCATTCCGTTGGGTTTCAACAGGTGTTACCGAGCATGGTCACTGATCTCTTGTTTGGATGGTGTAATTGGATAGGCAAGCAGTCTTCAGATATTTGGATTTTGGTTACATTATGTTTGATGGGGACATTTTGGTTGGAATGTAACCGTTGTGTATTAAGGAGTTGGAAATTTCAGGGACACATTTGATAGAATTGTTTCCTAGATCATTGTTTGATTGGTCTTGGGCATGAGGTTTTACTAATTGTAACTTCTTTCTTGAGTTTTTAGCATCATCGTCTTTCGGTACATGACATTTTGAAATTCTTTAGACTCCTTTGTGTTCATTTCAATGTGCATAAAGTAGTCTCATTCAATAAATTATTATCTAGTTATCAATAAATAAATAACCACCACATCTAGCTCCTAGTTATTTTTTGATTGGTAAGTTATGCACGCACCTGGGGTCTTAAACCCACCATCTCACCCTCAACTTGCTCTTACAAGAGGAGGAGGTGCCATTTGAACCAGTGCTCATTGGCAAGTTCAGCTACAAGTCATGGAAGGCTCTCACAAACTTGGGAATCCAATGAATAACACACCCAAACCAACTCATATAACTCAAAACTACAACATTTTGCTATACTGAAATGTCAAACAAATCAGGGGGAAACCAACAGCAAAGGGCTCTTCTCTACACCAAACAACAAGCCAAAAAAGGGTCCAAATACCATCACCAAGAATCAAGAAGACATGCCAACCAAAATAATCCCTGCATCAAGATCCATATCCAAAACCTGACATCATGCAGCCTATTGACACATGAATGTACCTAATTATGAATTGTGTCTCACAACCACATGTTTCACACTTGCCACCAGTCCTGGTGAACCCCAAAACCACTTTCCTAAAAGAGCCTGACTAAACATAGACACTTGCCTAATGTCTCTCAACCACCAGTTTTAAAGGAAAGAAAGTCACCCCCCCAATAAAACAAGTGACACCTAAACTCCTCCCTGACATCACTCCAAAAGAAAATATTGAATAAGAGATTATATTTCAAAGATTTAATGACCTCTTTTTGGCAGGACGTTACTTTCATTGTAACTTGTGTCATTTTCATCATCAATGAATTAATTAACCAAAGAGGAGAGATATTTATAAAAAGGAAATTAAATAAAATTGAAAAAGTTGTTTTTCAATTCTTCCACGTGTTTTGCAACATGAGCCTCAGGAACCTACTGATTGCTTGGGTTGCAAATATTTATACAAGTGATCATGAGAACTATTCAGTGTTCAAAAGGAATAAGGACAACAGAAATTTAATAATGAAAAAAAAATAACAAAAATATAAACTGCTTTCTTCGTAATTTTTGACAAGTAAAAATATTGAGTTTTATGATTTCTCCTCCGGAGGTAAGAAAATTAGCCAACAAAAGTTCAAAGTATCCAGGAACCCTAGAAAGCTCATAGCAGAAAAAGAAAAAGAAGTCAAAGTCCAATCATAGAAAGTCTTCAAGAATAAGAACTTAAACTTTGATAAGTTCAAATCTTTCCCCTCGACGCAACAAGAATTTTTTTTCTCTCAAAATACACCACACTAATCACAAAGGAACAACTTTCCTAATCTCCCTATAGCTTCTCTTTTCGAAACATCCCTTCCAATACAATAAGAACAACACAGGATGCCAGTCATGTTGAACCTAAGATTGCATCTGATCTTAAAGATAAAGTCTGTGTTTGGAGGCCTGCCAGCTCAGATCAGCTAGTGGACATACAAAGCTAACTGCACCTGGTTGAATTGAAGGAAGAAGATAGAGTCTTTTGGTCCTCATCCCAGAAGTTTGTGAGCGCTGGAACATGGAATAAGGGAGCTAAGGTGGATTGGTTATTGTGGTTCAGTCTAGCTATTCCCACTTCCAGGCATTCTGTCATAGGCTGGATGGTTGTGCTAAACAAAATCCCAACCAAAGCTAGATTAATTCAATGGGGAATTAATGTAGACAGCTTATGTGGGTTTTGCAGGTCCGCAGGGACCATCTTTTCTTCCAATGCTCATTCACTAAAAGAGTGTGGGAATCCATCATAAGGTTATGCCTAATCTCTGATTTTAACACCAGCTGGCAAGAACTAGTTGATTGGAGTGTGGTTCACCTACAGAGGAAGGGCCTGAGAGCTAGACTCAGTAAAATAGCTTGGTGGGCAGCTATATATCACCTGTGGAGCCAAAGAAATGCCATCCTTCATGTTAAGAGGCTGTATTCTGAAGATCAACACTTTAGAATAATAAAAACAGATGTTAGAGGAAGAGTCGAAGGCAAGCAGATGTTCAAGAATTAAATTCTGAAATGTGTACTGTGCTGTAAATGGGGGATAAATGCATCACTGGGTTTGTAAGGACGCTTGACCTTGTCTATTTAGAGTCTTTAAGTTGGGGCTGATAGGTGTCCTTTTGGTGGCTGTTTGATTTGTATTTTGTTGGTTTGACCTCAGCTGAATCCTATATATGCTGGGGTTGGATATTTTGCATCTGATTGTAATCTTGCAGGCTTTGGTTTTTTGCTCTCAATTGGGCTGTATTCTTGTGCAAGTATTAACCAAACTAGGAAGCTCCCAACCTAGGAAGCACATATAACACCAATCAAGAAAATAAGAATCACTTGCACCATAGACATTAATCTATCTCAAGAGGTTGTTGACCTTCTTGGTCTTGGATATATAGCACTTAGCAGAAGCTCCCTCCCTTGAGTACCACTCTCGAATTAACTTTCTCTTAGCACCCTTGTATCAAGGTGAATAATTGATGACTTCTTGTCAATTAACTTAATGCCATGGTTCTTTGAAATTCAGGTTTTATGGAGTTATAAGTTCTTGCATATTAAATAAAAAATAATCCTAGATAGTTTCTAAAGCAATAAGTTCTAACGGATCTTAATCACAGATAAAGCTAGATATTTAACATGGTTGAAACATATATAGAGTTGGAGTAAAAAACTTTCCAATATGCAAAGTTTTTTTGGGGAGTAAGTAATAAAATGTTGTTAAAATGAGAAGCCATATCATGTACATAGGATGTGTACACAACAATCTCCACAGGCAAGGAAAAGTTTGTATCTAAATTGCTGGGTACAGCCAAGTCAACAATTAAAGATGACTTTTAGAGCACATTCAAAAAACCAATAATTGAAAGAGTCCAACAAGATTTTGAATTGTGGGAATGGAACTTACAGGATACTTTTTGTCAATCTCCGAAATAAGTGATGTCCATTCATGAAAATCTAATGGACCTTTAGAAATAACTTCATGAAGTTTGAGCTCATCAAAATCAACTGCAGAAAAAACAACATGCTTATGAGCTGCTTTATTTGGCTGGTGAATTGCTAGCATCACATGATGAAGAAATAAGCACCAAAAGCATTTGACTTATCCTATATAAGCAGATTTCTATATCTTAATCCAAAACAAATACTTTTTTTTGATAAGTCTGAAACAAATAACACTTTAAGTTTCTAGGAGTTGCTCAGGAAAAAATAACTACTTATTATTAAATTAATCAGCAGCTACGAGTCAACAAATGTAATAAAAGTCTCATTAATGACTACCAACTTTAAAATTTAAAATGCATAAACTTTCAACATTTTAAAATATATATATATATATATAACCTTTCAACTTATGTAAGGGAAGAAAGTTACAGAATAGGGTAATGCTTATATACCATTATTTACGTGTTATACATTAGGTTCCCCCAAAAAATAATTGGGGGTAAGACTGCCTACCATGGCCTCTCCCAAACCCCGCAAAAGTGAAAGTTTTGTGCACTTGGTACATCATTAGGTTACCCAATTAAATTCAAACACATGGTAGCATTGAACAATAAAGCATAAACATTGCTATCTTTTCCAAAGACAATTAAATTCAATGCAACTATGTGTTTTGAATTTAATTGAGAAATCTAATGTGCGCCTAAGGAATCGTATCTAAGTTTTACCCTACAAAATAAACATCTTGTGCCTCACAATTACAGTATACTTCTTGCAAAAACAATGGATATCTAAGAGCTCAATGAATGACATAGAAGCCTAAATTGAAATCATTATGCATGGCATAAACTCTATAGATACAATGAATTCCAAAGAAAATTAACCAACCTTAAATACATAAACTCTATGGATACAATGAACTCCTTAAAAACAATTTGAGCAATTTTATAGCTTGTTTGCTTTCAGCCTGGTGTAACATATCCATCCATTGTCTTCCTATGTCACCATAAAATTAGACCATTTCACACATCCATTTGAAGAACATATTCTTGTTGTCATCAGTACAATTTTGGACACCTACACCTATCCTGTCACAAGACTCACAACATACTTGCACAGAATGTCGAACAGGGAGTGGAAAATTCAAACCCATTCTTGAACATTACTTAAACATAGTCAGCATCGGGTTAACCCAACACGACTAGTTACACTAATACACCCACTGTTTACGGCCATATCCACTGGCACGACATACGCTAATAAATTAACACCCACCGGGAGTTTCGAACCAGCAATCATTTATAATCCTCTAATCAACCTAAACAATTACGCCTCTTAATTAGCAGGAGCTTTGTGCACTGAGTACAACCTTTTTAAGATGAAACTAAGCTACCCTCAAACACCACTCTTGTCATATCTACAGAAAAGCTAATTCAAGCTCATTTGCCAATTAAAGGCACAAGCCTCAAGATTAATTTTTAGCTCAAAAATTTCACTAGAAATTCCAGAGCAGTGCGGAGATGACAGTGACTCTAATTTTGCTTGCTTCTCAGTGGAAATAAGCATATTCCACCCAAGATTGAAAATTGCTATCTGGGCTAAAAACCTTAGCTCAACCAAGCCAATTGAATGCACAAAGCCCAAGCATTTTTTTTGAATTACTATACGTTGTGAAATTCTGATTTCTTTTCTTAATATCCGAAACTGAAATTGCATTACTAAGCAAAGGAATTAGGTACAGAAAGAAACTTCCAAGAGAGGGAAATTTACCTGAAGACTTTGATTCCATTGGGGCTGGCTGAGCACTGGAAATTAGGGTTTTGATTTGGGCGAATCGATGCCGTCAGGGAAAATTTTGCTATTTGGGTAATTTTTAATTTATGCCAAAATTTGAAAATGGTTATATTTTAACGAATAATATAAATATAGTACTTTTTTTTTTTTTTTAAGTGTCATGCCTTGCAAGGTTTTGTTCATGAACTTATATATAATATAATATTTTGCTCAAAAGAAATATATAATATAATTTATTTGAGAAATGATAAATAAATGAATAGTTATTACTTCCCTCATCATGATGAGACTTTTTTTTTTTTTTTTTTTGAGGTTTAGTTATATTTATAACCAATTTTTGTTTACGTAAGAGTTATCTATTCACAAAATATGTAGTTGAGAATGTAGAATAAATTTTGGTAAGAGGTTTACCAATTTTGACATGAAAACACTTAACTATTAAGAAGAATTCAATATATGAAACCGAGACTGCGAAAGAAAATAGTGTTAGATAGAAATAAGATGAAAGAATAGAGCAGAAACTAAAGGAATGTTGTGGATTTGTAGTTTAAGAGACCACACGTGAGAAAGGGGAAGAGAGGAACAAACGAAGGACGAAAATTTTTTTTAGGAAGTTACAAACTTACAATTGGTTTCAGTGGGGTTTTTTATTATTTATTTATTTATTAATTATTATTTCTATATGTTAAGAGAATTCAAAAAGTTAACATAGCCTTTTTGACTTACAAAAATATTCCTAATTTAGTTCACTTATTCTTATTCCGAAAACATAAGAAATGAGGTTAAAACCGTAAATAAACAAAAAAAAAACCTATAAGCTAAAAACTCTCCACTAAATAGTAGATAGATACAAAGTTGCTACCCAATGTTTATCACAAAAAAAAAAAAATGAGTAAATTGTAAATTACACACCTAAAATTTGAGGGTGTGGGGCCAGAGAACTTACGACCCAGCCCACTTTCCACTAAGGCCCAGGGCCCGTGCCGAGGAGGGTAGTTGCTGAGGACGAGTAGGGAAAGACCAAATAGCCTAGAGACGCAGCCGAGAATGACCCAGTTCTCGGCATCCCAAGACTTCAAAGGAAAGAGCGACATGTCGTCAAAGGCAGCCTCCAAAAGGTCCCCAGAAGAAGAGACGAGTAGAATAAGACTCACGTGGCGGTATGGAATGGAAGTGATTCAAGATAAATACATCTCCTCTGCATTGAATGTGCCCACAAATGTCTTAGCCATATTAATGAGAAAAGACGCCTAAACAGTGTGATTTCGGTTAGTGCAATTAACAAAAAGCAGGGGGAGGCGGCTGATGGGACAGGTATTTGAATAGGTACCTGCCGGATCAACAGGTGGAAGGTCAAGATCAACCGAGAGGGGCTATATAACGTGAAGACTTATGCGCCAAAAAGAGGAGGGGACAACCTGTCTCCCAAACCATGGAGTCCTAGAAAAAGGAGGATAAAAAGAGCACAAAGCTCCATACACTCCTCGGAGGAGGTTCAGTGACCGGAGCCACCCAAACCGTTGTCCGGTGACCAAGACTTAGCCTTTTAAACCCACGCTCTACAAATGATATTTTTTGGGCCCTTTACGTATGAACCCAACATTACTTTGGGGTCGTTACGAATTGAGTCCTTATAATTTGCGCCGTCTGTGGGAAGACTTGTGTGTTGGCACAGGCGGTGGGTCGAGAAAGTCCCCCCATCACTTCCAACAGCCTGTTGTAGTGCCCTAACATAAAGTTCCATTAAGGGCTACGCTTTTCCATCAGGGGCTACGCTTCGAAGCGTCAGTAGCGCAGATAGTTCTAAGGGCTTGGTCGAGGGGCTAATCCCCCCAACTACTTAAAAATCTAAGTTTTTGACAGAACCAAGGTATTGCATGGTCATCGGACTCAAACCTATAGGGAAACCAACTACTTAAAAATCTAAGTTTTGGACAGAACTAAGGTATTGCATGTTCCTCAGACTCAAACTTATGGGGAAACCAACTACTTAAAAATCTAAGTTTTAGACAGAATCAAGGTATTGCATGGTCCTCAGACTCAAACCTATGGGGAAACCAACTACTTAAAAATCTAAGTTTTGGACAAAACCAAGGTATTGCATGGTCCTCAGACTCAAACTTATGGAGAAACCAACTACTTAAAAATCTAAATTTTGGACAGAATCAAGGTATTGCATGGTCCTCGGACTCAAACCTATGAGGAAACCAACTACTTAAAAATCTAAGTTTTGGACAGAACCAAGGTATTGCATGGTCCTCGGACTCAAACCTATGGGGAAACCAACTACTTAAAAATCTAAGTTTTGGACAGAACCAAGGTATTGCAAGGTCCTCGGACTCAAACCTATGGGGAAACCAACGGGAAACCAACTACTTAAAAATCTAAGTTTTGGACAGAACCAAGGTATTGCATGGTCCTCAGACTCAAACCTATGGGGAAACCAACTACTTAAAAATCTAAATTTTGGACAGAACCAAGGTATTGCATGGTCCTCGGACTCAAACCTATGGGGAAACCAACTACTTAAAAATCTAAGTTTTGGACAGAACTAAGGTATTGCAAGGTCCTCGGACTCAAACCTATGGGGAAACCAACTACTTAAAAATCTAAGTTTTGGACAGAACCTTAAAAATCTAAGTTTTGGACAAAACCAAGGTATTGCATGGTCCTCGGACTCAAACCTATGGGGAAATCAACTACTTAAAAATCTAAGTTTTTGACAGAACCAAGGTATTGTATGGTCCTCGGACTCAAACCTATGGGGAAACCAACTACGTAAGGGAAACCTAGATACCAAGCTCGGCCTCACAATATGCATGACGTCTCGGGTGATGCTTGTACCTTCCTAGAAGTGTGTTTAGACACAAATGCAACGTCCTATGGGTGTGGGTAAGTTAGAATTCTGGGATATGATCCCAAATATATCATATGCACAACCATTCATACGTGTAAAGATAACTAGTTCAAAAATCAGGAGATCTGCAACAATAGTAAGCATCAGCAAGGGCAACTAACATGTGATTTAAAGAAAGAAAAGAATTTCATATATATGGTTAATAAGTTCAACTACAGTCAGACTATAAAGTTTTCAAAATAAAAGGGAAACGAGTTAAGTAATTAAACTGGAAAAAAATACAAAGGTCGGCCAGGGCTGCTACTTTTTCGATGTCGTCTTGTCCACGTCCTCGGAAGGCAGAGCAGGACTAGCATCGGGGCCCAAGGAGACATCCCCTTTTTGGGAAGGCTGAGCGGGATTGGTTTCGATGCTCTTGGGGACCTCAGTAAGGGGAATTGCCTGTAGGGGCTGAGCGAGGATGGGTGGCTCTTCGGCATCGGGGATCTGAGCTCTGACCGTAGGCTCGGCACCCTCCTTGGGCATCTCGGGATTCATATCTCTAGGTGCTTCCATCGCATCATGAGGCTCTCCCCTTTCAAGCGACTCGCCATGAGGGACGATGATTTGTGTAGCTTCTGACTGAGTAGCCCCTGCCTTGTGTTGATCGCTCACCGCCTCGGAGCTGGCAAAGGCGGTCTCACGGATGACTGGAGGATAAAATATGCTCTCTGCCTTCCACAAATCAGACAAAACATCCACCCCAGCTCATTTTAAGGCCTCTTCCCAAACCTGGGAGCAGTATAGTCTGCATACTCCAGGAATTTGAGTTTTAAGGGAGGCTTGAGTTTCAGCTATCCCTGTCTCGTAGCCCTCCTCCTCGGCCTTGTCCCTAGCAGCTTCGGCCTCATTTCTGGCAAACTCAGCATCCTGCTTGGCCCTCACGGTTTCGTCTCGGGCATACTCCGCCACGCCCTTAGCATTGTCTGCCATGATCAGTTTCTTCTTCAAGTCACTGATCTACTCCTTAGCTATCTGCAGCTGCTCCTCGGCGACGAGTAGGCACTTTGTCTGTTCCTCGGCTTGCGTTTGGGCGCCCTTTAAACCCGCTAGGCACTATCCCTGTCTCGTATTCTTCAAGTCCTCCCTAACCTTCCTGAGGTCAGTCTCGGAAATTTTGAGGGTCCGCGCGGCCTCTATGCGTTTGGCACGTTCACCCTCGACGACCTTACTCTGCTTATTAACTTCTTCCTCCATCCTATAGGTGGCCTGGAGAGCCTGTCAAGTGAGATAAATACATTGTGAGTGAAAGTCCGGGAGCAAAAGTTAATAGAGTTTTAGGTTTCAAGAGTCTTACCATACCCAAGTACCTCTTCGCGCTAAGGAAAACCTCTTGCATCCTCATGTTCTTTAACTCATCCACATCAGTGGGAAGCAGCATGATTCTCCCTAATGCGTCGGCCACATAACCGCCCTCGCCATCTCCAAGGTCCCTCATGGACGCGGTTTCTAGCAATGGCTCCCCGTGGAGCATGGGGGCGGGAAGCCAAGCACTCAGCGTGGATTGGTCTTCGATCCCTTTCCCCTTACCTTGGGCAAATTGGACCTCGATCCCTTTCTCTTTGCTTTGGTGCCCAATCTTTAGCTGTTTTTGGGCTCGCGAGGTATCATCCCTCTCTTGAGAGGATTGGGATTTTCCCCCTCCATGGGCTTCTTTCCCTTGGGACTCCTCTTTCTCTTTGAGTCCATGGGCTCTGGCCGAGGAAGCAGAGCTGATTGAGGAGGAACAGGAAGTTGGGGACGAGGAGACGATGGCTGCGACTTGGTAGATGAGGACCTAGTCTGGATGGGCTGAGGCTGAGGCGGGGGAGTTGGAACACTGGATTGTGGTTTTCCCTGTGCACCCTTCCCCGGTTGACCCTCAATAAGGTCGAATAGGCTGGTTGGGGGCTTTCTCTTAAGACCCATCTTGGCTCGGGAGGATGTTCCTACCGACGACAATTCCGCTTCGGACAAGGCGGGGTCCCCTAGATCACCAGAAGGATTCTCGGACGGATCGGCTTGTTCAAATGCCCCAAACCCCTCCTCGGACAAATCCAACTCACCCTCACCTTCCGCTGCCTGAGGAGATGGGGAGAGGTCCACCAATGGGATGCCCTCTGGGACAAGAGATCCCTCGGAGATCAGAAACCCTTGTTCGACTACGGTAATTTTCAGAAGCCGAGGATGGTTAGCACTAATCACGTGCCTCGGTTCGGTGAATGACTTTTGGAGGGGAATGTACCCTAAGATTTTGTGATCGGCTCTGACTTGACCATCCTCGTCATTAACAAAAATTGCCGCTTGAAGAACAGTCTCCAAGTCCACTCGATTAACTAGGTGAAAGTGTCGGTGAAAAGCGTTTGGGTCTGTGAGCAAAACAAAAAAGACATGTACATGGTTAGTAACCGAATCACATCGAATTAAAACGGCGCAAAGGGTTGACACCCTTCTACTCTCTATACCACACTTGGTTCTCCCTCCACCATTGGGCATGGAAGGCCATCGTGCCATTTCCAAGATACGATAAGAAAGTCTTTGTTCAACCCCTTGTTGGAGTCAGGGAGACACTGAATTAGCCGAACCCTTTCGTCTCTGGTCTTCATGTAATAGATTTTGCCCTTTAATTTTTGGAGATTGTAGTACCAATTCACGTCATGATGGGTTAATCTTAGCCCCATTTTCTTATTTAGGGCATCCACACAACCCAGAATCCTAAACATATTAGCGGCGCACTGGGTGGGAGCTAACCGGAAATGCCTAAGGTAATTCTTCATTACTGGCCCCATGGGGATTCTCATACCCCCCCTCTACGAAGACGAGAATAGGAATTACCACCTCGCCCGTCTTTCTTAGAAGATGCCACTCCCCCATCTTACAGTGCCTCAAACTCACGTTGGGGGGAATTCTATAATCGGCGATGGAAGTTCATCGCCTCTTCAGTATCAACCAATTTCCTCAGTCTCATTTTAACTATCTCTAAGAGTTACTAAACAAACTCAACCAACTACGGGAGAAGGAGATGAACAAGAGGAAAATAAACCCGGAAAAGAAAAAGTACGAGTTAGTGGAGGCAGGAAACTTACAGAAAAGAGGAAAGGTGCCTCGGACGGGTTTTTTGTGCTGGAGATAGACTTGAATGTGGATGAAATTTTGGATGAACCCAGAATATGTGTGCTAGAACTCTTAAGCGCAAAAGTGAAGAGACCAGTCAATTCCAAAAATCATTTATACCTTCCATCGACAGTAACTGCACCAATTTTCCCACTCATAAAGGCAAGGAAATCTCTACCGTTAGATCTCCATCGCGCCGTTGAACGTGGGGAGCACAGAGCCGCCCGCATTAAATGAGGACACGTTTCACCTTCCAAAGGCTCTAAGAACGTGTCTAGGGCAGACGAAGAGTCTTGGGAACCGATAGGTGACAAGGATTGACAAGCATTGACAAACGCCTGATGTCATCAAAACCCTCCTATCCGTCCGAGGAGTCGGATAGCAGGATTTTGAGGAGCTGTTATGGGGCCAGAGAACTTACGACCCGGCCCACTTTCCACTAGGGCCTAGGGCTCGTGCCGAGGAGGGTAGTTGCCGAGGACGAGTAGGGAAAGACCAAATAGCCTAAAGACGCAGCCGAGGATGACCCTGTCCTCGGCATCCTAAGACTTCAAAGGAAAGAGCGACATGTCGTCAAAGGCAGCCTCCAAAAGGTCCCCAGAAGAAGAGACGAGTAGAATAGGACCCACATGGGGGTACATAATGGAAGTGGTTCAAGATAAATACGTCTCCTCTGCATTGAATGCGCCCACAAACGTCTTAGCCATATTAATGAGAAAAGACGCCTGAACAGTGTGGCTTCGGTTAGTGCAACTAACAAAAAGCAGGGGGAGGCGGCTGATGGGACAGGTATTTGAATAGGTACCTACCGGATCAACAAGTGGAAGGTCAAGATCAACCGAGAGGGACTATATAACGTGAAGACTTATGCGCCAAAAAGAGGAGGGGACAACCCGTCTCCCAAACCATGGAATCCTAGAAAAAGGAGGATAAGAAGAGCACAAAGCTCCATACACTCCTCGAAGGAGGTTCAGTGACCGGAGCCACCCAAATCGCTGTCCGGTGACCAAGACCTAGCCTTTCAAACCCACGCTCTACAAATGATATTGTTTGGGCCCTTTACGTACGAGTTCAACATTATTTTGGGGTCGTTACGAATTGAGTCCTTACAGAGGGTGTTTGGATATTACGGGTCTGTTTGGATAGAACTTATTTTGCTGAAACTGAAAACTGAAAACTGAAAACACTGTAGCAAAATAATTTTTAAATGTGTAAATAGTATCGTGGGACCTATTTTTAATGAAAAAATTGTAAAAAAGTGAAGTTTGTGGGTCCATAAACAGTAAATGGGACCCACTAGTGTGCACTCACCATTTATTTTGCTGTGAACAGTATACAAGTTGATGAAAAGTGTACAGTAAATATGTTGAAAAGTCAAAAACTACGGCAGGGAAAAAAAAAATAAATAAATAAAGAAACACAAAAACGCAAACGCAGGGAATAAGCAGAAATAAGTTGGATCCAAACTCTCTCTACATCTTGAAATTTGGAGAGTAAAGATTCAAACACAAATAAAATTTAAGGAGTAAAATTTAAATTCTGAAACATTAGGGTATAAAATCAAAATACTCTCAAACTTCAGAAGGTTAAATCTAAATTTATAAACTTTATAGTGTAAAATCCAAACGCTCTCAAAATTTAGGAGTATAATTTGCTATTTACCAAAAAATATATTCCACCTTCTATCAAAAAAAAAACCACAGCATATTTTCTATTAAAAAAAAAAAAAATATCCCAATTTCTGTCAAATGAAAAACTACCCCATCTAGAGTGGTTTTTTTAGAAGGTGGGATAGTTTTTTCTTTTTGACAGAACTTGGGATAGATTTTTTTTTTTTTTTTTTTTAATAGGAAAAGGAACTTTGTATCTTTATACTATCTTGTGGATAGTTTTTGCCCTATAGATTTTTCACTTTTTGGTTTTTAATTTTTATCTATTCATGGTTTTAACCTCATTTCTTATATTTTAGGAATAGGGATAAGTTTTCAGTTTAAAAAAATAAATAAATAAAGATAAGTTAATTAAATTAGGGGTATTTTTATAAGTAAAAAATGTAATATCTAATTTTCTAAATTCTCTTAATATATAGTTTAAGGGCAAAATTTGGTTGCAAAGCCCAACAATGAAAAAGGCTAAGGCTCAAAGAGCCCAAAACAATGAATTTGTAGAGAGTGAGCTAGAAATTAAACTCCAGTGAGTTGGACAACAATTATAGTACGTTAAATGATGCTTAACAGTATGAATAAACAGTTTTGTGCAAAGAAAATCCTCCTCGGCAAAGTCTGAGAAAGGTAATTCTTATATATTTCTATTGGGCTTATACACATTAATGCGGTCAGAGAGTTAACTGTAGAGCATTCAATGCAGTGGTAGCAATTTTCTTCTTAGATATTTCTTAGTTTTCTTTTGTCTTATCCCAATCTAATGCTCATCCTTACCAGTATGTCTGTCTAGTGCCTTGTTCTTGATGAAAGGTCGAATCTTTGACCTCTACTCTATTTAGTCAAGGAGGTGTTTCTCATCGAATTATACTCCCAATCCCTCATGACTGGACTTCTTCCTTGGACTACTAGCTTGTATGCTCCCATTAGTATCCATCTGCCCACGGCCTAATATCCATTTCTGGGCCCTTTATCCCTACATATAGAAATCATGAAATTTTAGAATTCCCATCTAACGCATCAAATAACTACAATGAAGTAATTTCTCACTATTGTTTTAAATATTTTAATAATAATAAAGAAATTAAAGTAATACATCTATTATGTAAAATATAAAAATTGTGATTTTTTTCTTGATTAGTGCTTAACTAGCTAAAGTCTTGTGCGTTGCACTGTTACTCATCAACTTATATACCATATAATTTATTTGAGAAATATTAACTAAATGAATAATTGACACATATATATATATATATATATATATATATATAAATAGAGAGAGAGAGAGAGAGAGAGAGAGAGATTTCATATATAGTTTCAATTAATAATCACAATGATGTGATTAAATCTAAAATTAGGTTATACATGAAAAATTTGATCGTATTATCTTAATAAGGTTAAAAGAAATTAAAGTTGTACCTTGTGAAAGAGATTAACCAAAAAAAAAAAAAATTGTGATTTTGTAAGATATATCATATATAAGATACAGGAAAATACACTGGGCATAATAGTGAACCTCATAGTTTAAGCATTATAGAGAATAAACTGTAATAACTTAGTAGTGTGCAAATAATATTTTCTTGGGTGTGTCCGATACTTGTTTCAAGATTAAATATAGAGACAATGAGAGATAAATATTTGAAAACAATCCATGTAATGATTCTCAAAAAAAAAAAAAAAATCCATGTAATTGTTTTTGTTTATTGGATAGGTTGGAGGCTTTTTTTTTAGTGTGAGTATTGCTACAAAGTCGTTGATGCTATGCTTGCAAATTTACTAAGGGAAGCTATAGGTTAGTAGAATGAATTCTAAGTAAATAAATTAGCAGATATAGCAAAATAATCACTTGAAGAAAAAAAAAATATAGAAAAAGAAAGATAAAGGCGAAAACACCATTATGGCCCCTACATTTTGGGATTACAATCAATTTGATCCCTACATTTTGGTAACAGCCAATTTGGTCTTTACCTTTAGGTCACTAACAGATAATACTTACGTGGCAAATGGTATGTTTTGTTGGCACACTTGAAGCTGACATGGCAACTAAAATAATAATAAATTTTTTTTATTGACATTTGAAAAATGCCACCTCAAACTTATCAATATTTAAAAAAAAAAAAAAAAAACTATTAAAAACCAAAAAATAACATGAATTTAGATTTGAGAAGTGGGAACATAGATTGTACATGAACTCAAAGAACATAAGCCCCAAAAACTATATAATTAAATTTATTTTCAAATGGGAAGAACACAAATTTTTTTTTCCATTTCGCCTTAAATTTTTTAAAATTTCGTTAGTGGTGATTTTTGCAAAACAATGTGGAAAAATAGCATCTTGAGATAGAATTCGAGTCTTAAATGCTTGAGTTCTAGAGCTGGCAAACAAAAATTATCCAGGTGGAATCCACGTAGAACTCGAGTTTATAATACTCGAGTTCCTTTGTTTTTTAGTTCTTCATCTTCTTCAGTTCTGCATTCTTAACTCCAACTCCAAATCCAA
This sequence comes from Quercus lobata, assembly GCF_001633185.2. Lineage (NCBI taxonomy): Eukaryota > Viridiplantae > Streptophyta > Magnoliopsida > Fagales > Fagaceae > Quercus > Quercus lobata. The sequence goes on from NC_044908.1 coordinate 60,643,675, forward strand.
ATCTCTGTTCAAATTGTCAGCGCTTTCCAGTTCAGATTGTTCTACATTCTCCACTCCAAATCTTTGTTTTTCTTCTTCGAATCTGCGTTTTTAAGATCGTATCTTCTTCTTCCTTTGGATCTGTTTCTTCAGTTCTTCAGATCGGCTTCATCTTCATCTTCATTCTTCGGCATTTCAAGGTAATTAACCCTGATTTTCAAACATTATAATTAGTAGGTTACGTTTTCAAACTATATTTTTTACTAACATCTCGATTCTAAGAGACTCAATTTAGGGCCTATAAATCGAGTCTCAAAGACTCGATTTTCATGGGTTGATCACGTCTGATGTGGCATTTTTTCCACGTGGCAACCACCTGGAAATCGAGTCTTTAAGACTTGATTTATATAATGTTTTCTCTTTTCCAATTCCCAACACGTGTCTGATGGGTTCCGTTCCTTATTATTATCTTCATCATCTCACATTTTCTTACCCAGCAAAACATTTCTTGGTGCTACTATCAGAGCAGAAGCCGCCTTCCAAGAACATCAAGCCTTGGACGATGAGGTCTAGCCTAAACATCAAGCCTTCCAAGAGCAGGGCTGACGTGGGTCGCACAGGTTGCAGCAGCGCGACCCAGGTCTTTCTCTCTCTGATTTGATGGGTTCTTTCTCTCTCTGATTTGATGGGCTTTTGGGTTTTTATTTTTTTATTTTTTTTAATCTGGATTTTAGATGGTTGTTGGGGGTAGATTTGGTTGGATATTTTGTACTGGCTGATCTGTGTTTGTGTTTTGTACTTGCTGGAATTTCATGAATGATTTAAAGAACAAATTGAGTCTTTAAGCGTCGATATATAAATCAAGTTTCTAAGACTCGATTTCCAGGTGGACAAACTGCCACCTCGGACCCGATCAGAATATGAAAATTGACCCTCAAAGACTTGATTTATAGTTCAAAATCGAACCTCTTAGCCTTGAGATGCTAGTTAAAAATATAGTTTGAAAACATGATCTACTAATTATAATGTTTGAAAATTAGGGTTAATTACCTTGAAATGCCTCGTTCTTTAGATACTTCTCAAGTCTAAGAAACTCGAGTTCCATGTAGATAAATTACTCCATCTCAGCACTAAAACTCGAGTCTTTGAGACTCGATTTTGTCACCGAACTCGAGTTTCAAAGACTCGAGATGCTAGTTTTCTAAATGCTTTCAGAGCCTTCCTAACTAACGATATTCTATCCCCTCACTATGCTAGTCTCCAAATATCCCGAAGAACACAAACCAAGTACATACATATTTGAACAAAAATTTCTTTATAGGTTCAATCCAAAATTTTTATTTATAACAAAAGTTACAAAACAAGTCAGGTCAAACTCAGTTCATTCACAAAACAAAGGGATAATATCAAATAATTAAAAAAAAAAAAAAAAAAACAAGAAGCACAAAATGGTTTCTCTCCCTCTCTTTACGATTAAGACCCATCTCTACCCCACCTCCATGTTTCTCTCTTCCTCTCCCTCTCTTTGTCTCTACTCTATATCTCCGTCACACCTAGATCTCTGTCACTATCCATAGCTGCTGTCGAGACCAAGATTTGCTCATCTCTCAATCTCCCTTTTTCTCTCCCACTTCCGCTTCGTGTGTGTTTGTGCCATGGCCATGGCTCAAGTTCGTCACAATGAGCTTGTCATCTTGTCCCTAGCAACTAAGTTTAATGGAGGTGGTGGGGGAGAAGATGAAGTCGGGCAAGAGCACACCAAGTATTGTAAAAAAGCTGATTTTTTATTTGGGTGGGTTAGTTGAAAAGAAGTTAGAGATCAGAGGTTGATGTGCGAAGGAGAGGATTTGAAGAAAATTTAGTGATATTTTGAAGGGGTTTCAGTTTGATCTATGTTTTCCAACTTCCCAAATCTTAATTCATGTTTTTTTTTTTTTTTTTTTTTGGTTCTTAATATTTTTTTTCCTAATATTGATAAACTAATTTTTTTACTCAGATGCTGAGGTGTAATGACAATAAAAAATTTTATTATTATTTTAGTTGCTACATCAGCTTCAAGTGTGCCAACAAAGCACACTGTTTGCATGTAGGCATTTTTCGTTAGTGACTTAACAGTAAGGACCAAATTAATTGCAAATTGAAAATAACATAGACCAAATTGACTATAACCAAAATGTAGTTATCAAATTGAATGTGATCCCAAACTGTAGAAACCAAAATGGTGTTTTCGCCAAAAATATATATATATAGTTCTACGCCTGAGATCAAGAGAGGAAGAAAAAAGAGCAGGATAGAGATAACTAATGAAATACTAATGATAATATGGAGTAGAACTTTCAATGGATATAGCTTTCTCAAGGTATGGAGAAACAATTGAACTATAAAATTGTCTAAGAGGGCTGGGATCTTTCAATTTCGGTTTTTTTTTTTTTTTTTTGGTTGGAAAAATGGTTTTGTAGTTCAATTGCTCAATATATGTTTAGAAAATCTTAACCACAATTTATAATTTTCAAAATTAAAGTAGACTAGTTGCTAATTTGTGCAATGTACGGGATATATTTCACTTTGCTTGAAGGTACAATAACTTAAAAATGAAAAAACATAAATAATTCCAATATAAAAAAACTTGAAAATGAAAAACATAAATAATTCCAATACAAAATAAATGTTGAAGATAGATTAGAGACACTGATAAAATATACAATAATCTTTGCAAAATGTTATTTGAGAATAAAATGATCATCAAAATGACAAATAAAATTATTAAAAAAAAAAAAAATCATGTCCAAACAACTCATCAAAGTGGAATTTGGTTATTACTAAGATCCTATATGTAACTTACTGAAAAGATATCATGTCAGTCTTGATCTTCATTCTCTTTTGCATAGTAGTTATAACATTTAACTTGTATGTAAAATTTTGCTTTAACTCAATTGTCATTTTGGGATAAATCTATAATCATTTCACCTTCACTACTGGTACTCATCCCACGTCTTTCACCATTGTCATCCTTTCTTCCTTTCTTCGTTTAAAAACTTTTGCAAAATCTGAAAATTGAATAATCCTCTTTTTTTTTTCATTTGCCATCATCAATATTCCTAAAAGACCAAATTTTGCATGCTCCTGCAAGAAGTCATACTTATGCAAATAGTAATTTGTAGTAGAAAGAGAACTCAACATGCAAACACAATTATGGCTTGTAGGGACTACTAAATTGGTAGATCCATGGGAAGCTTTGAAATCTAAGGAGATCCAAGCAAGGCTCTTCTATCTTGAATTTTAAAGGTAAAAATATATCGTTTTATAACATTGATGTTTCAAGATCTTTTTTGGTAATAAATGATGCATTTAATTAAAATTTTAAATAACCAAAATAGAGTTCAGGACAGAGCCTGTCATAATTGTAATACAGACCCAAGGAATCATAGAAGACATAAAGACATCAGTAGGGGCCTATCAAAACACAATCTTGTTGTAGATGTCTATTTTCTTGCAAGAGCATCTGCACTCTGTAACTCCCCCCACCTTGATCAAAACTACAACTGTCTCTTTGAAATTCAAAAGCAGAGAGTAGCAGAAACATATTTGCTGATGCTGCATCATAAAAATTCCCACATGAGAATGAAACCCTTCCAGTACGAGAATTGTACCAGCTAATCTGAGTAAATAAACATAACCTTCTATACTCTAGCATAACTTTCTACTTCTTTCTAAGTATTAGGAAAAACAATAACCGAATAAACTTGAATATAGTCCCAAAAGTTGTTGGTTAGGACAGGTAATGAGAAAACAAAAAGAAAAAAGTTCCATCATTATACTACTTGTCACATACCTTCAAGAATTTAATACTTAATATTCCATATTAAAGAGGAATGTGAGGCATCAACTGCATACTTTAGTTGAGGTGGCAGTGGCACACTTGTAGGTATTGTATGTTCTAACTTATTCCTTAATGAAGATATCAACTGTTTATGCCGTGATTCTTTTCTCTTCAATACTTGTATATATGCATAAAATCCAAGCCACTCAACTTCTTCTTCCTCCAACTGAAGTATTGGCTGGACATCAGAATAATGGCATGCAGAATGCATCCGTTTCTTTATGAGCTTGTACATATACCTAACAAGTCAATCAATAAAGACAAAAGAACTGAAAAAATAGTAGAAAATAAGTAACTTTAAATTTGATAATTACATTTTATAGTTCTTAAAATTTAAAGATTGTGTATACTGCACATGGGGCTTCAACAATGCTAAAATATCAACTAAAATCAGCACAGAAAAACTGCTCTCAATAAACCAAGTTTATTAACCACATACACTGTAAGATAAACAAGAATTACATTCATACCTCAGAGATCTTTCAATAATGTGTAAATAGAATCCCGCATGAAGTTTGCATATGCACGATAAGTCACAAACATAGCAATGAAACTTCATTGCACATACCAAGAAAGCCTGATATATATTTAATCTGATAACAGCTGCAGAATTAATATTTGAATCAAAGAATATAGGGTGGCATTTAGGTCTCATAAAGCTACACAGCTTTGCCCTCAGATGGCGGCCTGGTTTACTTTGCCAGCTGACGGTAAGAGTCGAACTTAAATGATTATTCAGATACCTGTTTAGCATATGGAACAAGTTAATTGGGGAAGAAATTGAACTTTCACAAATTCTGGCTGGAAAATCAATAAGAATTAGAATTAATAAATAAAAATAAATCAAGCGACAGCCAAAAGGAAACTCTCAAGTATAATTGTTTGGAAGAAAGAAGATATACAGCCAAATAAGAATGCTAACATACGATTTTGAAAGTACCAAATGTTAAGGCCTTAAGGGCAGTACTTATACATCAATAATTTTTTGATAATTTGATAGTTGGGGAATCAGGGGATTTGAACCCTGGATGTTTAATGTTGGAAACACCACGAAATGCTAGTTAAGCACATGGCTCTTGGCAATATACATCAATAATATTTAGACTATAGACTACAGTCTGTGCAGTGTCATGTTATGTACACTTCATGAGTAGCCTGACAATGATTTGGAATGATTTCAAAGGTTCAAATGATTGTGTCCCAATCTTAGCATCTGAAGCTGAAGCCCACCAATAAAACAAAAATGTTGATTATCCATCAAGACACCACTAGGTAAATTCCAAAACAGAAGATCATAAGATATATCTGGCAAGTAGAATGACAACAAAGTAAGTAAAATGTATATACGAAAATTAACTTAGTGTAGTCTGCCTGAACTTCTAAAGTGCAACAGTTGAGAAGCAATCCACACCATCGAAGAAATGAAATGCCATCTTCACCCACATATGCCCTGCTTGATGGAATCCCTGATAACTGTCCAATATCAAAATTATGAGAAAATTTGCCATCATTCATGTAGCAGTTGTACTCACAAAATCCTCTTTGCAGCCTGGAAAAGTAGCTAGCAGCCTGCTTCTTTGAGGTTGAAATGAAGAGATGGTCATCAGTAAATCTAAGAAGTATATATCTATCCCCACTACTTTCCTCTGCAGAAGCATCCATAGAAATATGTCTTCTAGATATATCTTTACTGGCACCTTTACTAGTTTTTTCAAGAAATGGAATGATCAAATTCCTTTCCAGATGTCCATAGTATAATGAGCAAAGCAGAGGTGACAAAGCACTTCCTTGAGGAATACCTACACCTTGCACAAAAAACTTTTTATCGAATTGCAGTACATTGTACTTAACATGTTCCTTTAAAATGAAAAAGAACTCTTCTTTTTTCACATGCCTGCTCCACTCCTGTAAGAAGAAAAAATATTAAACAAAACTTAGCTTCCTCAAAAGAGATGATTTCTTTACAAGTATAACGATTCAGAACAGAGGCATTTCATTTTTCCACTTTAAAAGTATTCTGTCCCATTCGGTTGACATCTACTTGTGGAGTCCACTAGGATGATTTGACACTTAGTTTATTGAAATATTAAGTGATGTCTGTTGCTTCAAGCTAATAGGAATATCAATTGATAGGGAATGAAGTGGCATTTACCTTTTCAACTATAACAATCATTACATCTGCACAAGTGAATGAAAAAGATACATTCAGATTCAATTTCTTTTTAAAACATAATTCTCAGATATCATTGAATTATACTTCCACCTATACTTCACCAAATGCAGATTGGAGGATAAAGGGCATGAAAGATCCCCACTAGAGTTCCGTGTATAAGGGTGTGAAAGAAAAGTGCAGTGACATGAAATTGCATTTTATTAGTTCAGGCTCGATCAAATTAATCCCTATGCATAGGGAAGTAAACGATATATTTTCATTAAATGTAGAAATGATGAAAAAATCCTTAATTGTGTATGTTGGTAACATGTAGTGTGCTTAAGGAAATTCACAAGTCAAGGACCAAATTGAGAGAGGAGTTTGAATCAAAGAGCAGCTATGCTACGTAATGGGCAGAACTGACCAAACTGGAATAGAGGCATGGTGGCAGCTCTTCAACAAAATAGATCAATTTTCACTGTCAAAATTTTCTGGAAATGGGTAAATTTGCCACAGGAACTTCTGCATGGCAGCTGCTTTTAGTCTTGGGCTGTTAGTGATGCAAACAGCAAAGTTTTCAAAGAAAAAACAAGGTTAAATACCAAGAGATTCATGATTTGTGGTCAAGTTTTGATGTGGGCCTTCCTTGGCATCTTTCATCATAGGTTACTTTAATTATCATGGACTCTTAATATTAAGTATTTTTAGTTTAGAAAGTTGTTGGTTTAGTTTTGATAGTTTTACTTGAATAAGGGCAATTTGGTAATTTCCAGATTTAGAGAATGGGCTGTCCTTGGTTGTACTGAAGGCCCATGAGTCTTTTTTATGTTTTCAATCCTTTCCTATTTGGTTTAAACATTCTTAAGTCTTTTTTGTTTGTTATTAGTAATAATAGTAGAGGAATAGCTTATTTAAAGTCTCTAGGCAAGGATTTAACACTCACCAACATAAGGCTTTATTGTAGTAAATAATAATTACAGAGAGTTTGATTTTAATAAAATTTCAGCATCTTATTTGAAGCTTTGAGGGTGTGACTACCTTCTCATACCTAAGTGTGATTGCTAAGGAAAACCTATGAGTGGTTGTCCTAGTGTTTTTTTCATTCTTTATTTTAATGTTATTTTCATCTTTTTTTTTTAATAGCAAACAGCCATCAACCATTCAAGATCTAATCAAGAATCTAATTTAATATTGAATTTCTAAAGTCCCTACTACATCGGTTAGGATAAAAGCTTGATGACAGTAGTAATATGGAACAGAAAGAATACTACCTAGTCATCACAACATTGATGCATCCAATAATCTTATTACAGCACATAGATACACCACATGGGCTACAAATACTTTATTCTTTATCTTCTTTAATGTACATCAATGCATAGCTGACATAGGCTGCATATGCTTGGTGAACGAGAACAATTGGGGGACTGAGGAAAGTTGGTTCACTAGTCAAAGCATAACTGACCTAAGACTAAATCTAAATAACCCAAATACATTTTTTAAGACCAAAGTACCCTTTTGGCCCTTGAAGTTTTGGTTTGGTTTCATTTCAGCCATTTACATTTCAAAATTTTCATTTTGGCCCTCCATGTTTTATTTCATTTTCATATTGGCCTTACCATCCATTTCTGTTAGTAATCTTTTTCACTCTCTCTTTTTTTTTTTGGTAAGTATTAGTAATCTAACCATCCATAATATGTTATTTTTCCTACAATAAGGAAATTACTACATTCCACAACATTATAGAGCTAGTATTTCATGAATAGTTAAATACAAAGGACACTTAATGATTAGATTACTAATGGAAATGGATGGTAGGGTCAATATGAAAATAGAATCCAACATTAAAGACCAAAATAAAAATTTTGAAACTTATTAAAGGGTTAAAATGAAAACAACCCCAAACTTTAAAGACCAAAAGTTATCAGTAAGTAACACATGTATCCAACAAATCTTGAACCCACAACCTCACCCTCCACACTTTACCGTTACAAGGGAAGATGTGTCATTTGAGCTAGAGCTCATCGGCAACCCAAATACACTTTAGTTGACGACTAAATAAGAGTCACAACCAACTAACCAGTTCCCCAGCCATGACAAAATAGACAAGAATACCCTTGTCATTCAGTACAAAAACCAAATGAGTGCCCGTCAATCTCTACAAGTACCAAAATTACCCAAAGGGTAGCACAATCAGCTGGGCCTAGGAACCACTCAAAAATCTCTGCAAGTACCAAAATTATTTTCATTTGGCAGAGAGCTTCATTTGAACATCAAAACTTCTAGTACTAAAAGCTATGATTTGATCTAGAAAAAAAGGTAGTCCCCACTATTTTGCAAAATCAGTGACAAAAATATAAAGAATAAAAGTCCGACTCAATAAATTGCTTAAGGTGCTTACAGGATTCTAAAGACTATTTGTATATTGCAGGCACTATGCGTGAACGTGAAGGTAGTAGTTAGAACGGTAGTAAGAGCTGATACTATGTGACCTAGCTGATAAAAAGCAAAAGCAGTAATCCTTAAAATATTCAATGGAAATAGAAAAGATCTATAAGAAAACATATCACCAACTTTGATTGACTTTAAATAGTTACCTGGTTAACAAAGACAGTATGCAGTAAACGGTAAGGAACAGAGGATGTGACTTTTGGAGTGCTCATATTTTGATCCATCAAGACAAGGTTCTTATGAACCCACACAGATTTCTTTGTGCAGACTACTTGATGGGACTCTTTAAGAAGATATTCATCTTTCTGTATGATATCTTTCATTACAGTAAGCAGCTTATCCTGATCAATAGAATCAAATGCTTTTCGTACATCAGAAACAACAACAAATGCACCAGGCATGGTTGCCAACCTATTTTTCAGACCAATTAGAAATGGACATAACTTTCTGTAGACGTCATTGTAATCAAAAACTGATGATCCCAGCTTCTCAGGTTCTTCCAACATTCCTTTTAAGACAGCGTGTGTATCACGAAGAGCAATATTTACAGACTTGAATTGATTAAATTTAACTTTCTTTGGACAAGGTTTTCCTTTTCCATGCATTCCACATGATTGATTTTCCAAAGAGGATTTTTGTGTTGGCATTCTTGATGAGGCTTTTAGATTTGCCAGCATCCTCATATCATTTCCTTTGGGACGAAGCCTTAGCTTTGAGAAGCCAAATTTTCTGTTTTTCATAATATTTCTAACAGTCACATCATCCAAGTCACGATAGCCCTGATCTTTCAAGCAAGTGACGGTGTTATTTATCAACTTCTCCCAAACTGACTTCCTATAATAATATATATCTTGATTCCCATGCTCAGTTTCAGTGACATAGAAGTTTGCTTGCACCAGTGGTACTACTAGACATGAAAAGAGCCAAAAGATCCAGCTTTCTAGAAGTTTATGTCTCAAAGCATATGCAGCATCATCCAATCTTCTGGATCCCTTATGCATGTCAACACTCTCCCCTGTTGCATATTTTTGCTTTTGATTACTAAAGCAACATGAAATATTTTGAGTTGATAGAAATGGGAACTCTGATACTTTTAATTTATGCACGCATTTCTTTAATGAGAACTTCTCAAATCTTCGTAGTTGAATAAACCAGGTAATATTTCTTCTTAATATTCTCCAGTTAGAAGGAGTTCCTAGCAATTCTGTAGGAACTATACTCCTAATCATTGCCCATACAAATGACACTACCTGACTTCTCAAGCAATAGCAAGTATTTGCTTCAAACTGAGGTTCAGTTTCCTTGCAATATGCAGTATGAAAACCATGAGCTTTCTCAGGAACATTTTTCTTTGATTCAGCCTGAAATGAAAATTTCAGAAGTATTATATTTTTCTTAGAGGAAGCAAGACGTGATTAAATTAGAGTGATAGCTTAAAAGATGTGCAATGCAGTGTGCAATTCTATGATGAGCTCCCATTTAACAAACCCCCCTATCCCCTCAACTGAAAAATTCAGAAGTATTATATTTTTCTTAGAGGAAGCAAGAAGTGATTAAATTAGTGAGATAGCTTAAAAAATGTGCAATACAGTGTGCAATTCTATGATGAGCTCCCATTTAACAAACCCCCCTATCCCAACCCCACCCCGCGCGCCCAAAAAAAAAGGCCAACCACCCCCCACCCCCACTAAAAAGAAGAAAGAAAAAAGAAAATTGCATAGTCAATCTCAGTTTCCACAGTTATCAAGGCATGGATATTATGCACTACGGTGTTCAAAATGCATAGGAAACTGAGCAAGGTGTAACCTCATAATGTAAAATTGAGAATGCTAATTATGCATTCACACAACTTGTACATAACAAAATAGTCCCAATACTTAACTTAAAGTTGGTGCTAGATTTTCCAGTATCATTTAATTCTGGAACAGCACAATGCTTATCCAATAATCTCAGATGTTGGCAACACTGTGTCCTGCGTACGACCCTCTTAAACAACTTAACAAGTGAGTGGTACCTTCAGAACCAAAAACAAGCAGTTAAAGCAGAACCACCCACCAAAAATAAAAAACTGATGTATTGGCTTCAAGTGCAATTATTTAATGCCCTAATATGATCATAAACATGTCCATATTTTATACGTCAGTAAAAGTTTTCATGTATCTGTGCTCTAAGACACAGTATGGCTTCCATCTGAAGAAGCTCATTTTAATGATAACCATCATTTCATTCCAGACTTTAGTCTAAAGTACGAACATTGGCTATAACATTGTTGTCCCCTTTGACCTTAATCCCTTTCAGAGCCTTTAAACTGCAGTCCTGGTACTTGTTGAGCAAACATTGTCATTACTCATGATTGAAAGTTTGGAACTATCTCATGCATAAGTCTCCTATTCTATCTGGCAGAGGAGCTATTTAACGGTTCCATATCTAAGAGCTTATAAGAACTATGTAATCAATATTATACAGTAAGAAGAAATTTGGATTGTAGAGATCAAATCATTAAATTGAAATTAACATCCATGCCACTTCAAAAAACAATAATTGTGCCATGACAAATCAATAAAGCCCTATAAGGTATCATCATACAATTAAAAAAATGATCCACAACCAAAATATATGAATATGCCACTTACATGCATGCTGATTTGTTGACACAGAAGCCACTACTCTGGCAGCATGGCATTTCCTGAGTTGCATTTATCTCAGATAAGCCAAAGATATTGCCAATAAGAAATTTTGCACCAGCAATATTGGACTTTAGAGAATTTAGTATATCTGAAGATTATTAAGGTACTGTGTTCTTTTGCACCAAAGAGAAAGCATGGCAGAAGCTCATAGCATCACAAACTTTAAGGTCAAACTGTGTTTCTTTGGTAAATAAAATGCATAATTGCACAACAAAAGAAGAAATAAAAAAAAAAATACAAGGGGTATTGACAACCAAAGTACCATTAGTTGCCGATCATTCAGTCTATCAAGTCAGGTGAAAACAATGGAAATGAAGGGCAATTTTATAATGGAGAGAGGAAAAATTAGCTACATGTACATTTAAAATTGAACTAGAGGATACGTTTTACTGGAAACATTGATGAAGAACGTTCCATGTCATAAAACATGGATTTCCGATTAATATAAGCCCCTTTGGCGACTACCAAGGGCTTAGGAGCTTGTGATACTGAAAAACAAGGCATCTGCAGAATAGATCATATCCAAAAGGAAAATTTTCAAAGTTAAAAAATAAATAAATAAACAGTAAATATCAGGGAGAAATGTCTATCATTGCATTGAACAAATCTAAATGTTCACTAGGAGGCATAAAGTGATTCAATCTTCTTAATATGTGTAATGTGTATAGATCAACCAAAATTTAGTCTCTCTAACCCTCTTGAGGCAAAGGATCTTTTAGTCACTGACAATCACATCTATCTCAGAATCTCCATGCCAACAAACACCATTCTAGCCATGTATGTGTTAATATTGATTATGGTACTGATATCTCCTAATTGATGTTCTACTTCCAGCTTCTGTTACTTTCTTGGAGATGCTCATTAACCAGAAGAGTGAGCCTTGACATACTGCATCTTGTTCTCGTGCTCAAGCAGGCACCATGAGTAAATAGCCACAACTACCTGCTGAGATTGTTTGGTTGTATGTCTTATGTTTGCTACTTTGTTGGGAGATTACTATTTCTGCACCTAAACCCTTTATTCTGATAATAGAATGGCAATCACTATTAATCCAGACTTTCATAATGATAACACAACAGTGACACTCAGTTTGTCATATACAAAAGAAAGCAAAAAAGGAAATCAATGTAGCTGTAAATGATTGAAATGTTTATATACAACGTAATACACAAACTCCATTATCAAAATTCAATGGGATGTTATCATGTCACGCTCCAAAAATCTTTGATAACAATTTACAAAACTAACAGAGTTTGATGTTTAAAGTATTCCATAATGTGTTGAAATGAAGGTACAATTCAATTATCAATTCATGTGGGGATCATTAATAAAAGTGTAACCATGCTAGGCACACAGAGCATATATCTAAAAATTCTTCTAGATCAGGCCACAATATTAGGTTTCATGTACTAAAAGAACCTTTCTCTTTCTATTAGTAAGTTACACGGGCATTTAGTGAGCCTTGAACACTCAAACTCACCCTCCAACCATTATTGTGGGAAAAGGAAGTGCCATTGAGCTAGAGTTAACTGGCAGAATGGAACCCCTCCAACATATCAAACCAAAATTGAACTTGACAGAAAGATCCTTTGTAGGGAATCACCTTTTCACAACTATTTAAGCAAGAATTCACATCATCCTGGAGCCTCCCAGATACGCTATCTTTTTCTGTAAGAATTGTTGCAGAAGAGGTCTTAATGCTGGTTTCTTCAAAATTTAAATGCCTTCGCTTTCTATGACGCAGCCAACTAAATGGCCTTGAACGCTTTCTAGACTTTGCCACTATCTGATTTGAGATTTTTGGAAGTTCCTCATTTGAGTCCCCTTCAGTATTATTGGTACCAGTTCCAATAATTGGTGTGACTTCTTCCAATAAACTCGTTCGAGAACACTTGTTTCCATGAAGCCGACTAAATGATCTTGAACAACGCCTAACATTGGAGCCAACACAATCTCTACTGAGTTTCTGTATTTCTAACATTGAGTTAGCACAGTCAACTAAAGCCCTCTTCTTGTTGGATCCTGAGAAAAGTTGGGAAAAAATCAGCATTTGGACTCCCATCAATCTTTAAGAAATGAGATGTTATATAATGACTGAACTATCTAATGCAAATACAATAACCACAAAAGCAAAAAGTAATAAGGACAACAAGAAAAGGGAAAGACCTATTCGAAATGAATGCCCACAAAATGATGGGAACAGGTCAGGTAAGAAAAGACCAAGAAAGAAGCAGGCCTAAAGTCAGAAAGAGGCTACCAAGCAGAGGACGTTTGGAAAAAGGCAGTTTATTTTTGCTATTATTCATGAATTTCATTGTACTTTTTGGTATTATTCATAAGTCTTACTATACTGTTTCAGTTAACTTTTAGTTTTATGTACAGTACTTTCAACAAAAAAAATTTAATTTCAACTAAATAAACTATTCTCAAATGAACTTGTAAGTCTATGACAGTTGCATTTTATCCCATACAACAGAAGTGCTTAAACTTTAAAAAAGAAAGGCAATATATACCATCAGATTCTATTTATTATTTATTTAAATTGTAAAATTGATGTGACTGTGTATAATTATCTGATTGTATTAGAGTGTTCAAATGTGAACATGGTGGCATTAAATATATTATTTAAAATTTAAAATAATTTGTATTCACCAACCCTTTAGTTCTGCATTGGATATTTCAAAAAACTTCATTTTACACATTAGGCTAAAATATTAACATAGCATTTTGAAAAATTAGAGGTCCGTTTGGTAATATTGTTCTAATAACGTTGTTTAAACGTTATAAAAATACGTATAAGTAAAAAAATATTGTAAAAATTCTTATTATATTGTTTAAATAACGAAAACTACCAAACAACCCCTAAATGGTACTTATGGTGAGGTGTGTAATAACATTATATATAAGGGAATTTTGATGCAACCAACACATGTTTACAGAACTTGTACAGGTCATTACCACATTTATCAAGTGAAGTAGGTTGATCCTGAGGCTCCAATGTTTGGCTGGAAAATTTGAGGCATAAATCACTTATAGGAGGCCCTGATACCTGATAATGTTTCTTACAAGGAACTGGCACAAATATTGATGTGTACTTTAAAAGATAAAGCATGACATCATCCCCAACCTGCATAAAACAAAATGCAAGTTTCACCTTAATTCATAGTAAAAATAGGTAGCCATTGATGTAGATGTTAGTTAAAGGAAAAAAAAAAAAAAAAAAAAACAGAGAAGAAGTACCCTTTGTAAGAGAAGACACCAAGCTGGAGAGCATAGAAGTTCCATAATGGGGGTTGAATGATTAATCTGTAAACCCCATTTCCCAAAAAAGGTTGATAGCAGAAACATAGTAAGCAAAACAAAGAAAGAAAGAAAGCTTGCCTTATCATAAGCATTGCAAATAACATTAGAAGACATGGGTTGCTCAGAAATCAGTATTTCAATGGTCCTTTGCACAATCTGAGATTGGGACCAGCGAGAGTGGGGGTTGAAACGCGAGAGAGGAGGCGCATTTTCAGAGACCACAAGGAAGCATTGATTCAAGAGCTTCCGGTACTGTGGGGGGTCCTTCTCGTCTCTCACCAATGACGACATTGAAGAAGGCAGCAGCGACTCGATTGTGCTCGCCAGACTCCGCGCGCGCTTGCGGAATAGCCGCCATAGCACCTCCGGAACCCTCCTCCGTTTCTTAGTCTTAACCATTTTTGTTACCAACACCAACGCCAACACCAACAGGATTTCTCTTTTTCTTCTCAAAATCACAAAAAGATAAGGAAACTTGTTTTTTCTATGCTTGCCGCTTCACTGCCTCAAATCAAATGTAATAATAGCAGCTAAAGATTTCAAATTTTCAATCCATCGTAAGTAGTGCCATTGAAATGACATTTTTCCCGCCATCAATAACAACGGCAACATTGTCTCACAAAGATGATTTGTTGTGAAAGTCAACATAGAAAGAAAAGGATCCCGTTCCTCTCCATTTCAAAGTGAAATGGAGAGGGTCCAGTTCACGGTGGAGATTTTTCTAGAAATGATCCACGTTCATAAACGCGCCACGTCATAACTTAACCCACTAAACCCAAACCACACTTAACTACGCTTAAACTAGAGACTCTTTTAACTTAACCTGATCCTTCAGCTACCCAAAAAAGCAAATAACTCCCTCTTCCTTCAGATCTTTCTCTACCCAAAATTCAAAAACTCTCTCTCACCATTGCTCAATCTCCATGGTTACAGCTAGCAGCCACTGCGTCCTACACCTTCACTACCGGCGGAGTTCCGGTACATTCCTGTCTCTCTCCTTCGGCCGCTGGAGGTGTTATCGTCGGTGCCACCACCATTGGTGGCCGTCGGGTCCTCCTCTCTTTCTCTTTATTGTCGTTTATCTTTTATTTTTTCTTTTTGTTTCTCTTTTCATTTGCCTTTTAGAATTGACTGAATCCCTTAGAGTTTTGTTTAGTGATTGGGTTTCCTTTTGAGTATAAAGCTTGATGATGTGCTTTGGGTTTGAAAAATTGGGGCTTTTGGATACAGCCGAATGTGTTTTGATCAAGTATCTGCCTGTAGTTGTTGTGTGGTGTTGTCTTTGACATCAGTCCAAAAATTATGTTGCTTGGTCATGAGCTCATGATGTATGCTAAAAATCATTATGAAATTTCTCCCTTTTTTTTCCTAATTTTTTTAGGTATCTGTTCTTTTTCTAAATTTGGATTGACTATGCAGATGGGTATTTTTCTAGTGGATAATATATTTTGTTTCTTGTAGTTCATTTTAAAGATATAAACTGTGGCTCTTGATAGGTAATGAGGTACAGTGTTTGTGAGCTTAGAATTCTTGATTTGTTATGCACAACTGGTTTTCTAAGCTATATTGCACTCTTATTTGCTTATCAAAAAGTTTTTTCCCTCCTTTCTTGATTTCTTTTAGTCTGAAGGTTTTATTATGTCTTTTCCAACTAGTGGTATATGTTGATTTAGTGCTGACATCTAGAGATTTCTATTTATGTAGGTGTTAGAAGTTGACAGTAAGAATGTAAAAGCTCTGTACAGGAGAGCACAAGCATACATACAACTTGTTGATTTGGATCTGGCAGAACAGGATATCAAAAAGGCTCTTGAGATAGACCCAGACAACAGGTATGTTCACTAATTTTGTCAATAATGGGCTATGTTTTCTTGTCAACTGGAAAAGGTTGTGTTATCTTCAGTACAATTCACTCAATTCAGGGTTTTAGTCATTTACATTAGGATGTTGGTTGTGTTGTCAGGGATGTGAAGCTGGAGTCCAAGATTTTGAAGGAGAAAGTGAGAGAGTATGACAAGAAGAATGCCCAGTTTTATGGCAGCATCTTTGCAAAGATGAACAAATTAGAGCAAGCAAGATCAGCAGTAAGTTCACCAACCCCAACCTTTATAAACATTGTCTTTTGTCTGGATTTATTACTCTAGTTTGATATGTCTTTGAAGTCATTCATTAGTGATTGCTTTTGTGTCTTGTATGAGCAGAATACACCGCAAAAGCAGGAGCCAGTGCCAATGATAATTGACAGCAAGGTCTAAACAGCTACAGTTTAAGAATTGAGGTTGTGGTTTTTTTTTTTTTTTTTTTTGAGAAACAATTGAGGTTGTGTTAGATTCAGTGAACAGTTATGGAATGTAGATTAGTGGAGTGGTACCAAATTAACCAGTGAGATGTATTATCCTTCTAATAAAAGTGGTCATTTTATGCTTGCAATGGTCTACTTGCATTATCAGTTTGTCACTGTCCTCACTACAATATAAGAATTGAGGTTGTGTTGGATGTGTTGAAGCCTGGTTTACCCTTTGCCTGAACATTGTTCTTGTTAGAAAGCACCTGATGTCCCTTGTTTGTTTCTTTGCTTCAACTTTTCTGCTTTCATTTTTTTCTCTTTTGAAACCCTTATTTAAGGGTAAAATACAAACAATGTTATCCTTTTCAAAGACAGTTGAAAAACCTTAATATTTGCCCCCTGTTAAGATGGACAAAGTATCACATTCAAGTTTCAACCAGAATGTCCCGAGTAAAAAGTAGCACCCCAATAGCACTAGAGACTAAAAAAAAAGGCAGGGGTTCTCCACAAACTTTGATAGGGCTTTTGTAACATTTGACTGGCACAACTCGATGGTCTTGACTTGATCTTGAACTACAAAATTTGATATAGAATCCGTTATTTGCAAGCAATATTTGCCCCCTGCCTTGATCTTGAACTATAAATTTGATTTAGAATCCGTTATTTGCAAGCAATATTTGCCCCCTGCCGTATGTCGCTGATTGCTTGCTGCACTCCTAAATTTGGGAAATCAACAGCAAGGTTCTTCCCCTTTAATCAAATTGGTCCAATAACAACACTTCTGCATGTATGAAACCTATAAGAAGGGAATCTAATTTACAGATCTTTAGAGTTCACGTTTGGAACAACTTATCATGCAGAGCAAGTTACAATTCTTGTCAAAGCATATTGTCAATATCTACTATTTGCATTGAATCACATGAAGCAAATGCAATACTTACATTGAACCACTTGAATCAAATATGGTATCTAATACCATGAGACATCCAAAAGGATAAATGAATCAAATTCCAATCCAATTCTAAACATTTTAAAATTGGAATTGACAATCCAATTGCAATTTCAACTCCAATTCCCACTCCAAATCACACCCCTAAGTTAAAATAATGTTACGTCTAGAATATATGGCCATTCCCAAAGTTTAATTTATTAATTCTACAAAGAACGACAACCAGGTGTACAATAATCAGTAAAATGCTTGTGGTCAAGATGGAAAGGAATCAGATTATTGCTACAAATATTGAGCACCACTCAAGCCTAAAGAAGAGAATTGATAATTTTGCAGTGTAAAAACCGATAAGAACAAAGCCATAGTTGCCAAAATGTAGAGGGGATGAACAAAAGCATTAAAATTGGATATAGAGGTCTGGGTTCTAAATTTTACTATAGGGAAAAAGTTGCAATATAACTATTACAGGAACTGGCAATACCATGAAAAGAGCACAGCTATAACAATAAAAAGAAATTCTACTACAATAGAATGATGGATAAAGAGGGCAGCACCCAACAAGTGCTATTTTTGCTTAAGTCTGACTCTTGTCAATCACAAACTAGTTAAAGCATCTAATTTGAAACAACTAAACATGCCACAAAATCTTCAGAGATCCATCAATAATGATAAACATTGGCCCATCTAGGCAGGTGTAACAAAAACAAGTTGCAAAAAGACCAAAACTATGACTAATAAACTACTTAAGCTGCGGCACCCTTCCCCTTCTTCCTTTGGATCTTCTTCATACAGAACTCAAGTTCTTTTCCTTCCAAAATGTATCTGATAGAAAAAACAAATTGGTTTGGAAACAGAATAAGACGACACAAAACTGAATACAAAAGAAAAAATGTAAAAAATTTTGTGCTCACCCATCAGATCTACCACATTGTCCTGGTCGAGAAGAGATGCATGCCAACAGCCTACCGCCCCCAAACTGCTCTTTGATATGTGCATCAAGTGTATGACCTTGCTGATGCTTCTCTAGCTTCCTGGCGACATGGTTACTCTTTTTTGTATAACTCTCACTATCTGATCACTTGCTAAGCTTCACATCATGCACCTGCACTGCACATGCCTCAATATAGCCAAGTACACGCACCCTTTATCACCACAACAGGCACACCTCATCACACTACTAGGCACCACCCACACACTACTAAGCACAGCACACACACTAACTTAACAAAGTTTCTACATATATCCAAAACATATATTTTTCTACAAGATTTCACCAAAATGGTAGAACTTGTATAAAGAACTTATACAAGAGTGAGAACATGTGGTCTACACTAACAAAAAACAATCTAAAATTTAGCACTAATCCCCCTCCACCTCCAACAGCTGCCTTTTCTCGCTCTTGGTGATAGAACAATTAGCTCATAAGGACCGCCATTGTATAACCATTCATCAACGGCAGCAGCTTCCCATATTGGGTATAGCATCCATTTAATCATGCCATTCAACCTAACAAAATAACAAAGAGTGATTTCAATGATAAACTGATAACCATATATCAAAATTTCAAACTAACAGCAGGCACAAATGAAGCTATAAGATCACTATCACTACTAAATATGTAAATTTGTTGAGGGTTTAGCTTAGGAACTTCCACATTAAGAACTCAGCTAAAGGACCTTACCATACCACTGTACAGAGCTTTTACATTCTTACTGTCAACTTCTAACACCTACATAAATAGAAATCTCTAGATGTCAGCACTAAATCAACATATACCACTAGTTGGAAAAGACATAATAAAACCTTCGGCTAAAAGAAATCAAGAAAGGAGGGAAAAAACTTTTTGATAAGCAAATAAGAGTGCAATATAGCTTAGAAAACCAGTTGTGCATAACAAATCAAGAATTCTAAGCTCACAAACACTGTACCTCATTACCTATCAAGAGCCACAGTTTATATCTTTAAAATGAACTACAAGAAACAAAATATATTATCCACCAGCAAAATACCCATCTGCATAGTCAATCCAAATTTAGAAAAAGAACAGATACCTAAAAAAATTAGGAAAAAAAAGGGAGAAATTTCATAATGATTTTTAGCATACATCATGAGCTCATGACCAAGCAACATAATTTTTGGACTGATGTCAAAGACAACACCACACAACAACTACAGGCAGATACTTAATCAAAACACATTCGGCTGTACCCAAAAGCCCCAATTTTTCAAACCCAAAGCACATCATCAAGCTTTATACTCAAAAGGAAACCCAATCACTAAACAAAACTCTAAGGGATTCAGTCAATTCTAAAAGGCAAATGAAAAGAGAAACAAAAAGAAAAAATAAAAGATAAACGACAATAAAGAGAAAGAGAGGAGGACCCGACAGCCACCAATGGTGGTGGCACCGACGATAACACCTCCAGCGGCCGAAGGAGAGAGACAGGAATGTACCGGAACTCCGCCGGTAGTGAAGGTGTAGGACGCAGTGGCTGCTAGCTGTAACCATGGAGATTGAGCAATGGTGAGAGAGAGTTTTTGAATTTTGGGTAGAGAAAGATCTGAAGGAAGAGGGAGTTATTTGCTTTTTTGGGTAGCTGAAGGATCAGGTTAAGTTAAAAGAGTCTCTAGTTTAAGCGTAGTTAAGTGTGGTTTGGGTTTAGTGGGTTAAGTTATGACGTGGCGCGTTTATGTACGTGGATCATTTCTAAAAAAATCTCCACCGTGAACTGGACCCTCTCCATTTCACTTTGAAATGGAGAGGATCCGGATCCGAAAGAAAAATGCAATTTACTTGTTTTGAAAACTTTTTACAAGGAAAGAAAAAAGATTTTTTTTTTTATTTTTATTTTTTACAATTTTATATCAAATAGAAAAATGACAAGGATATACACATACTCATTCCCACACTTTACTTATGTGTCAACTCTTAATTAGATTTCAACATTTTCACATGAGTCTATCGCATGTACTTGAAAAAACTGAAATCCATGAAAGATTTGAAACATAAACAAGGTGTGAATTTGGATTAATGAATGGGTGTATCCCTAATTATTTGAGTGTAAGAATGAATGAGTCCCTAGCATTTTTCCATAAAATATCATAACACATTAACGCCCCATTTTATTGCCTCAGTCACTCCCTCTCTCTTTCTCTAGTCATTCTCCCTTCTAAGTATCTCTTCTCCAAAATAAATCAAACCCCCATGCTTCTCTAACCAAACTAAACCCTCATTTGGGAGGAAGGAATGGAATGGCAAGATTTAGCAAGTGGAGCTCTCAAAGGCAAGAAATCGAAGATTGATTACTTGGGCTCAAGGATGACCAAATCCAATGGGTAAGGGGTACCCAACATGATCAAACTTGAAACTGCTAGGTTTTTCTAATATATCATGGGTAAAAGGAATCGAGTCACATTTTCCTTGGTTAGGTTCAAGTATTACTCAAATTCAATTCTTTTTTTTTTTAAGGTCTAAATTTAAAATAATACCGCGCCAGTTGTATCAAAATCTATACTTTATAAACATAATTGCAAAATAATCAAATCAGATATTTCACCACTACTCTTATGGGTATTAGTGGGGTGGTTATTTTTGTGCATATATTTATTATTTATTGAATTTTTTTTTGTGCACATATTT
Source organism: Quercus lobata (assembly GCF_001633185.2). Lineage (NCBI taxonomy): Eukaryota > Viridiplantae > Streptophyta > Magnoliopsida > Fagales > Fagaceae > Quercus > Quercus lobata. Next base: position 60,665,003 of record NC_044908.1, read on the forward strand.
ATTATTTATTGAATTTTGATACAATTGAAGTGGTATTATTAATTTTGTGTATGTAACAATAGTCTGAGCATTCTGTTTAGCTCACCCTGATTTTTTTTTTTTTTTTGGTAAACAGAGAGAAAAATATATTACATAAAATCAGCAGTTACAACTCGAGTGACTCGGTTATACAAAACAGCATTAGCATCATTAGATAAGACCTCCATAATACCAAAAGGGGGGGGTCATATAGTAAACAAAAGGTTCAGACAGACTATGGCCAAGTTTAGCAAGGAAATCAGCGGCTTTGTTGGTCTCCCTATAGCAATGTTGCAGCTGGACCTCCTGGAAAGCTTGAAGAATGGTCCTGCAAGTATCCACAATGGGTTGGGTTAGCCGATTGGTGGCTTTAGTGTTAGCTCACCCTGATTGCAACGTCACACTAGTCTACTTTAATAGCATTGAAATTTGTGGCTAACATAACATGGTCTTTGACTCTTGTTGCACGACTTTAATAGCATTGAAATATGTGGCTAATCTTTCCCTCCAAAAAAGAAATATGCGGCTAACCTCTTTGACTTTTGTTGCATGTAGTGTAACGCTGCAATCAAGGCGAGCTAAAAGGAATGCTTAGATCATGGAGAATGCTAAATCCAAATGTAAGGAGACTTTGGCATTTTAAGTTTTAAAGTGCTTTGCATCAGGGAATGCTAAACCCAACTGTTGTAATTTTTTTTGCAATACTGCTACAATTGCACTATAACAGCATTCTAAAAAAAAAAAAAAAAAAAATTATTCCACCTTTTTCTCCTGAAATTTCTCTCTCTTTTATCTCATTATTTCAGTTCTCTTCTCTCTCTTCCTTTTCTGTTTCTCCATCTGCTCTCTCCTCTCTTTAGACCCAAACACCATTCTCCTCCTAACATCAACATCACACATCACAGTGGCTTATTTTTCTGGTGGGTTGCGATTCGGCGGATTTTGTGGTTGCTTTTTTTTTTTTTTTTTTTTTTTTTTTTTTTGCTTTGCTTTGACCGGTGCTTAAAGGAAGAGGTGGGTATGGCTGAAGTGGGTTGTTGGTTGTGGTTGGGTCATGGTTGGGTCGTGGTTGGGTTGTTGGTTGTCGGAGATCGCCAGATCGGCGTCATGGCGAGATCAGCGTGGGTCACGATGATGGGTTTGGTGGAGATTGGCGTGGGTCACCGCATGGTTGGCTGGTTCTTTTGGGTTCTGCCTTTCCGACGGCTTTTTTTTTTTTTTTAATATTGGTTTTTGTTCCGATGGGATTTTGGTGGGCAGTGGGCAGAGGTGGGTATGGTGGAGGCGTGGTGGTGGTGACTGGGCAGTGGAGGTGCGGTGATAGAGGTTGAGGGAAGGTGGAGGAAAAAATTGGAAAAAAACAAAAAAAGAAAAAATATATTTTATTATGTAGATATATTATTTTAATGTGTAGTATGGCAAAATAGAGTTTTGGGATGTTGGGTGTGTTGTAAAATGATATGGTATAATTGATAAAGTAATTTTTTGAAATGATAAAATGGGATAGAGTAGCATTTCCTGATGCTAATGCTTAGAGTGGATTAGGATTCAGAGCAATATCCCAAGCTAAAAGGAATGCTTAGACTGGATTAGGATCGTGCAAATGGCGGCTCCAAGTTAGAGTCAGGGTAGTCAAGACTACCCTAGCCTAGAAAAAAAATCATTATTATATATAAAATTTAAAAATTTTATGACTTTTTTACCTTAAAATAAATGTGACCACCCTAAATTTTTTTAGGTCCAATATAATTAAACTTTGGACAAAATTTAGCAACAAACTTGGTTGTATATTAAGATTACAACTCCACTCAATATTTTTTTATTAAATATGAATTTTAACAATTCCATAATTAGATTACATTTTTTTTTCCTTATATCCTCCATGTTTACAAAACTTCAAGAAGATTAAAGATAAATAGCTTATGTCATCAATCAAATGTTTAATTTTTGAGTTTTTGTAATCTAAAATTATACACAAAAAATAAGTTTATAGATCAAATAGTAAATAACATTCGATTGACATGAAACTTGACATGTGTTTTATGAATATAAAAAACATACAATTCAACGGTTAGATTTTCAAAATATGTAATCATGTTAATTTGTTTAGTGAAAGCTGTAGTTTTAGGTTACAACTAAGTTTGTAGTCAAATTTTGGTCATTTTAACAATATATTGTACAAACAAAAAGAAAAATCCAAGAAAATTTTTATTTGACTAAAATTTTAAAAGAGGTATAGCTTGCAGCATTGATAATGAGATATAACTATCTTTTTTATTAAATATTGTATAATTTAAGTTTCTTAATGACCACATTGGAAAAAATTCATAGAGCTGCCACTGGGTGCAATTCATCATTTCCATTCACAAATTTTATTCACTTTTTACCTTTTTAATTTTCATTTTTTACTTCTTTAAAATTTTTCTTAACTTTTTTGAATTAATGGTTGAGATTGAAAGTTGCTTTTTGCAACTATTAATCTCAACCATTCAGAGGAATTGCATCAGGTTAGAGTAATGTTGCACCAACTTTTGACACCAGCTTTTAGGGAAAATTATTGAATACTCCGGAAGTATCATAAATGCGTACTTCCTCCTCTCACATGAATTGTGGGTTCCACCATAAATTTAATTAGTGAGACTCACAATTATGTGAGAGGGGAGAGTACGCATTTATGGTAATCCAAGAGTACCTAATAATTACCCAGCTTTTAGTATTAGCTTTTAGTTTTTATGTACATCATTTTAAAACTTTACTTTTTCCTGCATTTTCTCAAATTTTCAAGATACAAGTATATTTTAGCAAAAAAATTTTAACAAAAAGCTAAATACGCTGTTTCTAAACAGATATATTAGTTAGGGTTGGGTTTTTAATTTAAGTTGATGAACTTTTTTTTTTGTTGGATCCATTTTTTTAAAATAATTGTTTTGTGAAAATGAGAGTCCATTTGATAAGAGATTTCTAGTAACGTTGTTTGTATTTATTGGAAATATGTATAGGTGAAAAAGTGTGTGAAAATACGTGTAATGTTGTTTAAACAACAGTAACAAACAAGCTCTAAGTTACCAAAAACTATAAAGTTTGTCTCATATTTCAGTAATAAGCTACCAAAAATTATAAGATATTGAACAAACACTCAGTTAAAGAAGTATTTGCTATTTATTTTTACTACTTTTCAATATAGTGAGACTTGTTGGATTGTTTCATAAACAATTCATTCACACACCCTGTACAATATATATATATATATATATATATATATATATATATATATATATATAAATGGCGAAGAAACAAATTTTGAAATATCTTGATTCCATTCATGACTAAAATCTTGAAAATTTTAGAAGTGTTACAAAATATTTGAAACTCGTGAGAAATGTCAATTATTATAGTTTTTTCATTGATGTGTTTGATAATAATATTTCCTTTTAAATTCTAAAATTATTTATTTATATACACTTTTTAAAAAAATACATTTTTAGAGGACAAATATTCTTTATGAACTTTCCAATGCAACAAGTAAATCTAATAACTTTCCAAAAAAAAAAAAAAAAGAGGAAAAAGAAGTAAATCTAATTAATAAGATTCTAAAAAAGTTCCTTCTTAAAAAAAAAAAAAAAAAGGTTAAGCAAAAAGCTACGTCTAAAATGGCTGATATTACTGTTTGGTAAAGGCGTAAAGTAAAATAGCCTAGTAAATAACTCCAGTTAGGTCTATCTTCTCACCCGGATTAGGATTCAGTGCAATTCACCCTACCATGTCTCACAAAAATATTTTACTTTTTACTTTACTTTAATTTTTTTCTTAACTTTTTAAATCAATGGTTGAAATTGAAAGTTGCTTTTTGCAACTATCAATCTCAACCCTCCATCCAAATAAATAAATAAAAAATCTCAACCCTCCATAGCAATTGCATAAGGTGCAATACCTAGAGCATTGCACCTGATCTCAATCCCTTCTCACCCACTGTGTACTACTGTGCCGGTCTCTGTGTACCACTGTACCGGTCTCTGTTTGGCCATATAATTATTAACTAGTTCATAGCTTTAGTTAGGGGTGTACAGCCAACCCACCAACCCGCCAAAACCGACCCGACCCAACCAAACCCATCGGATTGGGTCAATTTTTAGGACTTGGTGGGTTGGGTTGGGTTACAAAATTTTTTTTGATAGTGGGTCGGGTTGGGTTTGTGTCACAAAATTCCAAACCCACCAAACCTGACCCGACCCACCCATATATTTAATATATATTTAAAATATATTATATAATTAATAAATTTTTTTAAATAACTAGCTCTTCCTATCCTATATAAAAGTCAATTAGTACACACAAACCCAAGTAAATTACTATTGTTGTTTAGTCATTAGTGTTGTTTGCCTTTAAAGAGTTACATTGATACTAATCTTTGGGTTTTTTAATATGTTTATATTAATATTTTTTTCTACTCAATTTAATAATTAAAAAAATTGTCAAACCCATGGGTTCAACCCAACCCATGTGGGATGGGTTGGGTTGGATTGAGTTTTTTTTAACCTGTCATGGTGGGTTGGGTCAAAAAATCTCTTTAGTCCAACCCAAACTGACCCATGCACACCCCTAGCTTTAGTGTACAAGTCTAAGTCTTTTTCACCATTAAAAAAAAAAGTCTAAGTCTTTTTCTTTTTTAATTTAATTTATGGAGTATTTAGTTTTTACCTTGGTTGATATATGTGTATTACAGTACCACTACTGCCACAATAGGCAATAGCTTTAGGCTTTAGGCTTTATCTACTCTTCCCTTTAATGTTTTAATAATATTTTATATTAGATTTTAATTTGAAAATAGTGGTTTTCTATTTGGTTACTTCGATTTTAGTAAATTAAAATTTTCTTTTTAAATAATAAGTAAGAGCATTCTTATCAATAGAGTTTCTCTCCCAGGTAGGAGTTCTCTCCCTCTCCTCTCAAAAAAGGAGTTCTCTCCCTCTCGTTTTTTAGTATCGAGCACTCCCTCCTTCTTTCTCCATTTGGGTTTTTTCCTTGGGTATACCCATCACCCCTTCCTAACGTCGCCATGGAACAAGCGGTGGCAGAAGGATTACTCAACCTCCATCTCACAAAGGAGGAAGAAGAAGAAATCTCAATAACAACAAGGAGCAAATTAGAGCTTCTAGAGGAATGTGCTTTGAGCCTCTTTGGTAGATTGCTATCAAACTGACATCAAAACCAAAGGGCACTGAAGAACATGCTAACATTAGCATGGAAAATGGGCTCCGACCTGCAGATTGTAGATGTGGGAAACAATATACTACAGTTCAAATTTAGCTCCGAGTACCAACTGAAGTGGGCTGAAAAAAATGGGTCATGGAATTTCGACAATAATCTCCTATTACTGTGCAGATGGAAAAAAGGTCTCTCAGATACAAACATCACTTTCACCCACTCCCTTTTCTAGGTCCAGATTTAGGGACTCTCCTTTGAGTACATGTCAGACGAGGTAGGTAGAGACCTTGGAAATAGTTTGGGGAAATTCATTGAGTCAAACCGAAGAGCAAGACAGATAGATCAAGCAAAATTTATTCGAATCAAGGTGGATTTACAACTTGATAAACCTCTTAGGTGTGGGGGTAAGGTAGTTAGTGCAGATGGTGAAAAATTCTGGGTAAATTTCAAGTATGAAAGGCTTCCTACCTTCTGCTTCCACTGTGGTAGACTGAGGCATGATGACAAGCACTGTCCGGAGATCACGGACCAACAAAGCTCATCCAAACAATATGGCAACTGACTCTGAGCGTAGGGAAATTCGAAGTGGGGGACGGAAAAATCAAGATCCACTAGTAATGGGGGTCGGAGTGATGGTAATGAAGATAGAGTAGAGGAAAATATTCAAACAACAACAAAAAACTCCTACGCTTTAGCAACAGATGGTGGTGAAGGCAGCTCAGGTAGCGACGGCAACTGGAGAAAGAAAAATTCAAAAAATATGGAGATGTGTGATGTCGCAAGCTTCAAGGAAAATCAGTTAGCAAGAAATCAGAATGGATGGGACTACTCTATGCGGGTGGTACACTGCACCACGTAACTGTCAGGGGCACATGATGAGGCAGCTGCTCCCTCCAACGGTCCACCAAGAGATTTGAAAAAGGACAAAGAAGCATTGGATGCCCTTTCTCTAATGGGCCAGTAGGCCCAAGCAGGAACAGAGTCTATGGAAGTCTCCAACCCACTCAAACTCATGGCTGACCCAACCGAAACTAATGAAAGAAATAAGGGAACCGAGGGCCCTGAAATAGAAAGGAAAGTGAAAGCAAAGGCCCAATGGAAGAAAATAGCAAGAGAAAAAGGGAAAAACAAAAGCCCAAAAGCTGAAGTCCAACCACCAATTGCAGGGATTAAAAGGGTGGGAAAGCTAATATTTGAAGAAGGGGAAGAATCATTGCAAAAAAGGAGATGTACAATCTCTAATACAAGTCAATCTGAAACTGAAGAGGGATCGGTGGTGGCTGCAAGGTAGCACCGCTGGGAGCCATGAATCCCTTAAGTTGGAATTGTCGGGGGCTTGGGAACCCCCAGTTAGTCAGAGTGCTACATGACTTAATGCGGCGTTAGGATCCCAAAGTGGTCTTCCTTATGGAGACTAAATAAAAAACTAGACGTATGGAAAGGATAAAGAATAGAATTGGGATGGCAAATGGCCTTATTGTTCCCTGTATAGGCCAAAGTGGAGGACTTGCTCTCTTATGGGTAAGAGAAGTTGACTTGGAAATTAAAAGCTTCTCAAAGAACCACATAGATGCAACTATCATAGAGCCTGGCAACAACTTCAAATGGAGGCTAACCGGCTTTTATGGTCACCTTGAGACCCATCGAAGGTATGAATCTTGACACCTTTTAGCATTTCTTCATAATCAGTCCCAACTTCCTTGGCTTTGTTTAGGAGATTTTAACGAAATTTTATCAATTGAGGAAAAATTAGGAGGAGCTCCTAGACCCCAACAATAGATGGATGACTTTAGAAAAGTAGTAGATTATTGTGGTTTTCAAGACTTGGGCTATATAGGGCCTGATTTTACTTGGTGCAACATGCAAGAGGGGGAAAACAGAAAATACTTGAGGCTTGACAGAGCTTTTGCAACTCCAGAATGGATTGGAAAATTTGGGGGGAAGAAAGTACACCATATAGTTGATTCCACTTCTGATTATAGTGCACTAGTAATCTCGGACTCAACATCCAAATGCCACACCCAAGCAAAGCAGTTTCATTTTGAAGTAATATGGACTAAAAATGTTGACTGCAAAGCTATTATTGAGGCGTCATGGGGGATGGAGGATGATCTTAGCACCCCAGAAGGAATAATGGAGAACTTAAAATTATATGTAGCTGAGCTAACTAAGTGGAGTTCAAAGGTTTATGGGAAAATTCCAAAAAAAAAAAAAAAAACCAGGCCAAAAGGAACGCCCTAAATAGCATAACCAAACAAGACAAGGGAGGAGACATGAGCACCAAGATTAATAGCCTAAGGAAAGAAATCAACAAGCTTCTGGATGATGAGGAAATCTATTGGGGGCAAAGAGCTAAAGCTCACTGGCTTAAGGAAGGGAACAAGAATACTAAGTTCTTCCATGCTCAAGCTTCTGAAAGGCGTAAGCAAAACACAATTTTGAGAATCTGGGATGAGCAAGGCAGATGGTGTGATGAAAAGGAAAGCACTGCCCAAGTAGCCATTGCCCATTTTGAAAATATTTACATAACAGATAATCCAACACGGGTTGAAGAAGTAACTGCAGCTATCCCCTCTAGAGTGACTAATGAAATGAATGCAAATCTCACTTGGGACTTCACCAAGGAAGAGGTATCCATAGCTCTCAAACAAAGCCACCCTACCAAGGCACTTGGCCCCGACGGTATGTCTGCCATATTTTATCAAAAATATTTGAATATTGTGGGCTGTAGTATTATTAATATGATTTTAAATGTTCGTAATAACAATTTGTCCATGGCAGAGCTGAATAAAACAAACATAGCCCTTATCCCTAAAACAAATAATCCTAAAAGAATGTTTGAGTTCCGCCCCATCAGTCTCTGTAATTTAGTGTTTAAACTCATTTCTAAAACCCTTGCTAGCAAACTTAAAACCCTCCTCCCTCACATTATAACGGAAAATCAGAGCGCCTTCACCTCCGATCGACTCATTACTGACAATGTGCTTATGGCCTTTGAATTAATGCATTTCTTAAATCACAAAAATGCAGGTAATGATAGTTTCATGGCAGCCAAGCTCGACATGAGCAAGGCCTTTGATAGAGTTGAATGGTGCTTCATCCAAAGGGTTATGGAAAGAATGGGTTTCAACACTAGGTGGATAAATTGGGTAATGCAATGCATCACCATAGTCTTCTACTCAGTTCTTATAAAATGGGGTAGCGTGGGGAAATATCACCCCAACTAAAGGGCTTCGCCAGACCCCCTCTCCCCAAGCCTCTTCCTTCTTTGTGCTGAGGGCCTCTCTGCTCTCATACATGAAGCTGCACGAAACCAACAATGGATGGGCATTTCAATTTGTAGAGGTTGTCCAAGAATCACCCACCTCTTCTTTGCGGATGATAGCACTCTCTTTAGCAAGGAAAATGCCGAAGAGAGTCAAGAATTAAAACAAATCCTTCAAAAATATGAAGAAGCATTTGGCTAAAAAATTAACACAGACAAATCCCCAGTGTTCTTTAGCCCAAACACACCTTAGGCGGTCAAAGAAGAGATTTTTGCCATCCTTAGCCCCATGCAAGACTCAAGACATTCCAAATACTTAGGTCTCCCATCGTTTATTGGAAGATCCAAGAAACAGGTATTTGCTACCTTGAAGGAGAGGGTGGGCCATAAACTAGCTGGTTGGAAAGGTAAACTACTCTCTATGGGAGGTAAGGAAATCCTCATTAAGGCAGTTGCTTAAGCAATCCTAACGTCTACCATGAGTTGCTTCCAACTACCTCAAAGTTTATGTGAAGATTTGGAAAATATGATGAGGAATTTCTGGTGGGGTTAGAAGCAACAAGAATCCAAGATGTGCTAGATCAATTAGAAAATGATGTGCAATTTGAAAGCTAGAGGAGGAATGGGGTTCAGAAACTTGCAAGCTTTCAACCTAGCCATGTTAGCCAAGCAAGCATGGCGTATCCTCTCAAATCCAAGTTCCCTTGTTGCCCGTGTTCTTAGGGCCAAATACTTCCCCACAGGTGATGTTCTCAATGCCAAGCTTGGCAATTCTGCATCATACTCTTGGAGAAGCATTTACAACAGCCTCGAAGTCTTAAGGGAAGGTAGGCAACGGAAAAAGGATCCATATATGGGATGACAGATGGATGCCAAATTCATCCACTTATAAAGTCATTAGCCCTCCAAACAGCAATCCAGAATTCCTAATGGTTTCCTCGCTCATAGACCCTATCATAAAATGGTGGAAAATTGATTTGGTTCGAGCGACGTTCCTCCCCTTCGAAGCTAAAACAATTCTCAGAATCCCTTTGAGCCATAATCTACCTAAAGATAAAATAATATGGTTGGGGAATAGTCGTGGTGAGTTTACAGTCAAAAGCACGTACTATATTGCCCATAAATTAATGGACGCAGGGGAAAAAGAGGAAAGCTCCCCAGGGGATCCCTATAGGCTGCTATAGAAGAAGCTTTGGCACCTAAACCTCCCAGCAAAGATGAAGATTTTTGCTTGGAGAGCTTATGTTAATGGGCTGCCCACAATGGAAAACATGAATATCAGAGGCATTACTAATAGTAGAACATGCCCAATTTGTGGTTCTGAACCTGAAAATATCACACATGCCATCCTAAGATATGATTTCACCACACAGGTTTGGAATTTATGGGCTGAAAATCCATTAAGAGCCAGTCAAAACAGCTTGAATTTCCAAGACTCAGCCATGCTTATCCTCACTCAAAAGTATACCCAAGACCTGGAAACCTTCTTTGCTGTAGCCTGGGCCATTTGGTACATTTCATTGTGGACAACCTTATTTCTGTTATACCAGATGGCCCAGGCTACAGCAAAGAAGGTTTCCAGACTTGGCATATGGCAAAAAGCTCAATGGAAGACTATTCAAGTGCTACTGATTCGCACCTTTCCTATATCATAATCTCCCCCACCAGATGGGAACCCCCTCCACAAAGAGTTTACAAAATAAATGTTGATGGAGCTTTGGATCAAAACAAGTACTCTAGCATTGGGGTCATTGTAAGAGACAGCAAAGGTCAGCCAATTGCTAGTCTCTGCAAGTTTCTACAATCCAGTTATTTGCAGAACTCGTGTAGATAATGGCTTTGGAGCAAGGAATCCTGCTAGCTACGGAATTGCAACTGCCTAGAGTTATTTTTGAATCAGACGCACTTAATGTCATCCAAGCCATTAATGACAAAGCTATAAGGAGTAGTTTTGGCCACTTCATTCAGGATTTCATCCAAGCTCGGGATATGTTTGAATCATGCTCATTCAAGGATCTAAGCCGCGACCTTAACAAGTTTGCCCACAAGTTGGCCCAATATGCTTAGAGGAGTGCAAGTTCGCATATCTGGAGAGGAGTCACCCCCCCAATGGTTGCTTATTTAATTCAATCTGAGATGTGTACTGTTTAGCTATGTTGTCTGGCTTGTATTTGAACTCTCTTTGTTGTACTCTTTGTTTGGTTATTAATGACATCTTATTTCCTTCTAAAAAAAAAAGAGCATTCTTATCAAGGATACCATAATGCTAAAATGCTATATTTGACATCCAAAACACCAAAATACCTTCTACATCAAACATGCCAAATGTTAAAACCAAATATCAATTTTTTAATCCCCACCCACGCATGCCACAAAGTCCTTTCTCTCTTTTCTTTTCTTTTTCCCTCAACCCACGCCGGCAAGCTCCCTTCCAATAATCCATGCTCTGCCCTTCTCCCTCTAACCAAACCCAAAAAACCCAAGCTCTTCTCTTCTTCCTCTACGGTGCTAGGTGTGGCTGGGCTACAATGGCTGGGCTGCAGTGGGTTTTGTGATTTGATATCTGTGGGTTTTGATTTCATGGGGTTTGATGGATTTCGATGGGTTTTGATTTCAGTGGTTTTTAATTTTGGTGGTTGGGTTGATCGAGGTGGCTGAGAGGTGGGTATGGGTTGATTAATTCATGGTGGGGTTCTGATTTGCAGGTTGTGGGAGGCGGTGATGGTGGTTTTGGGTGATTATATATACTTTTTTTTGGATGTGGTAGGTTGCAATTTGTTGTGATTGTGGTGGTTGGGGGTGTGACAGTGGCTGAACGTGGCTGAGGTAGTGCTAGATATGGCTAGATATGGTTTTTTTTTTTTTTTTTTTTAATGAAAACCGGATGTGGGTATTGTACATTTTTATGAGATATATTATTTTATTTTTATATTATTTTAATGTGTTGTATGATAAAATAGAACCTTTGATGTTGAGTGTATTGTAAAGTAAGTTGTTAAAATAAATAAAGTAGGTTTTTGAGATACTAAATGCTAAATTTTTTGAGATCCTCAATGCGAATGCTCTGAACCAACTATGATATTTTTACTAAAAAAATCAACTATAATATTGCTATACTTATATATAGTTGTTTATTTATTATGTTTGCTTAGAATTTAATATTTCTTATTTAAAAATAGATCACTATATTTATTTGGGGAGTATTTTAGTCCATTTTATTTATTTTTACTAATTTATTATATTTATTTATATTTATATAATTATTAAATTAATTATGACTTTATTACGGTTCAACCTCGACCCAACCTTAAAAATCTTGAACATTTTTTTTTTTTTTTTTTGATTTTATAAACGGTACAGGTTTCAAAACCATGCTTTCTTGCTTTGTTTGATTATGGTTTCTATTATTCTCGGTTAGGATGAGGCTAGCCAAGGTGGATGTCATCTTCACTCTTGCCCATATGATTTTGTCTTGCTTTATTTTCCTCTTACTTTGCAAAATTTTACTTCACGTTAATCTGTCACACCTCGCGCTACACTTATTACAATTTTTTTTTTTAATTTATAAATTTTTTTCATTAATATAAATATAATTAAAATTACCGTTAAATTTATTACATCAAATCAAACTAATTTTTAGTAAGGATTAAATAATATATTATCCAAAATGTTTAATAAGACAATATCATAATAAAATAAAAAGTTTTAATATTCATGCATTTAAATACTTAGTAATACAAACTAATTCTTTAACACTAATAAAAGTGGGGTAGGGTTAAAAAGCCTAAACCTATCCATACCCTACCATCTTTGCAAGGAGGGGAAAATTCACGCGAGGCAGAGCGGGGTGAGGTGGGGAAAAATTATCATCCCTCTTATATTATTTGGTTTCCATTCTTGGCTTTGAATCCTACTTGGAGGTGACAATTGGCAATATGTGGCTCGATGCAATAATTTTAACTAAGGTTTTTTCAATACTTTTTTTGGGTCGGAATATATGTTATTTGGCACTTTTCATTTTCTTATAATTATTTTTTAAAATATTTGTTATGTGTATTACATGCTTGTTTATAATTATAATTATTTTCATTGTTATTTTTATATTTTATTATCTCATTATGTTCAAACTCATTTGGAAACTTTTACTCATTTGTGAGATTTTTACCTATTATTTATTTATTTATTGTTAGTAACAAATTTGTCAAAATATTCTTGTTAAGATTTGATTAATTTTTCCATTTTATTTATATTTCCAATAAGCATTCATAATATATATATATATATATATATATACACACACCGGCCACTTTTAAAAAAATAAGTCAATAAATATAAATTTTATTTTATATTTTATTATTATTATACACCTTGCTCCATTTAGGGAGTTTTAGACAATGGGATGTCTATTTCACACAGTGTGAGTTTTAGAAACTGAAATATAAAAACTCATGTGTGACACACTATATACAAGAGGATTTTTACTTTCAGACAATTGCAAATGTGCCTTACCGAAAGAATTGAAACAGCTCGGCCCTAGAAATTAAAGTAGTATCTTTAGGCAAGGATCCTTTTCACGTCTACGTGATATATCTATATTTATCATTTTCACATGTAGGTAAAACTCGAGTTATCATTTTCACGGCTCAGTCATCATTTTCACATGAGATGATTATGTGAGACAAAAACACCTATCCCATGAAATACTTTCACACGTAAATATCAAAATGCTGATAATACAAACAAACGGAACATTATTATAACTAGAGTAATGTGTTACTCTATGTGCGGGTATAATTAAAAATAAATACAATTACACAGTTTAAATTATATATTATTTGAGAAGAGATTGAAATTGTACATGACATTAGTTTACACATTTTTTAAACCATATATTTCTAAAATATATAATGATTTCTCATTATTTATGTAGGATTAAGGGCCCAAATTATATATTGGACCTTGGGCCTTGGCCGAGAGTGTGAGTGGTCTGAGGAGAAACGAATGGTAATGAACGGTTTAGACTCAGGATTTAATGAGAAAGATACAAATGGGAAGGTTGTCCGAGGAGGAACATCTCTTTGGATAGGATAAGTACAACTCAAATATGTATTCCAATGATCAGAGTGACCTTTCATGTAGCTTCAGTGATAGGGACGTGCATCATGAACATACGAGAAGGGGGGGAACTCAAAAATATCTAAGGAAAAACTGATATCACCGTATTGAATGCACTGCAGTTACTTTTCTGGTCACATTTATGTGGAGAAGACCTCTAAACAGTGCTGCCTTGGCTACCACAACTCACAGAAAGCCAAAGAAGGTGTCTGATGGGACAGGTACTCAAATAATGGCTCAAATGACCAATAAGTGTAGGATTAAGATGGTCCAAAGGGAGTTATATAATATAAGAGACCCCCCGTGAGGAAGGGATAGGAAAAATAGAAAGTGAACACTGTAGCCATCAAAATTATACTTGTATTCAGTCCAGTTGATTTATATAAAGACTTACCTCGACGGACAATGAATTGATTCAGATCAGTGCTTCTTGTTCTTATTTGATCATCATTTAAATCCATACTAGCCGTTGTCAAATTTATTAGGGCCTAATTCTTTAACCCACTTTCTACAAATTTATTGTACTGGGCTCACTGAGCCAAGATCTCATACATCTTGAACTTGGGCTGCAAAACGTGTCCCTACAATTTATTTATATATTGGATTTAGACTTTTTGGTTTTGCACCAAATAATTCACTTGCCACAAAAAAAAAATATATATATATATATATTATACTAAAAAAAAAACATTTTAAATTATTCTCACGAATATAAATTTTCCGATTTCATCCCATGAAAGTCTTAATTCTTAATAACCACTGCAATTCAAATATATACAACTTAAAAACAAAAACAAAAAAAAAAAAGAGAAAAAAAAAAATCCTAGCTTACAAGTCCTTCTGTTTGCTGTCTCTCCCTTCTCCAGCAAGCTCAAGCCTCCTACTTCAATAATTTTGCAAAATTTTTACTTCCTACCTTATGCTCTACAAAAATTTCACAAGCAAATACCAAATGGTAAGTAACTAAAGGCTAATACCAAATATTTTATTTATATTTTTCCTTCTTTCTCTCCCTACGGTTTTCTTTTGTATTTTCCATTTCATCTCACACTAGTTGATACCAAAGTACATGTTTAATATTGTTAAAACGATATAGTTCATGAACATAAAAAAATCCTAAAAAATCAAAGAATTAATCCCACAATTCAAATAACTGTAAATTGTAAATCATCTTGAAGATAAAATCCAAATAATAATAAATGATATAACCCCACAATTACAAGACCACCACCACCACATACATCAACACATCCGTGTACAACAAAGTAAATCATGAATCATCTCAAATATTAAATCCCAAAAAATAAAAGTAAAAAACAATATAATCCCACAATTATAAGGCCACCACCACCATGCACAAACTCACAAAAAACTCAACAGTTGTGTGGATGAATGAAAAGGCTCTACCTTGTTAGGCGGGAGTTGAGGATGCAAGAAAAAGCAAGGCGTAGGATAGGCTCTAGCATAGAAGCTCCTTATGGTCTCCTTGAAAAAAATTAGGCATTCTAGGGTTTTTGTGTTAGGAGTAGCGTGCTTGTTCTCCTTTTCTTTTTGTGAGAGAGGCCAATCGTGTTTTTTTAAGAAATAAAATAAAACTTACTTGAGAAAATAAAAAATGCTGATGTGAAAAATTGTGGAACTAATAAAACTGATGTGGCAACATTTATGAAGTTAACATAAAGTCAAAAAATTCAGTTTTATAGTATATATAGATGACAACATCACCGTAAACAATCCATTATTCTTAGAGTTATAAGGTTAAAAATAAAAATAAATCAATGAATTACTGTAAGATACATAATAAATAAGATACGGGTGAATAAAATAAATAAAGACCATTATTAAGAATAAACTTCCATGGTGACAATTAATTCACACCTACAAACAATTCCTTGTTTGGTTCATTAGATGAAAGAGAAATCCTTCATGGGTCCTCCACAAACATTTTATTTTCTCTCTTTACTTCTTCTTCCTAACCAAACAAGGGAAATGAAAACATCCTCTTTTTTTCTTCACAGAAGAAGATTCATCAGCATCCCACTCGTCTAATAAACATTCCAGTACAGTTCCACCAAGACCCCCAGTGAAAAGATGTAAACCCTCCAGGAACTGAACAATTTGTGACATCGTGGGGCGTATCTTATGATAGACCACGCAACGAAATATCAACTTTGTAATTGCTACTCCATCAAGAGCATGAAATCCAGGTTCTCTCTTCAGGCTCTCATGCACGAGTGGACAGTCAATTGGTTGGAAGCCAGAATACTTGTATTTTGACCAAGCCCATAACTCAGGTAGTTGATCATAATATTTCCACTTCTCCCCACCGAAGGCATGTTTACATATGAGTTCAATAAGTACAATAGCAAATGAAAACTGATCTGATCTCGGCCCCCACTCTCCTGTTACAAATTTTTTTGGTAAGTACTATAGTAAAATTAAAAGAGAGGGGGAAAGTACAATTGGAATGCCAAAAGACTCATGGGTCCAAGCTATTATTCTACGGTAAAACATAACTTTAAACAACAAACAGAGACAGGAAATAAAAGAGAACAAAAGGGTAAACCTAGTCTCACACTCACAGTCAGGCTTCCTAATCACTCCTATGGTTTGCACATCCGAGAAATGGTTGCCCACTAAAGAATATAGAACACTATAAATCTGATACGTAGACTCCAAAGAATATAAATTCCCAGCGTTTCTCAGCAAAGTAGGTCATCAGGCCTTTCATCAACGCTAGTGTTCAACCAAAAAGACAAAACCTTTACATCCAAGTTAGATAGAATATTCAAACTTGTCACCTAGTGTTCATGTCGCATAATTAATTGACCTAGCTAATATATATACATAAGTAATAAACATTCTCTAAAAGTGCACAAAAAGTGTGTGCCACCCTAGTACACAGAAGGAAACATGAGAAAAAAAAAAAACCCTACTAACATCTATTGTTTTATAGCTCAAAAAATCCAATATTGAAGAAAAAGTAAAGCAATTAGTAGCAACTATCAATTTGTATGAAGTTACAGTATTAAGAGCTTAATATCTTGCACTGTAAGTTCACCTTTCAAATGTACAGGAATTCCATTAATGCCAAATACACCACTAAGTGCCATTGGCCCAATGCCACATTCCAAATCATCATAACTGAATTTAGTTGCCCAGTTTCTCTGGCAGGGCGAATAGGGTTAGTGTTTAACGGTAAAAATAGGTGCACTTGGATTTAAAAGTCGTTGAATCAAGCAAACATGGCTTGGGATTGAAACAATCAAGAAAACTCAGATTTTTGGTTGCAGTTTTTGAAAGCTATAACTATTACTTTTGAAAGCTATGACTATTACTCTTGAAATATTGTTCTGGATTTATATGTTTGAATGCTAGTTGAAGGGGCAATGAGTATTTATCAAAGGCTTCCTAGTTTTAAAAAGTATGTAAACAAGAGATTTAGCTTTTTCATATCATGTTAGGATATGAGATAGTTAGAGCTTAAACAAATCACAAGGAGGCTAAAATAGACGAGATAGAAGGAAGAATCTGAAAACAAAATGATAAGAGGACAGAAGGTTTGAAACTAAGAAGTCATCAGGGTTTCAGTTTCAGCACCAAAGACTTTATTAAAAGGACTGCTGACAGGCTGGTACTAGAAATTAGGTGTTAGAAAATTGAGAAATTAAGTGAGGTAAAGCTAGTTAGTTGGTAGTAATTAGGTGTTAGAAAATTGAGAAATTCATACTATAAATTCTCAGGGCATCTCACTTGATGCTTAGACGTTAAAGTGAAAGAGCTTATAGGTAGAGAACAATTGAAGTTGCTGAAGAACAACTTGAAGCTGTAAAACAGCAAATATGAAGTAAAGAGATGAAGGAAAACAGAATAAACTAGGGTTCTTAGGCATCAAACATAATGAGGGGATCCGATACATCTTGCACCGAAATTTTAATAGCACCATACCACAACGTGAGCATCACACAAAGCCAAAATAATGTAACTTCATTCATCTGACTCCAGATAAGACAATTAATGCGTCATTCATTTCAAGTTCAACTTGACAACCAGTCAAAATCTATGATGGTTGACCAAGACTTATTATAGTCCGGTTTGGATAGTATGTTCATGTTTACGTTTGTTTGTAAGATTTGTGCGTTTTCAGCTTCTTCTTCTTTTTTTTATTTTTTTTTTATTTTTTATTTTTAAGATGATTTTGTTTTTAAGACCAACGCCTGGTGAGCATATTTAAAAATTATTTTACTATAATATTTTCAATTTTTAATTTTTAACAAAAATAAGTTATATCCAAACAGATCTTATAATTAGAAGTCAAAAAGTCTAACAAAACAAAAACGTCTACAACCAGAACGCAAGTAATTAATGCCTCAAAAAAGAACATGCACAGCTTTAAATACTGAAATACATTAATACAAAAATGGAGATACCTGTCTTGAAAAAACTGCTGTCTAAATAGGGAACATCTGAGATTAACATGACGTCCTGGTTCAGAAGATGCTGCTTTTCACCAAGAGCTCCACCAGTTAGCATAAAAAAGTCGAATAGCACTGGATTGAAATCCTGTGAAACAATGAAGATCAAATCACACCAAATTTTAGAATCCTTTTGCTCATAAAACAAAAGTGAGTCTATTGAAAGCATGGAAGAAAACCAAAGATGACCTGATCAAGCATTATAAGTGCAGGGTGAACAAAGTGAAGTAGGTAAGGGGGATTCTGACAATGCAAATGCTCAAGCACACGTGCAATCGCAGATGCCACCTGCATTCTTTGTTTCCATGTTAAATCATCTGCAAATGCAATTAAAGCACTTTTCATTTAGTCTTCTCGATGGAAATGGGCATCAATGGTTAAAGTTCATACGTATGTAATGCATGAGTCAGATGAACAAACAGCTAAAATGTCACAATACACGAAGATTATAATATATATATATATATATATATATATACACACCTAATCTTACCTTTGTCAGTGAGGTTGATAAGAGTATCCTTTGATATAAGATCATAGACAACACCAAAGTGGTGATCTTCAGCTTCACAGCAATATCCAATCAATTTTACCAAATTGGGGTGATTTACAACATCTGGATGTGTCAGAAAAATGCATTCACTCTACAAAAACAAGGATGAAGCAAATCAATTTAATTTTCTGCAGTTCTTCTTTTGAACATAACATGTGGTAGCGGTAGTAAATAATAAATGAAAGAAACATGCGTAATGTATATACATACCTCCAGTCTGGTAAGACCATAATTAGCATAATGTTTGGCAATTCTTCCAACATCAGGGTGAAGCCATATCTTGACAGTAACTTCTTGACCTTGCTGAGTTTTCCCCCTATAGACTTTCCCGAAATTTATCTTTCCAATAAAGTTTTTTTCGCTAAAGGAGTTGGTTAGGAGTTCCAAATCCCTCCAGCAATATTTTTTTGGTTTGCAGTCAGCAGAAAAATCCATCTCTGCATAATTTTTTTAATCCAATATTAATGACTTAATTAAGAGTACATTTTTACAGTATGATTATAATCCTAGGGCACAGCTAAAAGGAATAATATGTCAACTTGCTATTATTATTATTATAATATATGTGTATATATATATATATATATAAAAGTATGCATTGGGCAACAAGTCATATTAATGGAAATTGTCATACTAGAAACCAATCACACAACCAAGAGCCCTTTTAGTCTTTCTCAAAAAAAAAAAAAGAAAAAAAAAGAGCCCTTTTAGCTCAATTGGCACCGGTGGCAGAGTTAGAAATTTTTTCCAAGTAGGGCTAAGGTAAATATAATAAATTTCTTAAGTGAAAAAAAAAAAATTCTTTAGTTCATAAATTAACTTTGACTCAACAAAGTTGTGCCCTGCACTCCTTCTTGGCATTAAAATCATTTATAATTGATTCTAAACTAAATTACATGACAATCCCTTTATGGGAACAATATTTATTTATTTATTTAGGTTCAAATCTTTGAGCTATTCTAGGTGTTTTAGCACTTGAAGTTTCAATATTTGATATGAAGGATTGAGCAAAGTTTGTAACACTTTTTCTTTTAAAATATGCATCAATGATAGATGATTCTCCATAAATTATTCACAATTTGAAAATTTGAATATTGTATTTTGTAATTTTTCAATTTCTTAATAAACAAGTCTATAACAATAATTTAATTTAATTGGTCCAGCCATTAATATCAATTAAACAAATAATTAACAAAATTTAGTATTATTAAATTATAATAAATTGCTATAATATTGTCTAGAGAGTCGTTGCTTAGTTAGAAATTACACAATTGTTTGGTAGTTTGTAATTGATTCTAAACTAATTTTTTTTAGTAATTTCTATATGTGCAGTTAGACAAAACCAAAGAATTGTGTAAATTTATCTCAATAAAATAATCATACATGATACCTGATCAAATATAATTATATAATATAATAAACAAGCAGATACCAGTAACTTATTCTGGGAAAAAAAATAATACAATTACTCAAACCGTTGTTATCAAATATAAACATCAAACCAACCATAACAAGCCAGCCACAAATATCAATTTTTTTTTAAAAAAAATGTAGATTATAAAAAGATGCTAGCTGTTGACTATTTATTTATATTTTAAATCTAATAAACAGGATGTACTACAAATATCAACTACTTGCCATTTATAACAGTCTAATAAACTTGAGTTCCCAAAAAATGCTATATAACTAAATAAGTTTGACCCATACTTTTTTCTAAATATTTTCTAAAATTATGCTATTTGGCAAAAAAGGCCAAACAAAAACTCCTAAACTAAACACAAGCACTCAAAACATACCAACAGAGAGAGATACAACGGCCACTTTCGTTGAGTCTGCCTATAGTACAACCAATGAGTTGAGTTGTGGAGGCAAAGTGTTGAGAAGCTGCAGCGACGTCTGGGTTAGAAATTTTTTTTTTTTTTTTTTTCCAAGTAACATTAGATCTCTCTCTCTCTCTCTCTATATATATATGTGTGTGTGTGTGTGTGCGCGCGTGTTTGTATTTGGATGAGTACTCATTCCTGATTTACATAGAAGAGGAATCCTAATTTTGAAGGGATTCTTTTTCTTTTTCCTTATATTGCGGATGAGATTTGGTGCTTGGATTTGTAAAGATGATTATGGGCCGGATTGTATTTTATATGGGTTGTTTCAACTATCAATTGAATTTTTTTTTTTTTTGGATATTTTCTTATCTCAGAATTTGGGGGACTGGTAAGTTCATTTCCCTATCATAAAATTTTCCCATTTTATCGGCAATATCAATGGAAAATCACTGCACACATTTGGTGCGATGGTCACTCTAAGTATAAGTGTTTGTGGGATGTGGGGGCATAGGTCGGGATTCAAGTCTTCAGAAGAGAGTTTTACATATATATATACACTTAAATTAAGTTAGAGTTGAATTTCTATTTTATTTTTAAAAAAATCAGTGGAAATTTTGAAAATTTAAGGAGCTATAGCCTATGATAAATTATTAGGTCTACCAGAATTACAATGCAGACCATTATTAAAAAAATCATTAGGTGATGTCACATTTGCATGAATGATAGCATTTTATTAGTTAGGAGGACGTACCTAGCATGGACATTATCTATACTACTATTTATCTACTAGCCTCATCACACGTGTTTCACGTGTGCGATGAGGTTTTTTTTTTTTTTTTTTTGGTTTAGTGTCATAATTTTTCAATCATTAATTCTAATTTGAGGTTTATATGTTTTTTCACGAAAATTGCTCATTTAAAACTACTAATATGGCTAGAAGTGTCATAAGGCTAACTACAAAAAATGAATGTTATTTTGATGTTCAATTTTTGTAGCTAGCCTTATGACACTTCTGGCCGTATTAGTAGTTTTAAATGTGCAAGTTTTGTGAAAAAACGTATAAACCTCATATTAGAATGAATGAAAAATTATGACACTAAAAAAAAAAAAAAAAACCTCTTTGTGTATTTGTTCAATAAAATTTATGTAGCTGCTAACCACCAAAATAGTTAAAAGTGTAATGAAAACTAGCACCAAAAAAAAAAAAAAAAACTATGATAGTATTGAAGTCATTGTGTAGGTACTTTTACTTACAGGCCTAAGAAAATAAATTGCATTCCAATTTGAACAACAATTTGTATTATTTGATCTCATCCTCTATCTCTATCTGTGTGTATGTGGGGTTTGACAATTTAACAATTTAATGACCACAGTCATATTTATAATATATATATATATATATATATATAAATATATTTATATATATTCTATATTTGATTTTAAAAGAAAAAAATGTTAAGTAAATAACAAAGTTTTATCCATCATTCCTTGCATTTTATCTTAGTGGCAATTTCTAATCCCTGTGTGAAGCATTGGATTTGAATTCTGCCCCACTTATTTTCTAAATTTGTGTTTGATCAACTATAAAATAAAATTTAAAAAAAAAAAAAATTGCTTAGTGTGCGTTTGGATAGTGTTGAAAAGCACTATCTTGCGTTTGTGTTTTTTTTTTTTTTTTTTTTTTGGAGAAGCGTGTTTCAACAAAGCCAATGTACTTCCAGTGGGTCCCGTGCAAGGACGGAGTTGTGTTGAAGGTCCCAAAATTTTGAAAATTTTTAAATTATATATATAATTATTTTAATATTTTCAAAGTTTAGTCTATAAAAATAAGAGTTGGCCCTCTCAAATATTTGAATTAGTCCAATGATGTTCTTAAAAAAAATAATTGGTCTAATAGTTATAGAGATATAACTTTATTTTTCGCAATTCTATTTTTTATTGTAAAATGTACTCTTATATTTGTTAAATATTTGATAAAGTTTGGCAGCAAACATGATTGAATTTATCTTTTTTAACCCGTTATGTGGCGATTAACAAGTCATCGACTCATTAAAAAAATCTTGTCACTAAAACTACACATGAAATGTCTTTAGTTGACACATAATAAGTTAGAGTAAGATAGCTTTAAATATGTTTGGAGCCTAACTTAATTATTTTAATGTCTTTAATTGCATGTTTTTGAAATTTTCATTAGTTCAATTGAAAGATTTTTACTTTAATATAAAATTTGATAATTTGTATTTAAAATGAAACTTTTTAAGAATTTCACTATGAATATGGAAAAAATGAATTTTATTTTATAAAGATCGTCATCAAACATAACTTTCATTGAAAATACTAAGTTTTTTTTTGGGTGGGTGTGTGTATATATATATATATATATATATATAACTTATCAAATAAAAAAGCGTGTATATATGTGTATATATAATAAAAAAAACATGTGTGTGTATATATATATGTATATGAGGGTTGTCTTGATAAATATATTAGTGCCGCAACTTGGCCCCCCCAAACAAAAATTCTTGGCTCCACCCCTGGTCCCTAACATTGTTCACGGGATCCACAAACTTTTTTTTTCATCAAATCTTTTATTAAAAATGGGTCCTACGTTACTATTCACGCATTTTAAAATTATTTTGCTACAGTGTTTTCAGTTTTCAGTTTTCAGCAAAATAAGCGGTATTCAAACACACCCTTAGTATGATATTTTCGGATAAAGCTTTAAATATAATCTCTCAAACCTATTGCAATCATGTTTGCATCTTCAACTGCGTGCCCAAAGACATCACATACAAAGCAGAATTAATGAACTCCAATCTCTCTTGCAACCATTTTTGCATCTTCACTACTATGCCCCAAGGATATTACAAAGTAACGAATGAACTACTAAATTTATTATTATTTTTTTAAAATTCCTTGTCTAACTTTGTTAAAGGTGAATTCTGATTGTTGGTGGTGCATGAACTCATCATCGCACTATTTGCGTAGTTATTTAGCCAAGTGTTAGTGCTTGCACTCCAAAGGAAACTAATCAAAAGATATATTAAGGAAGCAATATAAATGGAATTGATTAGAGGATTATCTCTCCTATATTTTCCTTTAAGAGTAATTCTTAGGTACTCTTAGAGTATGGAGAATTGTGCACCCTCTTCTCACATTCATGGTGGAGTTCGTTCATTAAATTCATAACAGGGTCCATTATAAATGTGAGAGGACGGAGCACTATTTATTCATACTTTGAGAGTATCTAAGAATTTTCCTTTACCGGAGTAATTCTTACCGGAAAAGAAGTAGAGAGCTAGATCCAAAAACTTTCCTTTCCGTTTCCTCAAAAAAGATAAAACTTAAAATACTAATTTTTAATACCCAGTATGAGATGAATACAGTACAATTCATAAATTATTTTTTGTGTAGTTAATAATATACTAATGATGGGGTTGGCTTAAAAAAAATCAACTAAAAAAAATGATGGAGTTGCGATTCATTCATTTTGGAGATAAGATTTTATCTACTCTTAATAATAATAGGATTAAATGAAAATTTTAGATTGTAATCAAATTAAGATTTTTATCAACTTAGAAATTATAAGAGAAAAAGATAAGAACAAATAAATTTATATCTATTTTTTAAAATAAAAAATGTTCAAAAATTTCTGTAATTTAGTGTTGCCACTTGGCGCAACTAAGACTTCTAAACTTAACTTTTATTATATAGTATATGATATGATATGATATGATTTTTTTTTTTTTTTATGTACAAAAATTTCTTCAATTTGGTGCCGCCATTTGTCGCAATCACGACTTCTAAACTCAACTTTTAGAGAGATGCTACGTTTACAACATTTTCACAACAAATCATAGGTAGTTAATTGTTATTGGTTCTAATTTGAATTTACCACTGAAATTATTTTTCTACCCCACCAATAACAACTTGTAACAACCTGCCACATAAGAGTTGCTGTGAAAATATTGTAGATATAGTATTTCTCCAACTTTTATCATATAATATAAGATGATATGAAGATATGATGTAAAATATAATAATATAAATATGATGTAAAATCAATTACTTTCGTGCTAATATGAAATCCCATTTGGGTGCCCACAATATTTATCCCTTGCCTTCATTTCCGGTTCCTTTAAAATCCTCTCAATATTTTGGCTCTCCCTTTCTCCATCTGAAACTTTGCTTCCCTGGCTAACGCTTTCTCCCTAGCTCTCAAAACCGTCCTTCTTTTTCTTTTGTTTTTGTAGAGATTTCAATTCAATGGCTAACAAAAACAAAGATCAGGACAACGATGCCACCGGAGTTATAGAGATGATTCATCACATAGAAAATTTGCTTAGAGAGTTAAGGATAGCGATGAAGTATCTTATTAAAAGTACCAAAGGAAGTGAAGCTTTAAAGGTGAGACTTGAGTCACTGAAGAAAGATCTTGAAGTTATTGGGAAGATGTTCAATGAGTCGATGAAGGAGTACTTTGAAAAAAAAATGGTGTGATAATCTTGAATTTGGTAAATCTCTCAATATATGAAAATTCCATGAGCGCAAGGGATCACTCTCAGTCACAGTCAACCATGCAGAGTCAACTAGTTAGAGTCAACTCTGAACAATGCACAGGGAATTTTTTATTTTTTTTTTGAGGAAAACCATGCACAGAGATATAATTCTTGCACGAGGTTTCTTCATTTCTACCACTTATATTTACGTTTATAGTTAAGTCTCGTTTATATTTATGTTTATAGTTAAGTCTCATTTATCTAATAAAAAATTTTAGTGTAAATTGTGAAAATGTTATGAACACTACTTAATGAATTTTAGGATAGTTGATTCTTTGAACCCGCTTCAAGCTAGGATGACATGACTAATCAACCAATCTTGAGGTAAATGGGCTCTTCTTCTTCTATTTATTTATTTCATAGAAATCCCAATCTCCAAGTTATCGAAATGAAATAAATAATAGATTAGAACCCACCACAATTAAAAGTAAAGGTGTTGATTGTGTTTAACAATCAATATATATATATATATATATATATAAAAGCAATAAAGTTTGCATTTATATCAAAGTATATGTTCATTAATATCTATAGTTGTGCATTAATTATTTATATTAAATGAATTTATATGATTATTTTTATAAACTTTATGTAAGAGATAATTTTTAGTTGGAATAAAAGAGTTAGAATATTACATTTTTACCCATGTTTAGTTACTTTGACAACAATTGACACAAAAGCCATAAAAATTAAATATTTGTGAATTCATTAAAATTAATCTTAATCCTTTGATTAAATTTCCTAACTTCTTTATATATTTATTTTGTTATAGCATGATGAAATTTTAATATCATTTTTTCTAAGATTTATATGAGAAACTTTTTCTTTTTTTTTTTGGAGAAACAATTGAAACACGATATCACGCAACAATCGAAGCGAAGTCCAACAAAAAGGGGAAAAATTAATAAAACATAATTAAAAATTTAAAAAAAAAAAAAAAAAAAAATTGAAGGATATATGAATTTTTTTAATAGGCATGAAACATGCTTATCTATATTAACCACTATATCATGCAATTTTCAATTTATGAACGCATGTATATAGTATGATCAAATCACTACACTATTCTGTGTCTTTTTATTTTGTTTATAAAATAACTAAAGATTAAAATTTTTTACTAGGAAATTTATTGATTTTTTTTTTAATAGTTGGAGGATCTGAATCATGAATGTCAGCATTAGAATTTCAAGTGCCAACAAGTTAAGCTACAAGATTTTTGGTAAAATTTATTGAAATATTAGAAAAAACTAATAATAAGTTGCACCACACATCATGTAATCATGTGAGAATTCAGCTAGTTAAAAGACAAGCTTGAAAGCAAAGTTAAACACCCAATTTTTAATTAATATATATTACAAAAAAAATAAAATAAAATAAACAAATTTTTATTTATTATAAGAGTAATAATGTTAATGTAAAATGTAATTTAGTTTTTTTCGTTTAGTGTAGTTTTTCACATTTAGTCTCAATTTATTAATTGAGAGTGAAAATTTTTAATTCATTATATTATTTAAAGTAGTATTTTTTATTTAGTCTCAATTAATAAGTTGAGACTGAAATTTTTTAATTCATTATATTGTTTAAAGTACTTTAAAGTAACTGAATACGGGAGTGTTAACTTTACAAATGTTCATGTGGGAGGTTCGAGGACCAAAGAGGATCAGAACACGGAATATCTTGCATAAATCCTACCTGCAGATCTTGCATAAATCCTACCTGAAGAAGTATATCAACTCCGAGTACTTTGCCATCTCGAGGATGGGAGTGGAGATAGGATAGCTAATGTTCCAAGAAGACCCAAGGAGAAGAGACAAGACCAGGGACGGAGCCAGGACTTTAAGTTAAGGGAGGCGACTTTGACCTCTAGTTCAGCAGCTTCTTAGCCGTAGGGTTTTTGCTATTGGTGATTTTTGTTGTTGCACAAATGTTTTTGGGCTAGTATATGTTGTTTTAGATTTTAGATCTATAAATTTTTTTAATGGCCTTTAAAATGAGGAAAGCACTAGAGGTATATTGCTGATATAGTGAGTGATTATTGATAAGTAAAAAAATGATACAAATAATAGGCCCAGATGCGAACTAACAAGAATTTGTACCTCAACAGTTTATAAAATTATTGTAAATAATTTTGTAACTATAACGTTATTCTAAAAAGAATCAATGATATTGTTGAGGCAAAATGCAATTTTATAGAATAAAATTGCTAATTCAGCAAAAAAAAAAAAAAAAAAGAATAAAATTGCTAAAATTAATGCATATATATACTAATATTTAAAAAAAAAAAATAGGTGGGGCCATTGCCCCCCTAGTCAATTAATGCCTCCGTCCTTGGACAAGACCATATGGGGGGCAGAGCTGGTGGGAGGAAGCTTCCTAAAGGGCATACATATCCTCTCAGCATTGAATGCTCTGTAACAACTTTATCAGCTACATTAATGAGAAAATGACACCTGAATAGTGATTTCACAACTAACAGGCCCTTCTACCACCTTTAGTAGAGCTTTGATGGGACAAATATCTTGAGAAAGGCTTGGAGACATACAAGTGGGGGGTTAGGATGTAACTAGGAAGGATATATAAGGGGGGAAGCCTCCTAGACGAGGGGATGACTAATTCTAGAGAAAAATAGAAAAAGAAGGAAATAAACAGTGTACAATTGGCCTAGAACTTGTAATATTTATAAATAAGAAATTAACCCTCGGACCAACTAAAGAAGAGCATTACTTCCATTCACTATTCAAATTTCTCCTTTCTATCACTCTTGTATCTTCGGCTGTATCCCAAGATTAAGTTTAAAAATCGCACTTGAAGTATCTTTCTCACTCTCTTAGAAATTTTATTGTTGTGCTTGGTATAAAGGGCAAGGTACCACTATTTTAAGTGAGCTTGAGCCTTTATTTTCTGAGCACTTACAATTCATATTTGAAGAAATATATGGGTGATTTAAAAAATAATAATAATAACTTTATTAACATAATAATAGTGATATTCTTTATCTAATAAAGAATATCACTCTTACTCTTAGTGAAGAGGGTTTATGTTTATCATTTTGTTGGGTTTATTATATTTTGGAGAAAGATTAGGATAAGGATTAAGATTTAGCTAGAGTGTAATTATTTCTTTATTAATGTAAGCTATTTGTATGGCCTGCTGAAATTTAGATCGATGAATAAATCATTTCATTGTGAAAGTGTTGACATAGCATTTATCTTATATGTTTATGGTCATGGTTTTGAAACTTGGATTGTTCAAAGTATCGAAAAAAAGGATGAGTTTCAAGATTTTAGAAAAGTTATAAAATATAAAACTATGAATATATTTGAAGTATTTTAATTATAATTATTTCTATATATATTCCTCCTTTTGAGATGGATAATTAAAATAAATGATATAATAATTTTTTTTTTTGAGAATGAATAAAATATTATTAATATTGGTTATATAGTAATGAAAGTAAATTATTCTTATGGCTTTCTTTTAAATATACTTCAAATAAATTAGTTTGCCGCAAGTAGTATAAATAACCAACCATAGCCTAGTGGCTAGGGGGTTAATTAAAAATAGGTCTACTGGTCTGGAACACGTAGGTTCGAGGAAATCCCAATCTCCAAGAGTTATCATAATGAAATTTCATGATAGCCCAATTTATACAGATTAAAAATTCCTAAAATGTTTGCTTCTTTACTTTTACTTATACTATATATAGTTATGCTAAACCTATTTTATCAAAATAAATCATGTGCTAAACCAGTACAATGAAAGAAATTTCACTCTCTCACTTAGCCCACAAGCCACAACTAAACAAAACAAAGGGGAAGAAATAAGGCATACGCTAATTACCCACACATTAAAAAAAAAAAAAAAATACTAAGGCATTATATTTATATACTAAGCCATTATCGATTTCTGAAAATAAAGGTGGTTATAGATTTATTAATTACTATATACTAAGTCATTACGGCTAAGGTGCTGGTCCCTCGTATGACAAAATAATAAAATAATAGACTATAACCCACCACAATTAAAAGTAAGAGTATTGTGAAAATGTTATGAAAATTTGTTGTGTTTATAGAATTTCTCTTAAACAAACAATATTCTTATATAAACAAAGTATTCCTATATAAACAAAGGTTGGTTTAGGAACTAAGCCAAGTGGTAGCAAACTTCAGGTGATGAATTGATGATGCGAATGCGTAGTGTCAGTGTAGCCCCTAATCGGGCATACTCTTTGTACAACCAAGCGAATAACTAATAATAATTAATAACACTCACAATTCATGTAAGTGACAAAATTTTTTATTTTTTCATTTAAATTAATGTATTGTATGATTCTTTTTAAATATTATAAATCTTAAGTTATATCCAATATTACGTTATTTAAAATTTAAATAATGTGATGTTTTGTACAAAGCCATACTGAAAATTAAATATTAATCATGAAAAGAGTTCTCTCTATTTCAACAATTCAAATGTATGGAGAGGATTCAATTTTTTTAAATATGCTAAGATCTTATTTTAGGGAGTCAAGATTAAAAGACAAGGCTGAAAGCAAAGTTAAACCCCCATTTAAAAAAAAAAATTAATATAGATTAAAAAATGAATAAAAATTAAACAAAAATTTAATTGTTATAAAAATTATAATGTTACTGTAAACAGTAATTTAGTTTTTCACATCTAGTGTTAGTTTACTCAATTGCCCTTGTCAATTTATCAACACTAAATTGAGAGTAAATTTTTTTAATTCATAATATTGTTTAAAGGAATAAACTGAATACGGGGAAAATTAACTTTACAAATTAAATGTTCATGCTTGAAGGAATATGGCCTTACTCAAGCTCCACTTTCAAGCACATGGCCTTACTCAAGCTCCACTTTGCTTCATCAGTTTATCCCTTGAACCATTCAACACTATGAGAAGAAATCTCCATCTCTGTTACACTAAAATTATTTTTCATATTATCTTGTTCTTCTTTGAAGCCTTCTGTCTCCTCTTCCATTCTTTCATCTTCATGCAATATATCGCTTGCTGAGGTCCTTCAGTTTTAACCAACGAACTCAATGAGCCTCGTCTCAACATTATCTTCTTCTTTCTTGAACCACTTGATTTATGTCTTCAAGACCTCAATTCCCTCGCTACTGTTTCTAAAAGCTTCAAGATTGTTGTTTTTGTGCATCCACCCGCAAGACCTTCTCTTTAAATATTGTTGCTCTTTATTCAGTACTTTGATCCAAGTCTTTAGAAGCTTGATTTGATTCTCACTTTTTGTGTTGTTTTCTTGCATGATCCATTTGTTCATCTTCAGGTCCATTTTCTTGAGAATTTGTGAGCAATGTCATAACTGTCTTTCTTAACCATTGTTGTTCCTTTTGTAAAGAACAAAGAAAAGATAAATAGTACATCAGAGACTAAGGGAAAAGAGAGGAAAACAAAGTTAAAAGAGATAAACAAAGAGTACCTTAATTTTAATTCTCAATTCTGCAAAAAAGTTTGGCATCTTTCTTCATCCCTTCAAGCTCCTCTCTACTCTTTCATTCTCAAAACGTTGGCAACACTTGACCAATTAACAATTCATTAAACCCATATAGAGGGCCAATATCACCACAGCTGGAGAGTTTCAACTTAAGAAAAAAAAAATGATCATAAGTAAATATATGCAAAACTCTTTTAGGGGATACACAAGGAGAGATTGACTTGCAGCAAAGGACCAAGCACACATGCTGCTAATACAGTCAACTTCCAAGGAATGATTTATAATTTATTGGTGAATCTGTCAAATATCTGCCAAATTTTCACAATCACTAAATCAGTTCTGCTTCTGACCATTATATATTAACATTTTATCCTTTAAAATAGTCAGCATGCGTCATTAAGTTTACTTCCAATCAACAAAAAAATTCGTACATACCTCATTATGAGACTTCCATAGGAAACATGGATTAGTAGAACTCCTGTTTATTGCAATGAGAATTCCCACTTCTTATGCCCATCACCACTGTATAAATTTTTAATAATCTGATGATGAGGACTATCTAGGAAGAAGGAAATTTCCAGCATGGAACAATTTCACGTGGACTCATCATATAAGCCAATGATAGCTACCAATAATCCCCACAGGAACAGTTTCCATTCCTGAAGTGATGAAAGCGGCTAGAATCTCTTACAATGATCTCCCGCCCAACAATCTTTGCTATAAGCTTAATGGCAGAATGGCAATCGCCGCATACACGAAGATTCTTCATTACTGTTATTGTACTCCCCTCCACAGTATTAATTAACCCAAATCCAATAGCAAGCCTCTCACTATGATAAGATAATGCCTCTTCCTTTTGTTCAACCTCAACATCATGCAAGGCAAACTTCTGATCAGGAACATATCCCAATTCCTTCAGCTTTCCTCCCAACCAGTCCAGTTTTTCATATATTTTTTCACTGAAGGGGTGGGACCTATCTCCAGAAAGAAATTCATGCCTCAGTCCCTTTAGAGTAACCCAACTGGATCCTGCTTGTTTAACAACTCCACTATGTTTCATCTTCCCCCGTATCCTAGAGACATCACCCCAACTATTTGCAGAAGCATATAAATTAGATAATAAAACATAAGCTGCACTGCAATGTGGCTCTAAATCAAAAATGTGCTTTGCAGCTCTTTCAGCCACATCTATGTTTGAGTGCATCCTAGAAGCACTAAGCAAAGCTAGCCATACTGTGTAATTTGCTTTTATGGGCATGTCATTTATTAGTTCTTCTGCTTCTTCCAACTTGCCACATCGACCTAAAACATCAACCATACATGCATAGTGCTCAAGCTTCACCATGGATTTATCTCGACTGAAATATTTAAAAAAGCATCTCCCTTTTTGTAACATCCCAGAATGGCTACAAGCAGAAAGCAACCCAGTAAATGTGATTTCATCTGGATCTACCCTTGCACGTATCATTCTGCTAAACAGAGTCAAAGTCCACAAGCCATACCCGTGTTGTGCACATCCAACAATGATAGAGTTCCATGAAACAATATTCTTCTCAGCAATATGTTTGAATATAGCTACGCCATCACTTATATTTCCACATTTCATATACATGAAAATAAGAGTATTACCCACAAAGACATCGGTTTCGAAACCTAACTTAATACCTGTAGAATGGATCTCTTTGCCCCTATCTAGAGCCTCTAATCCACAACATGAATTTAAAGCACTAGTCAAAGAAGACTGATTTGGCAGGACGCCTATCTTTATCATATCCCCAAAAACCTTCAATGCATCCTCATGCTTACAATTTGAACCATATCCCGTTATTAGAGCTGTCCATACTACTACATTTTTATGCATTCTCTCATTGAAAATCTTGCAAGCATTCTCTATTTGCTTGCAATTTGCATAAAACGTTATAAGTGACACAGATATAAATTCATCCAAATGGTACCCCACTTTAACTATCTGTCCATGAATCTGAACACCTACATGAAAATCTAATATATTTGCACAGGCTGTCAATACACAAACCAATGTGGTTGAAGTGGGCTCCACACCAGAACCCACCATCTTCCCAAAAAGAAACAAAGCCTCATCGCTCTTCCCATTCTGGTCAAGCCCACCAATCATCGAAGTCCACGAAATCACATTCCGACGAGGCATCTCCTCAAACAACTTCATCGCATCTTCAACTCTACCATTCCCACAATACCCATAAATCATCGAATTCCACGCCACCACATCCCTCGCCGGCATCTCCCGAAACAAGCGCTCAGCCACCTCAACTCTCCCAAACTGCAAGAACCCACTAACCATCGTGGTCCAAGAAACAACATTTCTCTCAGGCATTTCGTCGAACAGCTTCCGAGCCATATCCAAATCCCCACAATCCAAACACCCTTTCACCATCGAATTCCAGCAAACTATATCTTTAACGGGCATTTCATAGAACAGTTCCAAGGCATCGCCAAGTCTACCGTTTCGCGCATAACCCGTAACCATCATGGTAAACAGAGTCACATCCGGAACCGGGATTTGATCGAAAAGCACACGAGCTTCGTCTAATCTGTGGTTCTTTAGGTGATGGGAGAGCAATGACTTATAAGAGGGAGTGCTGGGCTGTGCGTGATTCACCATACCCATGAAGCATTTGGAAAAATTAGAGCGTGAAACAGAAGCACGTTGAAACTTGAATTTTCGAAGAGAAATTGCGCGAAATATTAACATGGCTAAGCGTTTGTGTTACTGTTAACGGTCAGAGAAGAA
The DNA here is from genome assembly GCF_001633185.2 of Quercus lobata. NCBI lineage: Eukaryota > Viridiplantae > Streptophyta > Magnoliopsida > Fagales > Fagaceae > Quercus > Quercus lobata. The sequence goes on from NC_044908.1 coordinate 60,698,263, forward strand.
AAGCAGTGTCGTAGAGGACTTTTTTGTCTTTTTAGCACAGTCAAAGGCACTGTTTTTTTTTTTTTTGCCAAAATTGGAAATTAACATTGTTTGCCAAATAATATAATTAGTAGGCACTGTTTCAAACTATATATATTACTAACATATCAAGTTTAAAAGACTCGATTTAGAGCTTATAAATCGAGTTTCAAAGACTCAATTTCCATGGTCTGATCACGTCTGATATGGCGTTTTTTCCACGTGGCGTCCACTTGGAAATCGAGTCTCTAAGACTTGATTTATAAGCCGACCCTTTATAAAGAACACCATTCTATGTTTAGGAAAAAATAAAAAATAAAAAATTTAAGATAAGATTAAAAACATCTCTCGGCCTCTCTCTTCTCTCATCCCTCTACTTCTCTCACATTAACCACCAACAGTGACCGCAACCACCGCATCCACACAAAACAAAACAACCACCGATCCTAATGCTACCATAAGCAACCTACAAACTCACTAATTGCAACCCACGAAAACCTATTAACTGCCAAAACATCAACAACCACCGTGATAGACGAACCCCAAAATCCAACCCACCGTGACCACTGCACATAGCCCAAACACCCATATATACCGCCGACCCAAAACACCCAACTTGCAGACCCACAGTCTTGAACCCACGACTGACTAACCAGCAGCCAAAATCAATCGCCGTCGCCTCCACAACCCCACCACCACCAAACCAGTGAACCGAGTCGACTCAATGGCTGGGTTTCTGTAGTTCGTAGTTGAAACCGCCACCTAGCAACCGAGCATCTTTGGTCTGTGCTCCTAAAAGAAGAGAGAGTAGACATAGTGAAAGAAGGGAGAGAGGACTGAGGTGAGGAGAGATGTCTGAATGATTGGGAGAAAAGAGACATAATTGTGCATTGATTTGTGCTGTACAGCTTGCTAGCATTGATAATGTTTGAATAATATATATTTTTTGACTGAAAAGGTAGAATTTGGATTAAAATAATGAAATAAAAGTACAAAGATGTAAGTAAGGCTCCAGGGCTATACATACTAGCCTGACACCCAAGATAAAGAAAAAAATAAAAAAAGAATATCATCATTACACCTATCCCTTCAAATAGCTAATGTGTCCGTTGGTTTGCCACTAATGTTTGATATTCATGTAGAAATGACGTAGCCTCGCGAAGGATAGCCTCATGTCTAGGCTGGAAGTCCTTAAGTATAAAGTGTTTTGTTTTGTTTGATAGCACATACAAATCGATGCTTAAAGGGTTGGTTTATAAATCGAGTCTTAGAGACTCGATTTCCAGGTGGACGCCATGTGGAAAAAATGCCACGTGGAAAAAATGCCACATCAGATGTGATCAGACCATAGAAACCGAGTTTTTGAGACTCGAGATGTTAGTAACATATATAGTTTGAAAATAGTGCCTACTAATTATATTGTTTAGCAAACAATGTTAATTTCCAATTTTGGCCCCGTTTTTCTACTTTCCTGGAGTTTTTTTTTTTGCAATTTAACACCAAAATATTAACAGTTTTCTTAATTAGCATTGTTTTCAAACTATTTAGGAAACTAATATCTCAAGTTTTTGTGACTCAATTTTATTGTAGCAACTTTCAAACTCGAGTTTTATATGGAACTCAAGTCTTTGAGACTCGAGTTCCTAAAGAAAAAACGTAGACTTCAATAATGAAAAAAGAAGAAGGTAGAGATATTGAGAAAAGAAACAAAGACTCGAGTTCCTAAAGAAAAAACGTAGACTTCAATAATGAAAAAAGAAGAAGGTAGAGATATTGAGAAAAGAAACAACGCAAGATCGACAATGAAGAAGAAAGAAGCAACAACAACAACAAAGAAAAGAAATGACATAGAGATCAACAACGAAGAAGAAAAAGGCAACTCAGCAGAGAAGCAATGATGCAAAACCTAGCAAACTAGAGAAGAAACAATGAAGCAACCTAGGCGGTGAAGCAATGGTTCGAATTGAACCCAGGCGGTGAAGGCTTCAAGCTGTGGTGGTGGCAAAGGCTCCAGGCGAGGGAAATCAGCTTAGATTGAACTTCTCTACTTCAAATTCTCTCTCTCTCTCTCTCTCTCTCTCTCTCTCTCTAAACCAGATTTGTAGAAATTCAATCCTTTGGGTTTTGGGTATTTTTTGAATTTTTGATTTTGATCTAGAAAGAAAATTAGATTCTCACACACACACTTTCTCTCTCTAAACCAAATTTACAAAAACCCAAGCCTTTGGGTTTTAGGTATTTTCTAAATTTTTGATTTGGGTCTTAAGAAAAAAGAAGAAGGAAGAACAGCAAGAAAAACGAGAGCTCAGTGGAGGAACTGGAACTCGAGTTCGACATGGATTTTAAATGGAAATCAAGTCTTAGAGACTCAAGTTGCTACAGTAAACTTGAGTCTAAAAGACCCGAGATGTTAGTTTTCTAAATAATTTGAAAACATTGCTAACTAATGAAATTGTTAGCAAAATAGTTTTATTATGCAAAAAAATCCACTTTTCTTGGGTTTTTAACTTTAAAAAAAAAAAAATTGAGAAGATCTTGGGTTTTTGTTACTTTTCATCCCTATATGACTATATGTACTCTATACATTATATATTAAGAGGATTCATAAAATTAGTTATCACTCCAAAAATTGTCAAAAGTATCCATAATCTAATTAAATTGTCCTTATTCCTAAAAAATAAAAAATTGGGTTAAAATTGTAATTCAGAAAAATTAAAAAACCAAGAAATTTTCAAAAAAAAAAAAAAAAAACTTCCCACTAGAGTCTTCTCCTCAAAAACTTCCCACTAGAGTCCTAGACAAATACAAACTTCCCACCCCACCTACACAAGCAAAACCATCCACACAAGTGCACAATCAATTGCAACTTCTTAGTAAAAACTTCTCCTTTTAAATTTCCCCCGCTTCCCTAGCTACTTACATCCAGTTACCCTCCATCCTTATCCTCTCAAACTTGAAAATTTAAGAAAAAAGCAGTTTTTAGAGTTGGAATTTTTTTTCCTGTCCATTTGTTTGTATTTTCCATTCTTCTTCAATCACTCATCTCTTCTGAATAATATATTGTTCCTTCAAGTCTTCAACCTTTTTTTTCTACCCAAGTCTATTGTGAAGAAATGTTGAGACTATTCAATGCAATTTTTTAATCACTCACAATAGAGATTTAAGGAGCAACGACTTTTGGATTTTTATGAGAGAGTCGCGAAGGAGTTTCAAAGGGAGGCAGACAACAAACTTGAAAAAACAAAAGGTATGTCCATGAATGCAAATTTTTAAGCCAATTTTTAATAGAAATTTAAGAAATCTTTTTCACACCCTTATTTTTCTTTGTGTTGGTTTGTTATACTGTTTTCAACAAAGAAAGAAACTTAACTCTGGAAGAGTGTTATGTTTCCAAAAGTTTCATCGCAAAGAAGTGCCATGTTTCCTAAAAATCATTTTCATTGTTTAAGATGCCCAAAACTAGAGTAAAATAAAGAAGCAAATGGAAAAAGGTTTCAAGATTGTGAAGCCTAAGGAGGATGGGGGACTCGGAATCCAAGTAGCCAAAGCTAAAAATTTAGCCTTACTTGCTAAGTTGAATTGGAGAATGTATCAAGAGAAGGATGCCTTGTGGGCTCAAGTCATCTTGAAGAAATATTGCTCCTCATCAAGAGTGAGAGCAAGGGATCCGGATGCTCTCCCGTCTTCCCTTAACTGGAAGGCCATTAAAGCGGGATTCACTATTTTCTTTAGTGGAATCTGTTGGTGTGTAGGGACTAGAGCAAGAACTAAAGTTTGGCTAGATAGGTGGCTGAAGGGAAAATCCCTAAGAGAAATGATTCAGGGGCCTCTAAGCTTAAGGGATAATTCTCTTACTGTTGAAGAGTTAAGAGATGTGGGTGGCTGGAAATGGGATTTAATATCCTTTGATTTGCCAGATATCATTAAGAATAAAATTAAAGCTCTTCCTTTGCAGGAATTTGGCCATAGAGAGGATTCTCTTATGTGGAAATTTACTAGAGATGGAGAGTTCTCCACAAATTCAGCCTACTTACTAAGCATTGAGAATGAGCCTACTGGAGTCCCTTTTATGGGGTAATGGATATGGAAAATTGATATATTGCTCAAAATTATTATGTTTCTTTGGTTGTGTTTCCACAATAGTGTTCCTGTTAAGAGTATTCTAGTAGCAAGTGGCATAAATTGTGATGGTAAGTGTCCAATTTGCAGGTCCCATGATGAATCCATTACTCATCTTCTCCGTGACTACGAGTTAACTCGCAAATATTGGAGAAGTATTGAGGTCCCTCCAGAATGTGTTAACACTTTCACTGGTAGTTTAGAGGGTTGGCTACACTCAAATAGTGTGAATTCTGTTTTACACAAATCTGGCATCCATGGAGCACAGTCTTTTTATTCACTATTTGGGCTGTTTGGAAAAATAGAAACAAGATTGTGTTTGACAATTCTATCCCCAACCTGAAACTGCCTAATGATTGTATTAATCAAGCTAGAGAGTACCATTTTTGTGTGAGTAAAGGAAAGAAAACTAACGCAAAGATTGTAATACCTGTTGGTTGGAATACGCCAAGAGAGGGGTGGTTCAAACTTAATTCAGATGGTGCATCATTTGGAAATCCGGGTAAGGCAGGGGGTGGAGGGATCATTAGAGATAGTCAAGGAGCATGGGTTAAGGGCTATGCAAGATCATTGGCTTTACCTCAAGCATCATGGCTGAACTATGGGCTTTGAGAGATGGGTTGAGACTTGTGGATCACCTTGGAATTCGGCAACTGGAAGTAGAACTAGATGCTATGGTGATTGTTGGGCTACTAAATTCAAAAAAGAATCCTAACTCAGCTTATGCTCCTCTGTTATTTGATTATAGATACCTCCTGGACAAGTTTCCTCAAGTACAGGTGGTTCATGTGTTTAGAGAAGCCAATAAATGTGCAGATTGTCTAGCAAAATGGGGCTGTTCTATGCAGGAAGACTTTGCTATCTTTGATTTTCCTTTTACTGCTGATCTAGAAACTTTATTAGCTAAGGACATTAATGGTTTGTACTATTGTAGACTTGCTGCTGCCAGTATGGCTTCTGTTGTTGTGTAGTTTTCCTTTTGTGTTTAATAATATTTCCCTTTTACCAAAAAAAAAATTAAAATTAAAATTACTAATCTAATTTTCTTCAAATGGGTTTTTAAAATGAGAAGTGCTACGTTCACAATATTTTCACAACAAATTATAAGTGGTAAGTTATTGTTTATTCTAATTTGAATCAACAACTTAAATTACTTTTTGCCCATATATAATAACCTATAACAACCTATCACTTAGTATTTTTTTTTTTGATAACTTATCACTTAGGATTTATTGCAAATTTGTTTTGAAAATATCGTGGACATAACATTTTTCTTCTAAAATTTGCCAATTTGGAATTCATTTCCATGTTTCTATATTCTCTCTTACTTGCTTATTTGCCATGTTCACATTGATATATATATATATATATATATATATATGTATAAAAGTTAAAGTGTAACACTTATTGCTACTACGCTTCTATTGAGCCACCTCATCCACCACATTATTATTCTTTTTCTTATTTATTTTTTACCTATAATTTTTTTGACAATATTAAATACTGTATATAAATATATTGGCTTTACAAATTTATCTTAGTCGGTTTTAATTTTACATATTTGTCTACTTTAATTTTGATGCTATAGCTAAATAATAAATCAATGAAAAATAAAAAATAAAAAGGAAAATTACAATTTACCTACTTGTGGTTTGGGCATAATTTAAGTTGCCTACTTGTAGTTTGAAACTTAACGCTTTACCCATCTAAGGTTAGCTTAGTTAGAGTTTTGTATCTCACTTATGTTAAAAACATGGTTAAATATGTAATTTTGCTCCATTTTTATGTTTTCCTTCTCCAAAAACACACCAAAAAAAAAAAAAAAAAACATAAAAATACAATATCAAATAAGATCAAAAAGAATCCAACGGAACACTTGCAACATTGGATTTCAAAACATTGGTAGGCAACTTAAATTTAGGTCAAACTTCAGGTGGGTAAACTGTCAAATTTTAAACCACAGATATGCAACTTAAATTTTGACCAAACCACAAGTGAGTAAATTATAATTTGCCCAAAAATAAAAAAATATTGTTTATATATATTCATTTTGGGTGGTTTTAACTTTACATGTTCATCTACTTTAATTTAGATATTTATAATTGAAAAATGAAGTTAATTTAGATATTCACACTTGCTTAATCTTTGATGGTAGAAAAGATATAACTTGATAAGTGACAATGGCCCCATAACAGGAGTCCAAATCCAGCGCATTATAGATCTCCTATTAGTGATTCGTACCCCCATTGTCTAATTATTAACTAATTTATATGTGTTTGTTGATGCAAGTATTTTCTTTTTCATTTTATTTACAACACTAAATGATTTTAATGAATGTTGTTTATTGTTGACCTGATTTTGGGAGAAATCATATTAAAATATGTTATATTTTGTATTATTGTAAAGTTTTAGTTCATTTGGAAAATAACCAGATATATTGGACAAACCACACGACCGCACCTAAACCGACCAAAATTGCCTGCAAAATGAAGTAATCGCACTGCACCGCAAGTGGTAATGAATCATACCACTCCGCACCACATTGTGTGGTGCGGAGTGCAGTTTTATAATGAGAAAATTGTACCGCACAACACCGTACCTATATATATTTATTTATTTTATACTAGCCTCATTACACACGCTCTGCATGTGCGATGAGACCCTTTTTTAAAAAAAAATTGAGTTTAATATAATTTTTCAATTTGAATTTATATATAGTTAGTGAGAATACACAGAAATGGATTTTTAAGAAATTAAAATTTAGAATTTGAAATGGAGTAAACTGTTGGGTTTAGTGTGTGCTAGTTTTTAGGGAAAAATGTATCAAATGTGCATAAGATATATTTAAATAAAGTATGCTAATTTTTAGGAAAAAAATTTCTTGGGTAGTTTTTTTTTAATTACAATTTTAACCCTATTTTTTATTTTTTAAGAATAAAGATTATCTAAATTGATGAGGGGTATATTTGACATTTTCTGAAGTCATAATTAACTTTCTAAATCCTCTTAATATATAGAGATTAAATATATATTAATAATTTAATATTGTATGAAGTAAGGGACTAACCTAGCGTTAGTGCATTCCAGTTTCACGTTAAAACGATATCGTTTTAGTTAAATACAAAATAAAAAGCTTTAAACATCATTCACTTTTCCATCTCACACTCTCACTCTCACAAAATCATGAGTTCAAAAGTTTAATATTATTTTTTTGTTTTGTATATACTATATATATTTGTGTTACTTTTTTTTGTTATACAAGATATATATATATATATATATATTTTTTTTTTAACTTACTATCATATTGTCATAATTATTAATAGTAAATTAGAAATTGACCATAACATATTGAAAAATCATCCCAAAACCAACCCTACTGCACCTTGTACACCGTACCGCACATATGACTACAAAATTGAGGTGCAGTGCTGTTAAGGTTTTGCCGTTTTGGCCAAATGCAGTACTTATAATGGCCCAAAACCACACCGCGAACATATAGATAGTATAATTTCATTAATAAATGATAATTGCACTATATATAACAAACTATTTTATGAATTCCAATTGCAACAAAAATATTCTCACAAAGGTAAGACAAATTATACCTTTTGTCAACTTTTCCCTTCTTTTTTTTTCAAGTTATTTAATCTTTTTTCTGTATTCTATCAATCTTCTTTTCATTTTTGAAGTTATTTTTCTATTTTATTTGACGAAGAAATTAAATAGAAAGTAGTTAATTTTTCTATTTTATTCATTTATATAAGGTTGTTGTTGATGATGTTTTTCATATATAGGAAGTCACCGAGAAACTAAACAAATTCTGAAGTCATGTAACAGAGAGAAACAAGGAAACTGTGGAATTTCACTTCTCTTTACGCTGATGAAGTTCTATTATTTGTTGATGTTTTTTTGCTTAATTATTTTTCTCATTCTATTATTTAAAATTTATTCTTTCAAAGTGGGAATAAAAAAATATAAAGTAATCAAATTTAGTTACAAATTAAAAGAGGACAACATAAGATAACAACAAAAACAATAATAATATTAATAATATTTTCTTTTAAATGAAGAATACATTTTTTTTCATAAGGAGTTTACTTATAATATTTATAAATTAATAATTAAAAAATCGTGCAAAGCATGGGCCAATAACTAGTCAATCAATCAATATCAATATATATATATATATTGAAAGTTCAAATAGTGTATAAAACACCCTTGAACGTTTAGACCCCCAATTACAAAATAATCAATTCAAGTTTTATGACAAACAACAAGTGTGCGGAAAATGAACACAAACTATAAACAGAATTGGTAAACAATTTAAGCCAATTAAAATTACATCCACAGCAGAAAATAAAAAGCAAAGATTAAGGGAAGAGAGATGCAAATACAAGGACAACATAACGATGTGTTATCGAAGAGGAAACTGAAGCCTTCGGCGTAAAACCTCTTCGCCGCCCTCAAAGCGGTAAGTAATCTACTAGAAAATGTAGTTGGGATACATGAACAGCAATAGACCCTCAAAGCCTAATCTACCTAGTGTACCTAAGCCCTCCAAGCTTCTTGCTCTAACGAGGTTGCGCCGAACCTATTTCTTTTCTAATTTCCCGAATTCCGCTATTTGACCATAGCATCAACCAATGTGAAATTGGTTCCTTCCTAACTGCTTCCCAGAACACCAAACAACCCTCTCACAGTAATGGATATGGTGAGAAAATGTTTTGGTAAAAAGCCTCTCAAGGATTTAACAATGGAGAGGAAGAGAGTAGAAGAATTTGAAGAGTCTCTTATGTAAAGATTGTGAATGAATCAATCTTGTTTTTCTCTAGGGTTTCTCTCTCAAAATTCTCTCTGGAAGCTCTCTTTCTTTCGTGGGTATAAGGGGTATTTATACTAGGGTGAGAATGGAATGTGAAGAGTCAGGTTTTTCAAAACAAGGCTGGCTCGCAGCTTGGCCTTGCGGCTTAACTGAGTCGCGAGATTCAGCCACGAGATAACTGAACGGCCAGTTGTTCTGGCGGCTTGCAGCCGCGAGTCACTTGCGAGATCCAGTCGCGAGTCTCTGTTTTTCTTGCACACTCTTGAGCATTTCTTCACACTATCTCACTCACTACACTTACAAGAATTCCACCTAAATACATAGTTACTAATTGCTGAAATACAAGCAAATTTGGCACGGAATAAAGCCAACAAGATTGTTGATTAAATTCAACCTTACATATATATATAAAAGTAGAGACTTTATGCAGGAAAGCATGAGATCTTGCCATGTGGCACTCTAATTTTGAATTTAGCCTTTTTAACCTCTTTTCATTAGCTTTTTTTTTTTTTTTACAATCACCCAAAAGATCAAGTTAAATTCTTTTTATTGTTATCTAAAAGATGGGTTGCTATTAGAAATTAGACCAAATCAAACCAAATCTTATGAAAAAACCTAAGCCCACTTATTCCCTTACATATTATGACACAAGCATGATCATTTCACATGTGTAGATGAAAACCAAGACCCTAACCCACTTACAAACTCTCTTTTTCCTCCCCCACGTGTAGATGAAACTTGAAAGCCAAAATCCTCACTCACTTAGAAGCTCTTTTCCTCCATACAAGCTTCCCTTTGGACTACACACTCTTCAATTTCTTTGCAAACAACGGTTTTGTAGTTTGAATTCAGTGATCCCATTTGACCAAACCAATTTTCCTACTCATTTTTCAAGTCTTAATTTAGTCCTTCTATGTAAACTAATGGGGATTTACGATTAAGGAAGATATACAGTCTAATCTCTCTCTCTCTCTCTCTCTCTCTCTCTCTCTGGTATATTAGGATTCCCCAAATTAAAGATAATATTCAATTTTACCAATGGGTGACACATTGAAAGGATTGTCTTCTAAGATAATGAATGCTTCTCTTGATGTGTTACAGAAAATGTCAAATGGTATGTGATATGGCATAGGCACCAATAGTCATATTGCATTAACTATATTCATATTAAATTTTGAGTTGTCTATGATGCAATTGTATTGGGTATGAAGACCAATTTGTTAATATGACTTTTGATATACTCCTATAGTTGATTAAGAAATTCACAGCAAATTGGACCAAATTTTTGTGATTTCTTCAAATTGTAGATTTTTTTTTTTTTTTTTACACAAATGAATGAAAGTGGTAGGTCCATTATAAGCATAAAGATGATCATAAATTCAGATATTGATAAACAATTGAAATACTGCGGTTATAAATTCTGATAACATTTGTCCCTTTTGAAAATCTAAACAATTTATAGGATCCTAGCCACAAATGTTTGGCATATAATCTATAGTGCAAAAATATAATTGGTATCCCATATAGTAGAAACTAGAGAGGACTATAGAAACTTTTAGTTAGATGCACACTATTTTTTTTAATAAGTCTTCATGTCATATTTATTATTTATGTTTGAGACTAATATAATTTAATTATATTTTCTATGCAAAGCTTGAGACCAACATACTTTTAGGCAAAAATTTCTCGTGCATCACACGAGTTTCTGACTAATATATATAAAAGTAGTGACTTCATGTGAGAGGGCATGAGATTTTGCCATGTGATGCATTCTTTAAGATTTTCTTTGTTTAGTTCATTGAATTAGCCAATCAAGTAAATACATATATTAAATATCTATAATTGCGCATTAATTATTTATATTAAATGAATTTATGTGATTATTTTTGTAAATTACATATAAAAAATTATTTTCATTCGGAATAATAAATATTGATTTAGAATTTGACATTCTTCTTCATGTTTAGTTACATTGAAAACAATTAACACAAAAGCCATAAGAAATTAAATATTTTTGAATTCTCTAAAATTAATCTTAACCATTTAGATTTCCTAACATCTTAGAGTGACATGTAATATATATGAACCAACATTGTAGTATTTACTTTATATAATTAAAAAGATTACTAGGATAAATACATATTTTGTTATATTAATTATTTTAAGTTGTGCATTAATTATTTAAGAATAATAAAATTTCGAAATTATTTTTTCTAAGATTTATACAATAAGCAATTAATTTAAAATATGATATTCTTGCTCAAATTTAGATACTTTTAAAACAAAAAATCAAACAAAAGGGGAAAATGACACACAAACAATTTTTTATTTTTTTTATTTTTTATAAATGATTGAAGAATATTTGCATTTTTATTTTATCAAAATGATATTTGCATTCTTGAGTGGGCATGAAACATGCCTATTTATCAATCACTATTGTGGGGACTATGACCCAAAATAATGTATTGAGCCTTGGGCCTTGTCCGAGGACACTAACAAGTCCGAGGAGAGAAACACGACTTAGATGATCTACGTTACAAGTCTCATCAGTGGAAGACAAAGAGAAGAAAGTCCGAGGAGGAACTCCTCCTCGGACACGGCAGACCCAGACCAAGTGTATACTCAAGTAGTTGAAGTACGCTCCCTGAACACGTGAAAGGGAAGAAAACTCAAAATATCTAAGGAAAAGCTGTCACCACCACATTAAATGCACTGCAGCTGCTTTTCTGGTCGCATTAATGTGGAGAAGACCCCTGAACAATGCTGCCTTAGCTGCCGCAACTCACAGAGGACTGAAAGGGGTGTCTAATGGGATGGGTGCTCAAGTGGGGGTCTAGGTGATCAACAAATGTAAAGTCCAGATGATTAGGAAGAGCCTATATAATGTGGAAAAGCCCCCATGAAGAGGTGGCAGAGAAAAAAGAGGAAGAGAATATTGTAGCATGTAAAAAAAACCCTAATGTGGTGATCTGTATTTATTAGTAAAATTCTAGTCTCCTCGGACGGAAGGTCCTTTGATCATAATAGCTTTTATTCGTGTCTAATTGCTTCTTAATCCCATGCAAGCCCTTGCTCAACTCATCTAAACCTAGTTCTTTGACCCATACTCTACAAAATTCATTGTATTGGGCTTTTTGGACTAGGATTCCATACAGTTCGGACTTGGGCTCCCCAAACTTTGTCCCTACAACTATATCATACAACTTTTAAATATTTAAATTTTAAACACATATTGCATGTTCAAATCACACTCGTATTGGCTTTCGATTTTGACTATAAAATAAAATACTAAAGATTATAAATTTTTGCCATAAAAATTATTGAAATATTGGAGGAAACTATAGATAAACATATCATTATAGAATAAGATATTAGACACAAAGAAGAAAAAATTTAATACCATTCAAATTATCCATATTACAGAACCACTTGCCCCAAATTCATACACAAGAAACAAATGGATTTTCACCATACCAATAGCCAATTACTTTTATCTATCACAGAACCACCTTCTGCAAATTCATACACTAGAAACAAATGGCTTTTACAAGTATATACACTGAAGCCCCAAAAAATAAACGAAGAATGTAGAATGAAAACCACAAAGAGTACCACAAAGAGTACAGGAGTATATTATACACAAAGAAAGAATATGATATAAGTTAAATAAAACCTCAACCGTCGCGGTTTTTTTTTTTTTTTTTTTTCAAATTCAGAGAGCAATTGTAAATCACACTTACATGAATTAACATATGTAGTTGGTAAAGAGCACAAAGAATACCAAAAAATAAATGAAGAATGAAGATCACAAAGAACACGAGTATGATATAACGTGTAAAAGACTAAAAGTTAGAAACATCAACAGTGTTGCCGTTTTCTCTTTCAAATTCAGAGAGCAATTGTAAAACTTAAATGAATTACAAGATTGAGTTGCTTATATAATAACATACGTAGTTGGTGCACTCTTTTTTGGCATGCAGGCTGTTCCAAATTTAGGTTTTTAAAATTAATTTGCTACTTATATTAATAAAGTGAGAAAAATCAAATTCAATTAAAAAAAAATTTAAAATCAAATGACCTCATGTCTCAAAACATATGAAGGTATCATAGATTTATCTAATATATTTAATGCATTTTGTGTTGCATTTCTACAATTCACACTAATCTATGTTCTTTTATATATTAATAATTTTAATTTGCACAATTGACTCAATATGAATAGCACTTCCTTTTCTTTTCGTCTTCTTGTATTGGATTACGATTTTTCACTTTTATCTCATATCAATTTTTTGAAATATTTTAGGTTTGAGGCCTGCTCTAAAACAAATTTTTGTGTTATACTGGTCTGCTAGACGAAATTATAAAATAAAATTTTGAGTTTCATTTTTAATGCTTAAATGTTGCATAAGCCATAACTTATAATGAGTATTATAGGACCATGTAACACTTGATTTCTTTCAATCGGATTTCTTAATGCTTCAAAGATTCTACATTCACAACAAAGTTCTTCTAAGGGATTTAGCTAATGTTCAGGACACCTACAATTAGGAGTTGAAAGTATAAGACTTTGTACTTCTGTAGTTATCAAGTTTCCTTGAGTTTCTTCTCCGTACACCATGTTCACGTTTATGTAGTACAATCCTATCCAGACTGTATTATCATTTGATTGATGGATATTCCTTGAATTGATACTGCCAGGAGTATCATGGAACTAACTCAAAAAATAAACACATTCATACATGAAGATATGATTTAAATGCTTTTTTAGTGTTCATTTTTTGGAGTTAGCCTCATGACACTCTTCGATATATCAATAGTTCTCAAATGCATAAACGTATAAACCTCAAATTGGAATGAATAAAAAATTATGACACTAAACTCAAGAAAAAAAAAAGCCTTAAAGCACACACGAAGTGCGTGCGATGAGGCTAGTCTTCCATAAATACCATCCAATTTTTGTGTTGCTTCTAATGTGATTTTTAATTGATTAATTTTTGAAACCTTAATATAATTTGAATTAGAATTTGTAGAAAAATACCCAAATTGGGTGGTACTAACTATGGGTGTGCTAAACCTTCTATTCTTTTTATGGGGTATTTTTTTTTTTTTTTTGTTACTTGTTTTTAGTCACATTCGAAACTTATGCTTTTCTCCACTGACATGACTACAATATATAATGATCTCATAAATTAACCGGTATATATATATATATATGTGTGTGTGTGTGTGTGTGTGTATGTGTCTGGTGAAGAAGATTATGATTCAATGTATTTTGTTGAGCCTTCCAATTGTTTTGTAGCAATATTTGTTATTAACCTATTATGTAAATACAAAACTAATTAATTTTGTGTCAGTGACGGATACTATTTATAATTTATGCCAAGAGGCAATTTGGTAAATATGTGAATTCTTAAGAATAATGCTAGAGATATACAAATTATTTTACAAATTGTTGATGTGGTGATGAGTGATTATTAGTAAATGAAAAAGTGATATCCAGTATTGGGCATATTGTTAAAGACTGCATGTCGTTTATGGGTTGGTTTCAATCCTGTTCTTTCTCTCACGTGAGGCGGCAAGGCAACGGAGTTGCTCATGCTTTAGCTAGGAGAGCAAGAAATTCTTCACCTTTGTCCGTTTGGATGGAATCGGTTCCGCCAGACATTTCTTATTTGGTGTATGTTGATGTAACGACTTAAAGTTGGTTTTCTTAATAAAAGTGGATTCATTCCTTTCTCAAAAAAAGAAAAAAAAAAAAGAAAAAAGAAAAAAAAAAAGAGGTTGAACACACTAACATATTGTAAAATAGTTTGTGGCTATAGATTGTAGCATTACTCAATTCTTAATGTCCGTCCTTTAGTTTTATTTGAATCTATTATACTTAAATTACGGAATGATCTAAAAAATTGTAGAATAATTAATTTAACTATTTCATAGTTCTCAAATACATAATATTATTAGATATTCATGTAAACCTCAAAAAAAAAAAAAAAAAAAAAAAAAAAAAAAAAACCTCAAAGTATGTGTAAAGTATGTGTGATGAGAGTCATGAGACTAGTCATTAGCTTTTAAAAAAAAAAAAAAATCAAATCTCTTATGTGGTTTTGAATATAAGGCTTAACCCATATGTGGTTTTTGTTTTATACCTAAATTATTCGCTACACATCCATTATAATAACAATGAATTGCTTATGTAATAATTTATGTTTATATTTAGAGTTATACTTTTTCACATAAAACAATATCAAAGAGTTTTTCTTTTTGAGAAATATATCACATGAAGTTTTGTGTTACATTGTTTCTAAAAAAAGGAATTTTTTTTTTTTTTTTTTTGTTATGTTAAAAAACCTCAAGGAGTTGTCTTACATTTGTTTTTGGGGAAATCTCAATTGGGGTTGTGCATTTTTTTTTCCCAAATAAATAATATATCTCTATAGTATTCATGATTTATGTATTTTGATCTGCAAATGTTGTCTTAAGAAGTCAAAAAAGTAATGAAAAACATATGAGATCTCATTTTAGAACGATCAAACAATGCAAGGATAAAACAATAGCTATTGTTACTTCTACAATTCCACTATATTGTTAGATGTTCAGGGAGATATTATTTAGTGTTTGCGTCTTTGTGTTTGATTTGGGTACCATTTTTTTTTTAACTTTTATTTTATGTAAAGGTATCTCATTTCATCCATAAAACTATCTAACAACAAAGAAGTATCTGTTTGTATCAAAAAAAGAAAAAAGAAGTATCTGTTGTGTTATAATTGTAGGTATGAATTTTATACAATAAATATACATAAACAAAACAATCAATACATTATCATCAAAAACTAAATATAAGAAATTTAAACACGTAATTTGATTTTATAAAATTTAATTAAAAAATAAATCAATATATAAATGTTCATATTCCCCATGGGTACTTGAGAGGTGGGCTTATTAGTTTGAGATCTCACCTAATCATCTATATAATAGTATGACCAAAGGCTATGGTATCACTATATGTATAAAAACAAAAAATTAAATTAAAAAAAACTTCGTTATATATATATATATAAGTACAAATATTTAAAATTGTGATAATATACCTTACAATTTTCAAAATCTTCGTACATATCTTGATTTTATTTAGAAAAAATTTGGTTGGGTTTTCATAGTGTGTCAGTCGGATCCCCTTTCCACGCATACCGACACATAGCATATATTTTTACCATGTAACATGGCTAAGATCATGTGTAGAGAGGTTAATGGATATTAGGCCAAGTGGCAATAACATTCACCTTATGGTAGTCTAGATCCGACATATATCATGTAACTTTCATCGAGTGATGATAGAAAGATTGCAAATTTTACTACATAAACAATGTTATCAATTAAAAAAATAAAATTTTTTTTTGTGTGATACCAATCATATTTATTAACACATCAATTTATTAGTTTTTTTATAATAAAATTAATAGTAACTTTAGCATTTTTTTTCATTCATGAAGAGAGGTCGATGGCCTTTAGGCCAAGTGGCAATACGATCCACCTATTGTGACGATCGAGATCTGAGGGTTTCAATCCCTTTGTCTTTACCTGGTGAAAAAAATAAATTAATAAATAAAGACTAATTCATTTGTTGTAGATGATATAAATAAGACACATAAGGTCCTTTAGCCTTTAGGACTGGCAAAGAATATTAGGATTGGCAAAGAATATCACTTTCCTCTAGGGAACAACAAACGGGACAAAGCCTAGAAGAGAATGTACCATTCCAAAGACTTGTAAATGTTGGCCAGGAAAGAATCTTTTATATATATGTATATTTTGGCTTGCCTTGTATATTAAGCATCCTCTTTACAACCCCACATTACACTTTGTATACAACAGCCTTCGCAAGCAAAGAACCCAAACCTACAGACCATTCCATATTTATATAAGACCCCTTCTTGCACATAACACATATCAAGTACTGATTTTTCCTGCATTGCACTTTTAGTGTCCTGAAAACTCTTAATTCTCTCCTCTTCCAACAACAGCTTTTCATTATAAACCATATAGTACAAAGATGGCTGCTGGGCAAATGAAACAAGTTGCCAGTCTCCTTTTGCTCCTAAATTTCTGCATGTATGTTATTGTTTTAGGCATTGGTTCTTGGGCTATTAATAGAGCCATTGATCACGGTTTCATCATTGGTATCTCTCTCTCTTTCTCTCTCTTTCAGTTCCTCTTATTTGTGTTAATGTTTTGCAACTTGCAACTGTCATTCATGCTAATGCTTTTTGAGAATTGTAGGACCTGGATTTGATCTTCCAGCACATTTCTCACCCATATACTTTCCAATGGGAAATGCTGCCACCGGGTTCTTTGTCACATACGCTATGATTGCCGGAGTCGTTGGAGTGGCAGCAGTAATATCTGGAGTCAACCATATTCGTTTGTGGACTGCTGATAGCTTGCCATCTGCGGCTTCAGCTGCTGCTATTGCTTGGTCTCTGACTGCCCTTGCTATGGGGTAAGCAATTACTGCTTATCACTTTTCCTCTCTATATGTCTCCAAACAGCAATAACAAAAGGACAATTATTCTTAACACGCTCTTAAGTGTAAATCGTCTGTACACATCACTTCTTTCACATTTTATATGTAGACATCAATAAAAAATATGTATATCACACGTGAAATTATGGATGTACGGAGTATATAACAACAAGTGTAAAAACAATATTTTTTGATAGCAAAATGCAAAAGAGATGTAGTATAGCTTTTGATCCTAATCAGCTAAATCATTTTTACACAGGTTTGCTTGCAAAGAGATTGAACTCCGACTCAGAAATTCTCGTCTGGTAAGACCCAAAAACATTCACCACACTTTTTGACATTAAATTTGCCTAACACTTCTACATAGAAAATTGAAACACCTCTATTGTTGCAGAGAACAATGGAGGCATTCCTAATTATCCTTTCAGTTACGCAGCTTCTATACATAGCAGCCATTCATGGTGCTGCAAGTACACCAAGAAGATAAACTTGATTGAAAGTTGAGTGGCAGTGTTTGTGTGGCTTGTCTTGTTTTTCTGCTATTTTTTCTTCATTTTTACCACTTGACCGTGTACAAAGCTGGCCAAAGATTTGGCAGCTCGTTTGCTTGGTGTGATTCCATTTGATTCTATTTGATTTGTATCAACCAATAATAAGAAATGATTTGCAAAAAGCATGCTACATTTCTGTATTTCAATGCGCCACCATCCACCCTGCGTGATTTGAATTTTCACATATTTTTTAAGATTGACAAAATTTTAGAAAAAAGGTACGTTTTTAAACCATGACTAACCTAACACAACAGCTCTGCACCTTATTGACAAAAAATTTGATTTGTCACAAACATAATGTCCAAGTATTAATTTTTAAAATTTTCAAGAGCCAAAATAACACTCTTATCAAGAGTCCAAGGATAATATTTGTAGGCTACAAAACCCTGGTTCATTTAGAGTTTTAGACACACATCAGAACCAACCATATGGCCCTTGTCCGATCAATGATCATTCAACCTTCCCAAAAAAATAAAGGAATCCATTCCTGATGGCACCCTGATCAATGAAAAGAAGCCAAACATGTAGTACAAGAACTGGCTGTACTACATGTTTTTTATTTTTTTAATAGCCAAAAAAAAGAAGAAAAAAGAACTGGCTGTATCATTAAGAGAAACCCATACCCCAAACCAATGACAACCAAAAGCAAAACTCAAATTGTTGGAGTAAGCAACTAAGGTTTTGTGTGGCTCTGTTACAGAGCTTTCAGAACAAAAGAAGTCTAGAAGGAAAAAATGCATTGTCTGGTAACTCTCCAAAAAGAGCTTTATACTCCACTAAAACTCTATTAGAAAAGGCAAGAATTTGGAACTTTGCGAATTTGGTACAACCTTTTTTAGAAAAGACAAGAATTTGGAAATTTTTGGGTAGAGAGAGAGGGTAAAACAATCAAAACGGTAAAGAACTTTGCAGTTAAACTCTATATCACAAAAGCTCTACTACTACAATTATAGGTTTAAAACACTACTTCCTACAACAATATCAAACTGGCACAAAGCATCCATCTATCCATTCAAAACACCATGACAACAATCGAGTGAATATTGATATTATAGATAAACTTGTAAAATCCAGGTCACACCACTGCACTACCCAACACAAAAGAAAATAAGTACAACAAACCACTTAGAAAAAACACTATACTACAAAATTAACAAGAAATGTACTGAAGTCTAGGGACACTAAGCCGCCTAAAAATTTGTCTATCACCACAAACCTTAAGACTGTTTATATGATCAGGCCTCTTGGCCATTATTCATAGGGAAAACACAAGAAAAACTCTTGTTTGAAATATCAAAAATTTCTCCAGATCAAATCTTTTTTTTTAACTTTCACAAGCTTTTCACTACTGCACTGAAGCCCCTCCAAAGCTTTTTTTCTGCATCAAAAGGAAACCATGGAAAACGTCAGCTACAACTCCATTTAAAAGGGTGAAAACGATAATGTTAACACCATTACTTATTTAAACAAGAACATCAACAAAGTCCAAGGCATGAGATGAATTCATTGGTTGGTTAAAAGTCTCCATACAAGCATTGCATCCCTCATGCTGATTGAGAAACAAAGATAAAATTTTAAAAAATAAAAAACAAGAGCTACAGAAGAGCATTCATATCACAAGGCATGAGACAGGCTCTACAGAGTACAGACCATTGTGACCCTATGAGGAAGGAAAAAAAATCCCTACACTTTCAAAATTTCAGGTCACCAACCCAAAAAACAAGGCAAACAGAAAATCTAAAAGAAATTTGTAGGAATTAGGGGTTACTGTTGTCTATTCTCCAATATCAAACCCACAGCAAAGGGCAAAAACACTGCATGATGCAGACTTGAAAAGGCTCAAGAAATAACATAGGTTAGAACAAAAGGTCAGAATAAAGAAAGTGATATGGGGCTCACTTCCAACATCATACTCACAAAGGTCCTTCAAGTCAAAGGCAGGATAATGCAGAATAGAAGAGGCTTAAGAAATAACACAGTTCACAGTCTGATCCTAATTTTTTACATTTCTATAATATGATATTCAGCAATGACTCTTCTAATACAATTTGAAAAATCTCTATCTCAAACGCAATTCCTTCTGCACTACGTTCCACACTTGCTAAGGCATCACTGCACAATTTGTTTGCGGTTAAATGCAACTAATTGCAACAACCTCAATTCCTCAAACCTACAAAGATGTTCATGATTGTCCAGTCCTATCCAGGACTAATGTCCACACTCACTTTGAAATCCAATATCGTCTTGACACAATCAATTATCACCTTAGCACATCATGTTTTTAACCAAATCAAAAAACAGAACAAACAAACAGGTTTTAAAAAATAAAATTAAAAAAATCCCAAAACACAAGCTAAAACTCATCAAAAATTAAATGAATTGAATGAAGAAAATATCTCAACGATCAAGTAGCACCCTACTTAAAATAAAAAGAAACTAAGAAATATGTAGAAATTACACAAGGGGAAAAAAAGAAGTTTCTGGAAGGTCAGAGCTTTAGCTGAATGCAACTTAAAAGCCTCTCGAGTCAACTTTAGTAGGAAAGTCGGAGGAAATTATCAGATTCCAGGTAAGAGAGACTAAAAGAAACAAGAAGATTGGCCTCATGATCTTATCAGGCCTTGATGTGACTAAAGATACTATATATGAAAATCCTTTTTGCTACCCTTAAAGGAAATTTGGCTCCAATTCCATTACAAATAGGTGCCTCAATATTTTTATATACTTCCACAAAATTCATGATCCACTCAAAATAGACTTATATCATCATAATAGGAAAATGGGAATTGAAAAAAAAAAAAAAAAAAAAAAAAAAATTCATCCTTTGAAAGAATAATCTCAATAGAGAGAAGAAGAAATGAATGGTTTGCCATCCTTAATCTTGAACCCTTGGCACCAAATGCAGGTGGTAGCACCATGTATGGAGAGAGGGACAAAAGTAAGGATATTGTCCCATATCTCAAGGGCACTGTCTCAAACACCGCAGCCCTTAGGGTTGAAAATCAAATATATGGTACATTGGTAAGAGATAAACCTGAACATTACTTTGTGTGTGTGTGTGTGTGAGAGAGATGCCAGTGGATGCTAAATTAAAATAAATTCTGAATTTGAGAGACAAAAAAAGGATGGCCAAGTTGCAATACCCTAACTGAAAGCAGGGGTTATTAGCATTTGACAACCAATGATTTCCACTTCCTAACCAGGAGATAGAGGGGGGGAGATCACTTATGATTTAATGGAAGATAAGGCTGCAACATAACTAAATGATTAAAAAGTACTCTGATAGCACCCCCATGTACTTAAGATTTGGGCTATATTGATTAGAGTGAAATATTTAAAAACTATAAGGAATTCTTGGCCAAGCTATATTTTTTCAAAAGTAAATTAAAATATACCACAAGCAATTGAAAACTTCATGGACTCAATGCAAAGCATTAAGACCTATTCTAATTGCTCTGTGTAGACTAACTAAATTGTCTCATCTATTGTTTCTTATCTTTTCTCAAGGGCCAGTTTTTTATTTTATTTTATTTTTAAGCATCAAGAACCATAGATCCTATTTTCTCATTTCACTTTATCGGCCAGAATGCTAAGTTGCACAATAAGCGATCAAGTTTTATCTCACAATTCTGAGAATTATTGACGAAAGACAAGGGAAATGAAGCCAAATAACATTTGGAAGTTATGGACAGCTAGGATTTTGAAGAATTAGGGTTAAAGTTTGGTGAGAAAAAAGCTGAAAAATAATAAGGAATATTGAATTTATAATGGTGGAAAAATAATAGGATTTGGGATGAAACAAAGGTAAAAACCTAAGGTTTAGGTTTCTGTTCCAGAGCTGTGAACAGTAACACGAACAGTTATTTGAGGCTATTTGATGGATGAGTGATTTTGGGTTTTGAAGTTTTGGGTTATAGCGTTTAAAGGTGACAAGTCAAATCTGTGATTGGCTGATTGCTAGTGATCAAGTTGCTGGAAATTTAAGGACAAGGGAAAAAAACAGACAAACTTCTAGGCATCACACCTAGGGTTTTCTTGGCATCACACTCTACAGAAGGTTGTATCATACAAACCTCAAATAAAGTTTAATAGCTCTGAAAATTTGGAAAACATATTTATCCATTGAAAATCAAGCATTACATCCATATAAATAGACGAATTAACCAACCAAAATACGACTTTTTAATTTATAATGTGGCAGTCCTTAAAGGCTTGAAACTGGAATTTAATTAGTCTTACACAAATAAACTGATGGGAGAAGACACCGATTCCTCATTTTGTGGGCAACTCAGAAACTACTTTTATATCCCTTTGCAAGAAAATAGCAACTACGAAATCCCACCATCGATCTTCACAATTTTCAAATATTTCACTCTTAATTTCCTTAAAGTATCTTCTTCAAACATATCTTGCTAACCCTCTAATTCTGGAGCACTTGTCCAAAATTCCAACTTATCATAAAACTCTACCCATATCTCAAGACCACCTGTCTGAAATGTGACATTTACATCATCAAGCAATTGATACATGCCATGGAGCCCTTTCTTTAAGGTAAGTAATGCAATTTTATTAATAAAGAAAGAAAACTTTGCATTCACGATGATGAACAAAAAGGATCATAAGAATAAAAATAAATCATATGTGATGGAGCCCTTTTTCCTATCCTATTTTCCTTCAATAAAAAAAAAGAACATCCTTAAGAAGAAAAATGGAAACATGGATTGCAAAGAAAACGTTGGGTAAAAAATGCATGGCACATGTATGTTATTTATTCCATATATATCCACTAGATAAACTAATTTGGCCACCAAAGGACATTTCTTTGCTATAACAAGACCTTTTCATAATTCTTGTAATCTGTTTGCCATATAAAAGACTGAATGTATTTTCAACACAAGATACTTACATGACACTAAAAAAAAAAATCCAACCAAATGGTCTAATTCAATCAATCATTAGCATATACCCCCAAAATCTCTCATGAACAGTAATGAAATTCTCCTAATTACCCCTTTTTTTTTCTCTGTTATGTTATGGGGGGAGGAGGCAGGGGGGGAAAATCAATAAACTATATTAGAAAATCCCAACCTGAGCTTATCTTCCAGAGCCCGTTAGCACATCAAACAATCCACAGCAACCCAACCAGGAACTTCTTTGCACTACTTGTGGAGCTGGTGCTACCAGAGGCTACATAACAGTTCAGCAAAAGTAAGCACGTCTAATTTCAATGTATTTTATTGTAAATATATAAGTGAAATTGCAATCGAGAAAAGTAAGGGAGCAATACCTCGTTTTCAGAAGATTCAGGAATCTCAGGATCTTTAACAGATGCTGCATCATTACTAGTTGCAGCAACAGGAGCACTTGATGATGGCAATGTTTTATCCTCATATCCATTTGACACAGATTCCACCACAGTCAAGTGTGCTTGAACATTTTCATCTGATAAAGGAAATACTTTATCCTCATTTTTCTCCAATGCCAAATCTGTCACAGCTGTCGGGGCCTCATTTAATTTAAGTGAAAATTTTTTCTCAATTTCTTTTGATCCTGATTCAACCAAATCAGCAATCACTAGATTCTCAACTGGAGCACTTTCAGTAATGTGAATTTTCTCCTCGGACACAGATACCAATGACTTAACAGAATCAACAATGGGGGCACTCTCTGCAATTGAATTAACAGAATCAACAATGGGGACACTTTGTGCAATTGAATTAACAGTCTCCTTAACCCAGACCACCTCTTCTGGACAAGAATCAACTGGCTTCACTTGATCATCATGTGAGCTTACTTCCAAAACTGAATTGTAAGCTTCCTCTTTTGGCTTCTGCTCAATGACTCGGGTCTCATCATCTGAACTACTACTGCTAGAGCTCCGATCATCCCCATCACGTGATTGGTTGGCGGACTTGATATGCTCAAAGGTACCATTTTTGCTCTTGGAATTATCGTCAGATTTAAGTTCCCTTTCAATTTTAACAGCACCATCATCCTCTACGACTATTTTCTGCTCACCCTCATCAACAAAAGTCCCTCCCTCCATAGACTTGTCCTCAGCAACAAATGACCGAGTGGTTGATGTGTCTCTCTCCTCCAATTCCTCATTCCCCTCATTGAATGGACTTTGGTCGCTATCTTGGTCCTGAGAAGCAGGGGTACTAACATCACCACCATCACTTTCCTTCCCATCTTGGGATTTCAGATCTTCATTTCCTAACATAGTTTGGTTCAACCAGAAGATTCCCAATCAAAATCAAACAAAACAACAGACTCTGACAATTACTTATAAACCAATCTTGACCATGAAATCAATACAAGTTAAAATACATATAAATCTTATCATTTAAGTTGATTAAGCCACAAGAATTACAATAAAAATTCAAGTATTTTCAAACACCTATTTTGGCCAATTCAACACAAATATATGAATATATATACATTTTTTTTTCTTTAATAAGTTGAAGCAATCACAGAAATCACAATCAGAATCAAGCAAAACAAGGACAATAACAAATACCCATTACCCAAATTGACCCCCAAAAAATGTGGGTGTATAATTGAAGAACAGATAAGAAAGGTTTGAATTGGTCTGATGGCGTTGAAATCAAGCGAAACAGAAAGAACAAACACCCTTTAACCCAAATTGACCAAAAATAAATAAATAAATAAAAACAAATATTGAAAAATACAGAGTTTACAATTCAAAGATGTATAGGTATATAATATGGGTAAAAGTGTGGATAGGTCAGACAGAGTGGAAATCAAGCAAAACAGAAAGCATAACAAATACCCATCTGCCCAAAGTGACCAAACAACGCATCAAAAAACAAAGATTGATAGAAAAAGTAGAGTGCATGATTTGAATGACAGATGGGTCATGTGTGGATTGGTCTGATGGGACCTAATTCAAAAGAGAAAACAGCAAAAGTTGGAAACTTTAAAATATTGTATACCTTGTCCTTGAGGATTTTTGGTTGAGATTGAGAGGTTAGTGTTGGTGTTGGGGTGGGCTTCCTTCTTTTTCTTTGCAGCTTTTCTCTTCTTAGCACCTGATGGCATGATTGGATGCTTGGGTGGGTGCTAATCTAATATGGGTTCCTCACAGATCGCGTAGGTTGTCTCTCTAACTCTCTCTCTCTCTCTCTCTCTCTCTCTCTGTGTCCCTCTCTGTCCCTGTGTTTCTCACCCATTCACTCACTTTATATTTATGTGTACATGTTTGAAAATTTCACTTATAGCAGTGTGGGAAGAATATAGGCTTTAGTACAGTACTTTTATGGTCCTATTGGAATTTTCGGGAGTAAAATTGTTACAAAGGCTTGTCTTTGGATTATGAATGTGAAAGGCTGTCTTTGGATTGTGAATGTTTGTTGAAGATTCCTTCTTTTATTTGGGCTCAATACTACTGGATTTTGTCTTCTTACACAAACAAAACGTTGGGAAATGGATTGGACTGGTGGGTGTGGGTATATATCACTGTGTTTTTTCTTATATGGCAAGTGTCATTTTTTTTGAAGGGTGTGATGTGGTTGATATGTGAATTTGTGAAGTTTGTTTTTTTTTGGTTGTTGTTGTTTTTTTTTTTTCCCTACTTCACGTGTGGAAGAAAGGGAATTTGGGAAAATGGCTGAAATGATTAGGAATGTGGGGAAATCAAAATGAGTGGTGTGTGCAATTTGCCAATGCTTGTGTCATTGGGATTAATAATGATTCCAATTTTTTTTTTTTTTTTTCTAAAAGGATTTTTTTAAGAGTGTTATGATGGATTATGAATCAATGTCACATCCAATTTATTATAGTTGGATTTATCAAGCTCAAAGCTCCACTGCAATTCACACGATGTTGGATTTATTCAGTCTTCTTTTATATTTTTCTTTTTTTGGAATAGAGGATTTCTATTTAGATAATTACATAAATAATTGAGGAAGGCTTGTCCAAAATAGAATGGAATACAATACTTATAGAATGAATTTGAATTAAAATAGAAGTGTTATATTGAGATAAATATATAAATGATTTTGAATAATTCGGAATAACTTGAGGAAGGCTTGTCCGTAATAGAATACAATACTTATAGAATGAATTTGAATTAAGATAGAAGTGTTATTTTTGGTAGGGGAGAAAAGAGTCAAAGGAGGATGGTTTTTCAATCCAGTTCTTCTAAGGATTGTTGAAATATTTGGCTGTGAATCGTGGACAACTCATCATTTTTTTTTTTTTCCACCACTCACACTGATATAATTTATGGCAATAAAGGTATCCTAAATTTTCTCTTTTCTATATTTGGTAAGATGATGGAAACCAATCTATATATATAAATTCAGATTAGAATTTCAAATTAGAGTCTCAATTTTGCGCAATGTGTCTTAAATTATTTATTCTTAATATTTATTAATTTTAGAATCAAATGTGAGATCACATCATAAATATTCATTCAAGTGAGTTATTAAATACAAAAACCAAAGAATCTAAAATAAATTAATCGTACAAAAAAAAAATGTTTCACAATAATTTTAAAAAAAATAGACAATTTACATTTTATACCTAATAATATCCTTACAAATTTTTTTAAAGAGTTAATAAAATATAAAAATGACTATCAATGGTATTTAAATTATATATATATGAATTATATTATGCATTTTATTGTATACCTTTAAGTATATCCATACATATGCATAAGTTACAAGTCAGTAAATAATGATGTGAGAGGGCCAAAGATTTGGTCATAGGATAAATGGATAATGAGCGTGGGAAGGCGAAAGGATGTAAATAAGGCGAAAGCAACCGATGATACAACTTTTCTCCTGTACACAATATGTGAACTTTGAACTTTGAAGTTTCAATGACAACGTCTGATTTATAAATTGGGGTTTGGACATTTTTGAGCTCACTTTCCACGCTTTGAATACTGTCAATGACATGATACGTGGCACCCTGGCCTCTGTATCTCATGTCGAACTCTTTCTCGCGTAGTGAAAGCAAAAGCAAAAAATATCTGTAGATTAGTTACTCGGAATGATTACACTGTTTAATCAATTTTAGAAATTTTTTATGGAAAAATGAAAAAAAAAAAAATCACTAACATTTTTTTTTTTACAGTTTTTTTAATTTTACATAAACAAGTTTCCTAAAATGGAAAATAACAGAAAATATCTGAGATTGAAAGGCTGTGGAATCCAGAAGTTGCAGAGGTGAAGAACAAGAGAAGATGAGCAAGCTGGCCTTTTTATATCGTGTAGATTAAAAACAGTGTTGTCAGCTCAAGTTTACTGTCTAGATTTCAAAACGGTGTCGAGCCTTAGGGTCCGTTTGGATTGAGGTTATTTTTGCTGAAACTGAAAACTGAAACTGAAAACACTGTAGTAAAATAATTTTTAAATGTGTGAATAGTATTGTGGGACCCATTTTTAATGAAAAAGTTGTTGAAAAGTAGAATTTGTGGCTCCGTGAACAGTGCACGAATGCACTGCTCATAGTTGATTTGGTCAAATAATGCGGCTGGAACCAAAAATAAAAATAAAAAGCTTGAAAACGCAACAAAACTTTCAGCTACTTTCAGCTCAATCCAAACACTCTCTCAAATGAAAGAGTCCCTTTTAATTTTCTTATTTAAGTCTTACAATTGCAGTTTTGACGCTGAGCTGGAGTATAGCCGTTGGTTACTGTTCTTCCCCTTTCATGTTCAACGTACATCTTGTTTCTCAAAAAAAAAAAAATTGTTCAACTTAGGGTTAGCTATTTGGAAAGGTATGTTTTTATGAGAAATGGTGATTTATGAAATGCGGTAAGCATTTGATAAAACTTGTGAATAAGATTGTTTTTGCTAATTATGTGTTTGGATAACATTGGTATAAAGTGTTATTTCGGATACAAATTATAACAAAGAACTTTTTTTTTTTTAGAAAGAACCCTCCATGTTTTAGTTTTTCCCCCCTCAAGTTGCATTTTAAGTTTTATTAATTATTAAATTAATTTGTTAGGAATAATCATTAGGACGGAAGTTATAGGTTAAAATTATCTTTCAAAAAAATTATTAAATCAATTTGTTATTAATTGTTAAGGTAAAGTTCCTTGAAACAAGAGATAAGCTAGGAGCTACGTGTATGTACCAACCGAATGAGTTACAAAACACTTGGCCAAAGCATAAGATTTAACAAAAAAAAAAAAATTAATTTAGGTCAAACTTTATCATTTTAGTTTTAGAAATTTAAATTGTACCCCAACTAAAAGTCTAAATAACTATACTTATCATATAAATTAAAGTAATTTTTTATTTTATTAAAATTAGTTATGTGGGGCCCAATAATTTGTGGCCCTGGCCCATTTGTTCATTGGGGCCCAAGGCCCGAGCCGAGGAAGGTTATAGCCCAGGCTCGGTAATACAAGTACAAAATAGCCTAGGGATATAGCCGAGGACGATTCAATTCTTGGTATGTCCGAGATCTCACCGGAAGTAAGGGCAAAAACGGTATAAGACCAGCTTGGAAGAAAATCTAAAATATCTAGGTCAATAGAGAAGGATACGCTGGAAAGTATAACAACCAGGGAAAGCTGCCCTTACTGCCATTCAATACTCTGCACCTGATAGAGCCATACTCTTCAGCTTTTATAACCACCCCCAACCACTCTGGGCATGGGCTGATGGGACAAGTATCAGTCTGGGAAAAGTCGATCCTACACGTGGACGAAGGATAAGGAATACATGCGAGTATAAAAGGAAAGAAAGGGAATCCAGAGAGGGGGCTGGGAAAAATAGCTAAAAACCAAAGCCTCCCAGCCCGCCTCCAGGAGAAAGACTTCCAGGGCGAACACGATTTAAACCATGTATGAACGTTACGAAAACCCATCGTCTGGTGACTAAGGCCTAGCCTTTCAAACCCACGTTTTATAAATGATATTGTTTGGGCCTTTTTACGTGCGAACCCAACAGTGTTACAGGTCGTTACAGATCGGGTCCTTACAATTGGCGCCGTCTGTGGGGAAGGCTTATGTGTTGGCATGGGCGGTAGGTCGAGACAGTTCCCTTGTCATTTCTAACAACCGATTATAGTGTTCTAACGTAAAGTTTCACTAGGGGCTATGTTTCTTTACTAGGGGCTACGCTTTGTAGCGTCAGCCGTACCGATGGTTCTAAGGGCTCGGCCGAGAAGCTAATACCTTAAAACCAAGGTCTCATGTCATAGCCGAGGGGTTAATAGTATTAATCAAGTTTTGGACAGAACCATGGTATTGTATGGTCCTCGGACTCAAACCTATAGGAAAACCAACTACTTATCAGTATTAATCAAGTTTTGGACAGAACCATGGTATTGTATGGTCCTCGGACTCAAACTTATGGGGAAACCAACTACTTATCAGTATTAATCAAGTTTTGGACAGAACCATGGTATTGTATGGTCCTCGGACTCAAACCTATGGGGAAACCAACAACTTATCAGTATTAATCAAGTTTTGGACAGAACCAAGGTATTGTATGGTCCTCGGACTTAAACCTATGGGGAAACCAACTACTTATCAGTATTAATCAAGTTTTGGACAGAACCATGGTATTGTATGGTCCTCGGACTCAAACCTATGGGGAAACCAACTACTTATCAGTATTAATCAAGTTTTAGACAGAACCAAGGTATTGTATGGTTCTCGGACTCAAACCTATGGGGAAACCAACTACTTATCAGTATTAATCAAGTTTTGGACAGAACCAAGGTATTGTATGGTCCTCGGACTCAAACCTATGGGGAAACCAACTACTTATCAGTATTAATCAAGTTTTGGACAGAACCAAGGTATTGTATGGTTTTCGAACTCAAACCTATGGGGAAACCAACTACTTATCAGTATTAATCAAGTTTTGGACAGAACCATAGTATTGTATGGTCCTCGGACTCAAACCTATGGGGAAACTAACTACTTAGATGAGAAAACTGAGTTTTGGACAGAACCAAGGTATTGCATGGTCCTCGGACTCAAACCTATGGGGAAACCAACTACTTAGATGAGAAAACTGAGTTTTGGATAGAACCAAGGTATTGCATGGTCCTCGGACTCAAACCTATGGAAAGGTCGGCTACTTAATAAAAATTCTAAGCTACTCAATCCTCGGGTCAAATACCAGAAAAGGGTGAAGCTATGAAAGTTGTTAAGAAGATGGTGAAATACCCTATTACTCAGCAACCTGGAGGGGCTGTTCGCTTCTGGGCTATATGTCTTCGGATGATTACCTCCTACACCGCACCGAGCATTCTGTTGTCATCTCGGCTATTTTGGGGTAAGTGTTGTTGTCTCATGTTGGCATTATTGTGCTAAACAACTCTATTAAATTCATGATAATATCTTTTTCTTAGCAAGGGTTATGACCCTAAGTGTCATTTGTTCAAGTCGGTATTATTGTGCCGAACAGCACTCGTAAGTTCATAATAGCGTCTTTTTCCTTGATAAGGGATTTTGTCCCTAAGTATTGTGCTCTCAGGTCAACGGTGTTGTGCCAAACCGCCCCAATAAGCTCATTATAATATCCTTTCTTTTTCTTCTTAATATGGGTTTCAGCCCTTAGTATCATTTGTTCGATTCAGTATTATCAAGTCGAATAGTTTCCATAAACACCGAGTAAGATCTTTTTATTAACTAGGATTTCGGTTCTAAACATCGGCCAAGGTGTAAAAATAAAAAGAATTCACAAGATAGTACGTCTATTCACAGCGTAACCATTTCAGAAATAAAGAGATAGAACATGTGAAATAAAGTAATAATGACTTTTATTAATATAAAAAGGTATTACAACGTACAAAGAAGGGTTTAAACAAGCCTATACAGAAGGTGGATTACAAAAACAATTAAAAAAAAAAAAACGACAACAATAAAGCAAATAAACAGTCAGATGTCTTTTTAAACTCATCTCCGAAGTCCTTCCAAACTCTGCCCCAGTGGCGCCCATATTGAGAGAAGGACCTTCTTTAGAGAAAGAAGGAGGAGAAGAAGAGAAAGAAGGAGGAGAAGAAGAGGAAGAAGGAAAAGCACCAGGATGGATCTGGTGGTGGAAAGAAGAAGAAAGAGAGGCAAAAAGAGGAACCAGTGAAGGAAGAAAGGAAGAAGCAGGGATACTTTGTCCCTACATCAGTCCTGACTCCTAACACGCTGGGTCTAGGTTAGATATGCTCATAAGGGAGCAGCTGGTACTGATAATGGGTGATCCCAGCTCAGCCGCACCAAAAGTTTGACGTAACGAGCCCCTGCTTCGGATTTTGATTGAAAGGAGGGTGAGAAGTATCTTGAGTCTCTCCCATCCCTACCCTGACCGAGCCATTTTTAGCTTCGCAAGAACGTAGCATTTCTGGGAAAGGCATGGTCTCTTCATTCCCACTCTTATCTTGGACTTATTATAATTTAAGATGTAAACAAGCGGATAAGGGAAGCTCTGGGGGAGGCTAAGGATTCTCAGACTTCAAAAAGATTAAAAGGGTCTCTATACAAGAGAAATAACCTCTTGCTTTTCTTCTTATATGGAGGGCAAGACGGAAAGTATTTAATTCGTCCAGATTTCCAAGAGAATCGGTAAACGAGAAAATACTCGTTCCACTTCCCCACATCGTCAATAACCGTCGAATTTAAATGGTCTCGTAAGGGGAAATCATTAAAAGCGCGTTTTAGATAATCAAACGATAGGAGCGCATTGTGGGTGAATTCAGAGAAATGTCTCGTAGCCCAGTACGTTTCCTGGGTAGATGAAGAGACACCAGCATTAATGAAGGACAGAGTTAAACGAGCCATAATAAAGGCTTGGCATCACCAAATCCCTCCTCTCCAACCAGGAGGTCGGATAGCAGGAATTTGAGGGGCTATTGTGGGGCCCAATAATTTGTGGCCCTGGCCCATTTGTTCATTGGGGCCCAAGGCCCGAGCCGAGGAAGGTTATAGTCCAGGCTCGGTAATACAAGTACAAAATAGCCTAGGGATATAGCCGAGGACGATTCAGTCCTCGGTATGTCCGAGATCTTATCGGAAGTAAGGGCAAAAACGGTATAGGACCAGTTTGGAAGAAAATCTAAAATATCTAGGTCAATAGAGAAGGATACGCTGGAAAGTATAACAACCAGGGAAAGCTGCCCTTACTGCCATTCAATACTCTGCACCTGACAGAGCCATACTCTTCAGCTTTTACAACCACCCCCAACCACTCTGGGCATGGGCTGATGGGACAAGTATCAGTCTGGGAAAAGTCGATCTTACATGTGGACAAAGGATAAGGAATACATGCGAGTATAAAAGGAAAGAAAGGGAATCCAGAGAGGGGACTGGGAAAAATGGCCAAAAACCAGAGCCTCCCAGCCCGCCTCTAGGAGAAAGACTCCCAGGGAGAACACGATTTAAACCATGTATGAACGTTACGAAAACCCACCGTCTGGTGACTAAAGCCTAACCTTTCAAACCCACGCTCTATAAATGATATTGTTTGAGCCTTTTTACGTGCGAACCCAACACTGTTACAGGTCGTTACAGATCGGGTCCTTACAAGTTACTTATTTTATAAGTTATTATTACTATTCATTTAATAATTCAGTTTTAATTATATTTAAATTTCTTTAATTTGGCTTACACATGTGTGGGGTACAAGAATTTAAATAAGGTACTTGCGCCACATGTCATACCCATGGCCGAGGAGGTCATTATCATGCCGAGGAGGTCACACGCTCGAACAGTAAGGCCATGTCAGTGGCATGTTACCAGAGGATGTCATATTATAGAGAAAGAGTTTTAGGGAGGGGGCTAGTCCTGACATGACTGAAGGGATGATAGTTGCCACCATATTTAATGCATCCCACCAAATCTTCTAACTACATTTATGTGGAGAAGATCCCTATACAGTACTGCCTTGATTACTCCAACTCACAAGGGTTTGGAAAGGTGTCTAATGGGACAAGCACTCAAGTGGTGGCCTAAAAGATCAACAAATGGAAGGCCAAAATCATCTAAAAGGAGCCATATAATGTAAGAAACCCTCCAAGGAGAGGGGATCGGAAAAGTCTGCAGATAACACACTGTAGCAATAAGAGTTGAAATTGTATCCAAGTCCAAAAGAACTAAATTGAAGAATCATTCTCCTCGGACTTCGCTGAGGAATGATTTCCTTACTTTAAACATGTCTTTCTTTACTGTCTTAATATCTTTTGATCCATTGTACGCGTTGCCCGATTCATTGAAACCTAGCTTTTAAGCCCACTCTCTAAAAATTCATTGTGCGTGACTCTTTGGGCCTTAACCCATTCATCTTTTGGGCTTAGGAGTCGAAACTTGCCCCTACAACATGAATCTTCATCAATTTGTGTATCATACAGGAATAATACTAATATACCGATAACTTCATAGGAGAAATACATTAAAATTTTCACAACACACAATCCACACTAGCCAATACATTTTAGTAAAAAAAAACTCTAACCAGTACATAAAAATAGTCTAAAATAATTATATAAAATACTATTTTTAAGAGCCCACAAATTAATCGAGTTGTGTTGTCATGAATAACTTTCATCTTTTCATTGTCTAAATTCTCTATATCTATATCTAATATAAAAGTGAAATATTTGACTTTTTGTTGATCATTTCTTATTATGCCATGTGGTTATATAAATTTATGCCATGTATACATTTAAAAATACTGAACAGTTGTGTCTTTTCATTTTTCAATAGGCACATTTTGGTATATCTAATATGAAGTATTATGACCATTCAATATGCATCTTTTGGTAAATCAAATTTGAAGGGTTATGACCTTTCAATAGATACCTTTTGGTATGTATATTACATCTTATCTTATATATACCTATATATACAACACAAACTAAACTAGAGACACAATATTTTGTCTCTTATTACTTCCCACAAAAATTAATAAATAAAACAACATTGTTTTCTTCTGCCTAATTATTAAAACTTTGTATTATTTCTTTCAATATCATTTTTTTCATGCACTTTTATTTACTACTCCAACTCAAAAATAATGGTTTTTTTTTTTTTCCTTGAAACTCATCCAATAACTGTTTCCGTGCATCGCATAGGTTAGCGACTAATCTATATATATAATAATAGGTGAAACTAAGAGAAACTCAAATTAGAATTCCAATTTTGCGCAATGTGTCTTGAATTATTTATTCTTAAAGAGTTTTATTTCTTAATTTTAGAATAAAATGTAGTACCACATCATAAATATTCATCCAAGTGAATTATTAAATACAAAAACCAAATAGTTTAGAATAAATGAATCGTAAAAAAAAAAAAAAAAAAAAGTGTTTCACAATAATTTTTTTTTTAAAAAAGGACAATTTACATTTTATACCTAATAATATCCTTACAAATTTTTTCAAAGAGTTAACAAAATATAAAAATGACTATCAATAGTATTTAAATTATATATATAGGAATTATATTATGCATCTTATTGTATTTCTTTAAGTGTATTCATGCATATGCATGGAATTACAAGTTAGTAAGGAAATAAAATTTGATAGATATCACTTTTCACTTGTCTATGTAGACCTTATGAGTAAAAATTTGACGGAGAAAATTGAGTGTAGTAGTATAAAAAGAAATAGTTTAGAATTTTTTTTTTTTTTTTTTTTTTGAGAAGATAGAATCTACTGTTTTATTTGGATTATCTTCATCTCAATGTGTTTGTAACAATATACAAAAATGAATGATTTTTTTTATATATTATTTTAAATATTTAGTTTCCAAATATTGAGTTTAAATTACATATTAAAATATAAAATTCAAACATTGAGTTTTGAAATAGAGGGTCATTCTATAAGCCTACCAGGGTGGGTACGGTACCCAATTAAAATTTCAACCGTTGATTTCATTTGTTTCAATCCTAGTCGTTTATTTAATTTTAATGAAAACCTGTTACTGGTCAAGCATGTTCTATATAAAAGTAAAGTAAATATACAGAAAAAAAGAAAAAAAAAAGATGTCTCTGTATCTCTCGGGTTCTCAAAAAAATCAAAATGGCTTTAACATAGTTGAATGTAAGTATCAAAACAACAAAACCCTAACTCATGCAAGCTGTAAAATATGTTTTGTTTCTCCAAATTGTTTGTTAGTTTTTTGGATGTTGTTTTGCTTGACGAGTTATATAAGAATAGATGTTATGCTTAAAGATTATTAAATCTTGGAACATTCAAAATATAATTAGGCCCTATCAACTATGCTATCTGTGTTTATAATTTGGATTTAATATTTTGGAGTTGTATTGTTTGTATTATAAATTTTAAAGTTAGCAATCTTAGTTAGGTGGTCTTTGAAGGACTCTGTGTGTACTAAAGTGGCTGTGTCTATGGTGCTTGTTGATTCTTACTTCTTAGCTAGCTTGCGGGGTTAATGATCTATTGTTTTTTTTTTTTTTTTTTGTCAGTAGTTTCTACTTTGAGTTTGTATCGGGTCTCCCCTGTTATTGTGCAGGGGTTTATTTTGCTTTTTGGTTGGCCTTTGTGATTTAGAGGCTGATGGTTTGTTTGTTTCATTTGTAAGGTCTGATGGCCTAGACTTTGTAAAGTTTGAAAGAGATGTCCTATCAATTAAACTGGAGAAAAAAGGCCTAAAGCTTTCAAAATACATTATACAAGTGTTGATTATGGACCCAAACCATCATGAGTCATCACTACTAATATTAATACCTTACCACTAAATGTTATCATATATCAACATCCATGAAAAAAGCTACAACAAAGTATTGAAAGCGAATGGAATGTAATCTAAGATAGCTTGATGGATGAATCTAAGATAGTGGGTATGGGGTACGGTACCCACCCAAATCTTAGCCATATATTTTTATTGTTTTAATCTTGACCGTTTATTGATTCCTAATACATTTTCTACACATGTATATGGACAGTGCAATCATTCATCAGGCAAAGTTGAAACCTTCAAGGACAAGGTAGACGCCATGCATCCATCGACAAGATATTTGTGGACTTGGTTGTTAAGCATATACAACTTGTGAAAGAACAAATTACTTTTAGTTGTTATAAAGTATTAGTTGTTGGAAAAATGGAGCTACAATGTGAGGATGGAACCTTTGACGAAAAAATAGTTGTAGAAATATTGAATGTAATTGTTAAATATTGATAACATTGCATTTTGGCAGACTTTGAAATCTAAAATTATTTTGAAATGTAGTTATAGCTTGCTGCTAGTTTGGTGTATTTTTGCTTTTGCTTGTTTGCTTCATTTTGTTATTTCCTAACAAAAAAATCATTAGCTATTTTCATTAGAATGCATAATTTATTTGCTTCTCAATTTTACACCCTCTTTCCCTTCATATTTGGGATGTCAAGTTTTTCAAGAACACGCTCTAAGGCCTAAATTTGTTTTATGTTTTAATTTCAAGTTCTTCAAGAAAACACACTGAGGCCTAAATTGTTTTAGGTTTAATTTTTTTTTCTTCTTTAGAGTTCACAATTACAGGATTGTAGGGTCTAAATATATAGCTTCTTTGAAATCATTTAGAGGATCAAATGTTTTCTAACAAATAAAGTTTGCTTTGGATTACCTTTTTTTTTCATTGAGAAAATTTAATACCATAAAGGTATCAAAAAAGCTTATAACCCATGAGATGTCAAAAATCAACAAGTGGTCTTGAAAACCTCTAACATGACCAAAATATCTTTACAATTACTATAAAATAAAATAAAATAAAATAAAATAAAAAAATCCAAGATATCACTCTAACATGGCAATACTGAGTGGATTGAATGCTATAACGGTAAGTTTCAAAATATCTAGTATTTTAGTCATTCTAGGTATTTTTAGCGCTACTTTGTTCATTTTCGGTGTTTTTTTTTTTTTAATTATTAATTTTGTAAGTTTAAAAATGTATTTTAGTCATTTTATAGGTTAATGAAGGTATTTTGGTAATATTTGAAGCATTAGGGTATTTTAGTAATTTCATATATTTTTAGGACTATTTTTTGAAATCCTTAATTTCTAGGGTATTTTTGTTAATTTTCAAGTTTATAACTATTTTGGGAAAATTTCTTGTTAACATTTTAATTATTACCAAGATTGTTATGAATCGATAAAAATACAGTTATATGTGATGTTGGTAATGCCCAATGTGACGATAAAACTGTCAAATGTGAGAAACAAATTATAGAAAATTAGGGTACTACCGAATGTGACAAAAGTACAGTCACATGTGAAACTATTATGACCGTACTTTTAGGTATTTTTGTTATATATATTCGTCAATTATTAGGTAATTCAGTGGGGTTGGGTTGGGTTGGCTATGCCTAGGGGTGTCCACGGGAACCCGGGAACCGACCCACCCGTCCAAATCGCCCAGGCCGACCCAAAAACAGGCCGACCCGACGTCGGTGACAGTCGGAAATGGGTCTCCGTCACCAAAAACCGACTTAGGCGGGAAAGATGGCGGGTTTTCTTCATCAAAACCCGATATACCCGATCCGACCGACGAAACCCATGAGAAAAGGCCAGAGTTCCTAGATCCGTTCAAATTCATCAGTATTCCGGTGAAAGTTTGGTAGTTTTTGGTTAGATCTGGTGAAGATCTAGGTTTTCTTGCTAAGATCCGGCAGTGAGATGAAGATTTTGCTCGGATTTGCGCGTGCTTTTGCTTCGATTTTTCTTAGATCCGGCGATGAGAAGAAATTTTTGCTCAAATCTGAACTTGATGTGGGGATTTTTGCTTCAATTTTTGTTTAGATCGGGTGATTTTTGCTCAAATCTGAGCTTGATGTTGTGGTTTTTCTTTGATTTTTGCTTAGATTGGGTGATTTTCGCTCAAATATGGGCTTGATGTGGTGATTTTGAGCTTGATCTGGTGATTCAAACTTAGATCGAAACCAACCGACCCGACCGTTGTCCACCAGAGACCGATCCAACTCAACTCGAGGTCGTCGACGGTCGGCGGTGGGTCGTTAAGCCGTTCACCCGATTCCGGCAGGTCGGTTCCGGGTTGGGCACAAACCCGACCTGGACTGACCCGTGGACAGCCCTAGCTACGCCCATATGTAATGTTGGTTCTACTTAATGTAATGATAGAATTGTCAAATGTAAGTAAAAAAGAAGAGAACCATTGAATGTGACAAAAGTACGGTCACATGTGATGTTGGTACTACCTAATGTCACAATAAAACTGTCAAATGTGAGAAAAAAATAAGGAACCACCAAATGTGACAAAAGTACAGTCACATATGATGTGGGTACTGCATAATGTGAGGATGAAACCATCAAATGTGAGAAAAAAAAAAGGGAACTACCAAATGTGACAAAAGAATAATTACATGTGATGTTGGATCTGCATAATGTGAAGATGGAACCATTGAATGTGACAAAAGTACAGTCACATGTGATGTTGGAATTGCACAATATGAGGATGGAACCGTCAAATGTGATAAAAAAAATAAAGGAACCATCGAATGTGACAAAAGAATTGTCACGTGTGATGTTGGAACTGCATAATGCGAGGATGAAACAGTCAAATGTGAGAAAAAGTAAGAGAATCATAGAATGTGACAAAAAAATTGTCACATGTAATGTTGGAACTACACTATGTGAGAATGGAACTGTTAAATGTGAGAAAAAAGTAAGAGAACCACTGAGTGTGACAAGAGAACTGTCACATGTGATGTTGGAACTGCAAAATTTGAGGATAGAACCGTCCAATGTGAGAAAAAAGTAAGAGAACCACTGAATGTGACAAAAGAACTATCACATATGATGTTGAAACTGCACAATGTGAGGATGGAACCATCAAATATGAGAAAAAAGTATGGGAACTGTCGAATGTGATAAAAGAACTGTCACATGTGATATTGAAACTGCACAATGTGAGGATGAAACTGTCAAATGTGAGAAAAATGTAACATGGTATAGCAGGTTACCTACTAATGGGTACCGTATCCCCCCTTTTTTGGGGGGGGGGGGGTACGGTAGAATTACCCTGAAATAGAATATCAAGAAAATATTAACCATTATATAAGCATATATCTATACTACCAATAATAAGATTCCTTGTTTAGATTTCATCATTTTGCATACTAAAATATCCTTACACACATTCTTAAACTCTCTAATGGTCTGTTTGGATTGAAGAGGAGTAGAGTAGATTTAGCTCAAAATTAGCCTATTTTTGACCAACTCTACTCTACTCCCCCTTCTTCCCCCCTCCATCCAAATGGGCCCTAAAATACCCTTATCTTTTAATTAAATAATTTTAAATTTAAAAACACAAATTGGTTAAAGAGAATTTTTATTATTTTTTTTTGAAAGTTCCTAAGTTTTAGGCTTTTTTTCCTTTTTTTTCTCCGATTTGAATTTCTACTTTTTATTTTAAATTCAAAATTTTCAAACTTTTATCAACTCATATGTAGAAAAAGATCCTAAAAATTAGAATACTATCTTTATATCATTTTTAAACATTATTCCACATTACCTTACTTCTTTCTTAAATTTTTTATTTTTTTATTTTTTTAAAGTCTCGGTTATTTTATATATATTTTTAGACAAATGACTTCTCCTATTTGAATTCCAATGTTTTTACATTAGCATTGGAAAAAAAATCAAGAGTTTCAGTTTAGATAGTTTCTTCCATTCATATCTGCTTCTAACTCATGTAAAAAAAAAAAGCCTCACCTAGAGAAAGATCCCAAGAATTAGGACACTATATTTCACTTTTAAACATTATGACACTAAACCCAAAGCAAAAAATAAAAAGAGCCTTATTGCACACACAAAGCACATGTGATGAGGGTAGTATTATATATTGTTTTTATATGAAGATAAGTAGTAAGTATAATCAAATGAGTTTTCCTTCCTTCCATCATTTTTCTCTATCAATAATCAAATAAGGGAAATTTGTTGTAAAATAAAATAAATAGAGACAAGACACAAAAAATAAGAATCTGAAAATGAGATAATAAATAAAACTCAATTCTTCAAGTGGTCATCAATACAATATGGATTATTCAATACATGTAAAAACTCAATTGAACTTCACGCACAAACATGTACTCTTTAAAAGGTGGTTTTGGGAGGGAGATGTAAGGCCTTGTTTGGTAGCTTAGTTTGAACACACTTTTGAGCATTTTAAATAACATTACACACATTTTCACACACTTTTTTACCCACACGTATATAAAAAACACCCAAACAGCATTACTCAAACTCCTCTACTAAACACCCCCTAAAACTTTTACTTATAGCAGTGTGGGAAGAATATAGGTTTGGGTACAGTATTTTTATGGTCCTATTGGGATTTTTGGGAGCAAAATTGTAAGAAAGGCTGTCTTTGAACTATGAATGTGAAAGGCTGTCTTTGGATTGTGAATGTGTGTTGAAGATTCCTTCTTTATTTGGCTCAATACTAGATTTTGTTGTGTTCTTACACAAACAAAACGTTGGGAAATGGATTGGACTGTTGGGTGTGGGTATATATCACTGTGTTTTTTCTTATATGGCAAGTGTCATTTTTGGAAGGGTGTGATGTGGTGGATATGTGCATTTGTGAAGTTTGTTTTTTTTCCCCCTACTTCACGTGTGGAAGAGTGGGAATTTGGGAAAATGGCTGAAATGATTAGAATGTGGGGAAATCAAAATTAGGGATGGCAATGGGGCGGGGCGGGGCCAGAGGATGGGATCTTCATCCCTGCCCCGCATGGTTGTTGCCCTTCCCCGTCCCCGCCTCGCCCGCCCCGGGATGTGAGGCATACTACCTTGCCCCATCCCCGCCCCTTGGGGCCTAGCGGGGACCCACCCCGCCCCGCCTCTAATACAATTTTTTATATATAAATAAATTTTTTGCTACAATAATATAAATCACAACAAAACAAAATGTTTTAAAATCCAAGCATTTAAATAAACCAACTGTAGGGCCGAATATATCAACAACACTAAAAGACAAATATATTATAGTCATTTGTTTGAAAAACATGAAACAATGTGCCAAAAAAAAAATTTTGAAACATCTGGAACATGATAAGAAACATACCTACTGCCTATTGGAAGCACTAAGTGAGTAAGTAACCAGCCTTTTTTTTCCTTTCAACTGTGCTCCTTTAATAGCTACAAACAAAAATACTA
The DNA here is from genome assembly GCF_001633185.2 of Quercus lobata. Classification (NCBI taxonomy): domain Eukaryota; kingdom Viridiplantae; phylum Streptophyta; class Magnoliopsida; order Fagales; family Fagaceae; genus Quercus; species Quercus lobata. Next base: position 60,739,397 of record NC_044908.1, read on the forward strand.
ATTTTAGATAATAAAAAAAGAACCAAAATTCAAACTGAAAAAAACAGATTTAAGAAAGACTAAAACAAAAGGAATGAGATGAACCTAAAAAGTAAAAAGCAACGTCTTGGACTTGGAGACTTGGAGTGGAGTTTGGCTTAAAATTGAAAAATGTGTATAGGCTATAGAGAAGGGAGAAGATTAAGTGGCAATAGCAGTGGGTTTAGAATAAAAAATATTTTATCTAATGTCTTGTGTTTCACCTTAAATATTAGTGATTTAGGGTTTACTAAATTTACAATTATAGTCTTTATTAGTGCGGGCCGGGTTGGGATAAAAATACTAAACCCATCCCCACCCCGCCCCGGGGTGCGGGGACAAAATATTACTCCATCCTCGCCCCACCACCTTTGCGGGGCAGGGAAAACCTGTGCAGGGTGGGGCGGTACGGGGCGGGGCAAAATTGCCATCCCTAATCAAAATGAGTGGCGTGTGGAATTTGCCAATGCTTGTGTTATTGGGATTAATAATGATTCCAAATATTTTTCTAAAAGGATTTTTTTTTTTTAAGAGTGTTATGATGGACTGTGAATCAATATTACACCTAATCTATATATATATATATATATATATAATAGGTAAAATAGAGAGAAAATCCAATTAAATTTTAAATTGAAATTCAATTAGAGTCTAATTTTGTACCAAGTGAGTTAATTTAGTGAAAAAATTGAATTTCAATTAGAGTTTAATTTTGTGCAACGTGTCTCATCTAATTTTAAATTTTAAATTTTGTGCCAAATTAGCTAATTTAGTGTAGAAAATGATGAGTCCAATATAATAAACCATAAAAAAATAATCATATAACTAAAAAAAAAAATCAAATTTATAAGTCATCTATATATATATTAATAGGTAAAACTTAGAGAAAGTTGAATTAGAATTTGAAATTATAATCCAATTTTGCACGTGTCTAAATTTATGTGGGGACTACACCATAATTATCCACTTAAGCATGTGCCATGTGTTTACTTAAGTTTTTTAATCTTTGTGTCAAGTGAGTTAATGAGTGCAAAATATTAAGAATATAATATTAATGAACTATAAAATTAAAAAAAAAAAATTACATATACTCAATAAAAATCATCACATGTTTCTCAAAAAATAAATAAAATAAAAATCACCACACGTTCTATCTTATTAAAAACTAGAAAAAAAGAATGACCATAAGTAGTATTAAATTTAGGTAAGAATTTTAATATGTGACTAATTATATTTACTTTAAAAAAATCATTTGACTAATTAGTTATATTTTATGATAAAAATTGTGTTTAATTTTAAATGTATCTATACATATGCATGAATGCATGTGTTACATTTTTTTTAAATTAATAATTTGATTGATTATTTATATTTTTATAATAAAAATTTTGTTTAATTTTAAATGCATCCATGCGTTTGCATAGAGTTACATGCTATTTTATTATAGTTGGATTTATCAAGCTCAAAGCTTCACTGCAATTCCCTTTGGATAGTGTGCTCAATTTCAGTCTTCTTTTATATTTTTATTTTTTTGGAATAGAGGATTTCTATTGAGATAATTACATAAATAATTTTGAATAACTTGAGGAAGGCTTGTCCAAAAATAGAATACAATACTTATAGAATGAATTTGAATTAAAATAGAAGTGTTAAATTGAGGTAATTATTATATAAATAATTTTGAATAATTCGGAATAACTTGTCCAGAATAGAATACAATACTTATAGAATGAATTTGAAATTTTGAATTAAAATAGAAGTGTGTTGAGGTCTAAAAAAGATCACAATGCCCAAGCCCAAAGAAGTGAGCCAAGCCCAAAAGAAAATAAGCTAAGCCCAAGGAAGCAGGTGCAAGGGGACCACGAAAGAGAAGAAATGGCAGGCCCAAGAGGCTTGAAGCCCAAAAGAAGCATAAAAAAGGAAGAGAAGCCCACATCAAGAGATTGAAGAAGAAATAGCCAGGATCCTCAACAACCACCAAGACGCGTGGATCCTCCTAGGCGCATAAGCAAAGTCAAAGAAAGATTAAGACAGTTCAAAAGGAAAGGAAAAAAAGAAAAATAAGAAACAGAGTAGAAGCCACAAGTGCCAAACGACCCAGCAAGAAAAGAAGAAAGAATCAGTGACCTCTCATGGCGCAAGTGGGAAGCGCCTCGGGGAACCAGAATGGAGAAGTACGAAAAAAGGAATGGCAACGAACGACTTTCAAACCGGCAGAATGGGATTCCGCTCGGCTGGAAAAAAAGGCAAAAAGGAAGAACTGCCAAATGGTGGGATCGAGAAAGGCGTGACCTCAGCATATCCCGAAATAGGTAACCAGCCATGGACTTTCAAAGAAATCAAAGCTGAAAAGAAGGAAATGATGAAAAACAGGGAATAGAACCTGCTGAGTGATGGGCACGGTACATGCCCTGTTAACCAGAGGACAAAACAGGGGAACTAATGGTTCCCCTGGGACTCCAAAATATCACTATAAAAGGGAAGGAAAGGTTACGAAGAAGGCAGAGAGATTGGAGGAGTGAAAAACTATTGATGAAATTCTGAAAAGAAGAGAAAACTCAGGGAAAGTTAGTAACATTACTTCCCGGTATCCTATAAAAGCCACTATTGCACATACTCGGATTCAAAAAGAATCAAACTTTGCAAGTCTTGAAGGTTGGAATAGCCATTCAAGATTGTAATTTTTGAGCTTGCTTGAACCTTGTATCATGTCTTAGTGAGCGTACTGTAACCATAACAAAGAAAATTTCAATGAAATATTTCTCACTGATTTAAGGATCCTTATAACGTTGTTTTGTGCTTTTGTTATTTTGATCTCTGCATTTACCTTGCTGTTTTGATTTGTCTTTCAATACAAATATCCTTGCTTGTCAGTTTACATGTATTGTAGGAAGCATGCCCTGTGCACTACTTGATTCTTAAACAGCCTGTTAGCTGCGGTGAATCAAAGCTCGGTCCATCAAACCACAAACTATTCGGCCCGGGATCCTTGGGCTTGAGTGTCACAAAAAAGGCACTCTCAGAAAGTGTTATTTTTAGTAGGGGAGAAAAGAGTCTAAGGAGGATGGTTTTTCAATCGAGACTCACACTGATATAATTTATGGCAATAAAGGTATCCTAAATTTTCTCTTTTCTCTTTTCTATATTTGGTAAGATGATGGAAACCAATAAGGAAATAAAATTTGATAGATATCACTTTTCACTTGTCTATGTAGACATTATGAGTAAAAGTAAAAAATTGAAAGAGAAAAATGAGTGTAGTAGTATAAAAAGAAATAGTTTATAATCTACCTTTTTTTTTTGAGAAGATAGGGTCTACTGTTTTATTTAGATTATCTCCATCTCAATGCGTTTGTAAGAATATACAAAAATGAATGATTTTTTTATATGATTTTAAATAGGGTAAATTACAAATTTGATCCCTATCATTTACATCATATATCGATTTGGTCTCTAACCTTTCAATTGTCTCAATTTGGTCCTTAACTTTGTAGTATCGTGTCAATTTAATCTCTTCTGTTATCCCTTAGATAGAAAAAACTGATGTGTCAAACGGAATAATATAAAATTACTTTCTAAGCCACATCATCTACCAACAGGTTTGCCTCATCATATTTAAAAAAAAAAAAAAAATTAAAGTAATTGTCTTACTTTCTTCTTCTTTGTTTTTTCTTGAATATAATTGTCTTACCTTCTTCACATCACTTCACTATTGTCTTCCTTACACATCTCCCTTTTTTTTTTTTTTTGCTGAGACCTTACACATCTCCTCTTATTTACCTAGAAACAAATTTTAACTTTTGTGCCAAAGACAAACATATATTCTGAGTGAGACTAAAGAATGACTAATGATCAGAATTTGTACCACAACAAACACACTAAAGGTTCATCTTCCCCCATAAAATAACAAATCTGTCTTTCACAGATCAAAACAAAAAATGTGGGATCTAAATGACTCGTCTAATCAACAAAGAGACAATGAATCTGAAGGCTACTCTTCCCAAAAGACTTTTTTTTTTTTATGGAGACGATGATAAGGGCAAACGGGTCTTATTCGTGTCAAATTCAAGCTCCTCCGACGTGGCCATAGAGGACAGATCCAATGACAATCAAGACTGTGACCCGCAAAAAAATCAAGCGGCATAGTAGCACCAACAAGCTATTCAGGCTCTCGTTCAACGAGAGCAACGACCCACAACCCGTCCACTCTGCCGTCTGCAACTTCATTATCTTGACTCTTCTAGTTCGTGTGAGGATGAGGGAGAAGAGATGGAGTGTATATATATATATATATATATAGACTTCGTGTGAGGATGAGGGAGAAGAGATGGAGTGTATATATATATATATATATATAGACTTCGTTTTGTCTGTGTATTGCATCCGGCAACTCTGTAGCATAGACATAGACATTATTAAAGAAGAAAAAAGAAAGTTATTCAATTCAATTTCTGTATTTGTTAGGAGAAAAAAATAAAAGGCAGGAGAGGCATCTCTGAGTGTGTGTGGTTACTGTGGTATCTCATATCTGCTCTTCACATTATTCTGCATTATGATTGTGAGTAATGAATAATGGTGGTGATGATGATGATGATGATTGTAAAAAAACCCAACAGCGACAACCAGGCGTGGCCGTCCCCAAAGTAAATGTGTGAATATATTTATATTTTACACGACGTGGCAATACAATTAGCAATTGATGTGGCATATAAAGTAACTTTATATAATTCCGTTTGGCACATTAGTTTTTTCCGTTCAAATGATAACGACATGAATTAAATTGACACGACACTAAAAATGTTAGGGACTAAATTGACACAATTGAAAGGTAAGAGACTAAATTGACATATAGTGTAAAGGATAAGAACCAACTTTGTAATTTACCCTTTTAAATATTTATTTTCTAAATATTGAGTTGAAATTACATAATAAAATATAAAATTCTTGAGTTTTGAAATAAAATATCAAGAAAATATTAATCTATATATATATATATATATATAAAACCGAAACTTTTGAAGCTCCCACAATTTTCCACATCAGCACAATATTAAAAAAAAATAATAATAATAAAACCTTTTTAAAACCGGAACCCAATTCTACCACTATTTTATTTTCCTTTTTTATTTTAGGTTTTATAAACTGGAACCCAATTCTACCACTATTTTCTTTTTCTTTTTTATTTTAGGTTTTATACCCTTTCTCTCTTTTGCCATTCTCTCTAGCCTCTGCCTCTCTCAATTCTCAAAACCCCTAAACCATATCCCATGGGCATTCTCTCACTCCTTCAGTGGCAAAAAGTGCCAGCCTCCCACCACCGTCATATACCGCCAAAGCCGCTACTAGTGCAGGTATTTTAATTTTTGTTATCTTAGATTTAGGTATTTGGATTTGGTTTGATTTTCTTTAATTTAGGTATTTGGATAATTGGTTTTGATTAATGTTGAACCCGTGCAAAATCGAAGATATCTGCTTCTTCTTCAACTCTCTCTCAACCTCTCCATCTTTTCCCTAAAAAACACAACACGAACTGACCTCTAACCTCTGGCCTCTAGGTTATTGGTGTTATATACCATAATTTTATTGGTCTTTATTTGTTTAGGTTGATTGAAATAAATAAAATTTACTGGTAATATGTTATTATGCTATAAATTGTTGTTAATTTTAGTAAATTTTAGTTTTTTTAGTAGGGTTAAAGATATGGTATTCGTTTAGTTTGGATTTCTTAGCTTTTAGTTTAGCTTTTTTTCTTAGCCTTTCTGAGATTTTTTACCCCAGCTTCATTGATTTCTGTTTTGTATTCTAGAGTTGATTAAATTGTAGTTTTAGCTGCGTTTCTCTTTTTATCTGTAATTGATTGAGTTTGGGTTCGGAACTCTATAACTGAGTTTAGTACTGTGTTTTGACATAATCAATTTTATTTTTTTTGTGTGGAAACTGAGCTATGGGTTTGAATTTGTTTAGTGGTAGTCTATGGTTGGTCTGCATTTATGCTTGCTTTCAATCAATTTGATGTCAGAATTATGACTTAGGATTTGATCTGCTTTTGTTTACTTCAAATTAATTTACTTTGAAGTTAATTAAATTTTAGTTTTAGAACGGTCTCACCACCCTGTTACCTTGCGATTCAGAAAACCTGTTATGCAGTCTTCTTTTCGTCTTTCCTTTTTCACTGATTTTTATTTTTTTTTTGCCATTGATTTCAGGATCAGGTACTAAGTTTTTGCCCTTCTGATTGATTTTTCATAGTTCCAGAAATCCCCCTACAAAATTCTCTAAGCAGAAACCAATGGCTGTCTAAGTGGGTATGTATTTCTTATTTGAATTGTGATTGTGGGAATTATTGTTGATTGAAGAGATTGGCAGTAAAGATTGGGTTTCTAGGGTCGTTTTTGAGAAAATTCAAATAAATTTTTTGGTGTGTTTTGTTTGATTTGTTTCATGTGTTTTGACGATAATCAATTTGATTTTTTTTTTTTTAAATTTTTATGCTTGAAATAGCTGGTCTTCTTTCACTCTCAATAGAATATATATATATATATATATATTTATATATATTTATAGATGACCCCAACAATCCAGCTTTATGGATTTCCCTTTACTTCTTCTGATGTTTCCAATTCAAGTCTAAAATTCATTGTTCCATGGGTGGTTTGAAGGGCCATGAGAATTAGTAATTGGAGAATATCCTATTCCATGAAGCAGAGTGCTTCTAAGTGGACTCACTTTCTTAGCCATCTATGTGTCAATACCTGGTATTTTCTAAAGCACTTTGTGTTCTGCCACTTTCATTATAAATATGATTACGCTAATGGAATTCTTTGTCATAATAGTTGCTCCACTTCTTTTCAATCCTTAAAAAAAACACCATTATACATATACTTGGGAATTTTCTTTTGTGAATGCATTATTGATTTGAGTAGGTGGTTTTGGGTCAATTTACTATTTTTTGCAAAATGTTTTTGAGTATATGTTGATAAAATTTTCTGTATTGAGCTTTGTTTTCTTTTCTGTATCATAAATTGAAAGATGTATCTTGACATTAAGTGGTGTGATACGTTATAACCAGTAGTAGAATGTGGGGCTTCGTTGTCTTGGGCTACCCCAAAGATGGAACTCTGTGAATTGCATTTGCAACAGATGGTGAAGTCAGCTGTTTTGTAATTCTAGAGGGATTTATTCAGCTTTTTATGTGACAGTTGTTGGTTTCTGTAACTTCAACAGTTTACTGTTGGCTTATTATTTTAATATGTGTTGTTTTAGCTGTGTTTCTTTTGTATCTGTAATTGAGTTTGTGCACACGCTTAGATAACTCTTAGGTTTGGAACTTTGTAATTGAGTTTAGTAGTGTGTTTTGACGATAATATTTTTTGAAGTGAGTTACATCTTCAATATTTTAAATAGATATTAAAATGGTGATAATCAATTTGAATTTTTTTGTGTGGAAACTGAGCTATGGGTTTGAATTTGTTTAGTGGAAACTGAGAGAGGTGGAGTTATCAACTTGCTTTCATTACACAACATTCCTGATAATCTTAGCGAAATTGGTGTGGAGTACGTTGAGGTTAGCTTTTCAGTGTTGTTTAGTTTTTCAGAATTGAATATTATATTCTCTTCTATTAATGTTTCTTGGCTGAAAATTGGATTCTTACTGTTTTGCAGGTAGGGATTTAGCATTTTGATATCTGGCTTATTTGGTAATACAACTACAAGACGAGGAAAGTCAGGTATTTACCAGTCTTTCCTTTATTCTGTACTATTTATTGCATATTTATTGGTAATATGTTTGTAGAAAGAATTTGAAATTGGAATATGACTGCATATTTAAGTTTCTTGGTTATCTCAAACTTGGTTTTATGTTTGGGTTAATTGTTTCATCTCAAGATTCCCATTGTTTTAATTACTTCTATGTACAATTTGTATTTTATCAAATAATCATGTTTTTATTTTTATTTTTTTTAATTCTGAAGTTAGTATGTGAATGCTATATTTTTCTTCAATTAAGAAGAAAAATACAACTAAATGACAATAATCTCAAGTAAGGATGGGAATTCTACTCCATCAAGAAACTTTTTGACTCTTTTGAAGAAATTGACAAAGCAATTTAGCTTGATAAAATGACAGAAGTACATATTCTTTAATTTAGCAAAATTACAAATATGATATTTAAGATGTATATGTTGTAATACATTCCTCAACCTATTCTATTGCTAGGCTTACATCAGTGAAACTTTATGTTCAAAGCAATGTGCAACTCACACCAACATTTGTACCCAAGGAAAACAAAAGGGCATATTCAGGGACTGCTACAAAGCAACAAAGGAAGAAGATGCAAAAAACACTTTAAAGTTGTCTTTCAATCTCTAAGATTTTCTATCCACAATTTGGTTTTAATGGATCTGTGATTTTGGTACTAAAGACATAGTGGAACAAAGGAAATTTTTTTGCTTTTATGCACAATTTGGTTTTAAATTGAAACAGAGAGGAATTAAACTCCTTTATTTAGTTGTTTGAGGATACAACTCTACTTCAACGTTTTTTAAATATTATGAATACAATGAATATTTAGTGGAAGTCATGAAATAAATGAAATTGAAAAAAAAAAAAAAAAAAGCCATAGCAAAAATACATGGTATTGGGACTTATGTGCAAATTAAAAACTGTTGGGAGGAGCTTCAGCTTAAAACTGTGATCTATGTGTCATCTTTTGGGACAGTAATGATATTTTATGTCCTTCTATTATGGATATAAATTTTATTTATTTTTAATTAAAAAAATTAGTAGCATTCCCGTGCGATGTTCTTTTGTAATACTTATTAAACAAAATGTAAAAGCATATTATGATTATTGTAATATATTACTTCATAATATCTGTATTTATCTCATTTTTAATATTACTTCATAATATTACATGTTTCATCTTATATCAGAGTCAATTTAGCTTTCAATAATTGAAATTAGGGAGATGTTTAAATCTGAATGTGTTAACATTTGATTTAAAACTATCCCGTGCATCGCACGGGTTTGCGACTAGTGATTATATAAACATATATCTATACTACTAATAATAGGATTCTTTATTAAGATTTCATTATTTTGCGTACTAATATATTCTCACACAAATTCTTAAATTCTCTAAAATACTCATATCTTTTAATTAAATAATTTTAAATTTAAAAACACAAGTTGGTTAAAGAGTAATTTATTATTTTTTTTTTAAAAGTTCCTAAGTTTTAGTCTTTTTTTTCCTTTTTTTTTTCTCCAATTTGAATTTTTACTTTTATTTTAAATTCAAAAATTTGAAACTTCTATCAACTCTTATGTAGAGAAAGATCCTAAAAATTAGAGCTCTATCTCTATCTCATTTTTAAACATTATTCCATATTACCTTACTTCTTTCTTAAATTTTTTTTTTAAAAAAAAAAAAAATCACAGATGGAACTATTCATCATGGTGGCCTAGGCTATGTGGAACCGTCGCAACTCATTGAAATTTGGCTACCCAACAGTAGCTGTGGACTGTATCAGCTCCAAGGCAAGTGCCATGCTTCAAGAATTTCTATCGGTGCAAGCCTCCCCTGTTACGGCTCCCACAACTGCTGCTCTTCACCAATGGAGACCTCTAGAGTATCCATTTTTCATGGCAAACTTCGATGCTACGGTATTCAAGACCAGCTCCTTCATTGGTATCGGTGTGATCATTCGAGACGGCATGGGAGAAGCAATTGGAGCTCTAACAATGCCAATCCCTTTAGCCAACTCAGTAGCAACCATGGAAGCTTTGGCTTGTTGTAGGGCGGTGCTGTTCGCCAAGGAAATAGGACTCTCAGACATGATCTTTGAAGGTGATTCTGCAGAAGTGATCCAAGCAATCACCCAAGAGAATTCGGACCACCTGGACTTTGGTCACATTATTGATGATATTAGGATTTTAGCTTCAGACTTAAACTCATTTCAGTTTTGTCATGTGAAACGTAACTGTAACGTAGTTGCTAATGCTCTCGCTAAAAGAGCAAAAAATTCGTCGAGCTTAGATGTTTGGCTTGAAGATGTATCGGATGATATTGTTCACCTTCTTTCTTTTGATATTCCTTAAGCAATAATAGTTTTTGTTGGGCCAAGTTTTGGTCTGGTTTCTCCCAAAAAAAAAAAAAAAAAAAAACTGCTTCTAACTTATGTACAAATAACTAATTAGAAAAGAAACTATGGGGGTGTTTGGTGGGGTTATTCAAACAACAGTTTTTGTTATTTAAAAAACATAACACGTATTTTCACAACACTTTTTTACCTACACATATTTCCAAAAAACTTAAATAATGTTACTAGAATAACATTACCCAATGGGCCTTATATCTCACTTTTAAACATTATGACACTAAATCCAAAAAAAAAAAAAAAGAGCTTCATCGTACACGCAAAACATGTCACAAGCAAAGCACATGTGATGAAGCTAGTATTATATATTGTTTTTATATGAGGATAAGTAGTAAGTATAGTCAAATGAGTTTTCCTTCATTCCATCATTTTTCTCTATCAAATAAGGAAAATTTGTTGTAAAATAAAATAAATAAAGACAAGACGCAAAAAATAAAAAATAAAAATCTGAAAATGAGATAATGAATTAAGGACAAAACTTAAGTATTACCTAGGTGCTGTTCTTTAAGTTCTTTTTTAAAAATTTAGCCATGTAGTTACTTTACTAAAAAATGTACACTTTCATTCGAGGAGAAAAGATCCACGTCGCAGAATCTTAAGAAATGAACGTAAGGAACAGCACATAAGTATTATATCTAAGTCTTGCCCATAAATAAAACTCAATTCTTCAAGTGGTCATCATTACAATATGGATTATTCAATACAAATAAAAAATCTCTTACAATTGAACTTCACGCACAAACATGTACTCTTTAAAATGGTTTTGGGAGGGAGATGTAAAACTTATGGCCTGTTTGGATGGAGGGAGGAAGGAGAGGGAGTGAAAGGGAGTAGAGTAGTGTTGGCTAAAAATAAGTTAATTTTATATTAAATCTACTCTACTCTCCTTCCCTCCCCTCAATCCAAACGGACCATTAAAGTACTTAAGAATCAATGATTGGTTGGGTGGTGGGCAATATTTAATTGTTGTATAAGACAACTGTACCACTCAAGGTTCATAAGACCCCCCTTAGATGATCACTCACGAAAATCATGCCTTATCAATAAATAAAAAAACAGTTGTGGCAATGGAAAACACCTAACTAAAAGAGTAAAATATTCTTGTGAATCTTCAAATGCCTTCGGTCACCTCATCAAAACTTTACAGAGGGAAAACAGCAATGTGGCAAAAAAATCCTTGGCTAAGGCAAAGGAGTACAAACCACACATATAGTCCCCTTCATGAGCATATAGAGCTTCAATTTTCTATAATGAAAGATCACTAAGTTGACGCATGTCTATGATGTACACTATCTTTTTAAATATTGCAGTTGGTAATGGATTTGATGATAAATCTGTCAAATTGTCACCTAATCGTATTTGTTTTACATCAATATCATAACTCTTTAGGAGCTTATGTATATAAAAGAATATTTTAAAAACGGGCTTAGTTTGTCATCTTTGATATAGCTTCCTCTTTTATTTTAATATGTATTATATTACTGATCTTGGCCAAGTGCATTCACAACTCGCTTGGTGAATTGTGAGAATTTCAAAATAATTTGATGAAGTAGTATATATTGCTTTCTTGACAAATCTTCGTAAAAGAACAATGTTGTCACACATAAGTAGATATCATGTTTGCGATTGAACTTTAAGTGGATCAGAAGAAAAAAAAACACTTCGTTCACATATTCAACTAAATGTGGATCTGATCCACTCGGATAAAACAATCTCATGTCAATCATTCCGCGAAGGTAATGTAATTTGATAATATTTCAAATATTTTCAACTTTATAAAGAACTATATCTTGCAAGTTAATTGATTAGAAAGAGTGTGTCAGATCATGTGGAATTTGCAAAATACATTAAAATATTAATTGCACTAAGATATAATACTTTAGGACCAAGAGTTTCTTCATTATCTTTTTGGGGGCAAAAATGGTCATTATTTACACCAAGTGATCAAACTACCATAAGAGTGTTCAAATAATGAGCTTTATCCATGTGAAAGTGCTTTAATACCTTTTCTTTGTATGTTGATTGGTGAATAATATATTCATTTGGAATATGTTCAATTTGCAAGCCAACATAAACATTTGTTTTACAAAGATCTTTCATTGCAAAGTATTTTTAATATTAAAAAAAGTGGTGCTTTTTTTGAGCTCTTTTGGAATCCTTATAAAATTTAAATAATCAGCATATACCACAAAAAATCATATATATTTTAACGTTTTAATAAAAAAATATGGACAAATTGAATTATTCTAAAATATCCATTTTTCAGTATATATTCACCAAGAGTCTAAGACGATTGTCTCACATGTATGCATCTAAGTTGTTTTAACTTGTATAAGAATCTTTGTAACTTAATAAAATACATGTTTTGAGATTTTTAATTATATGTTTCTGGCATTTTATAACATCTAGAGGTTTTCGTGTATACTTTTTACATAATTCAAATAGGGGAGGAGGATTTAAACCCTGGAGGATTCTGTTGAAAACACTAATAAGTACCATTTGACCTATATATCATTATCTAATGATCTATATAAATATGTTGTAACCACATCCATTATGTGCGTATCCAATTTTTAATTAAAAATATGTTGAAAACTATTTGCATTATCTAATAAAAAATATTAATTATTAAAAAAAAAAAAGGAAATTACGTTCATAATATAATTATTTGAGCAAAAAAATAGAAAAAATGAGATATTTATAATAGAGTACACAAACATGTGACCACCTTGTTGACACTTCTATACCTTAATGACCCATATTAATTGTAGGTGTATTATTCCACAAATATCACCTTGAGTTGTTTCTACAAATGATGGAGATTCAATAGTAATCTTAGTCATGTGTATGTAGTAACAACCAGAGTAATTTTAGTCATGGAGATTCAATAGTAATCTTAGTCGAAATCCTGCGTACGTAATCTTAGTCATTTGTATGCAGTAACACCCAAAAAAACCCTAAATTGTTTGCTTTCTTCTCCTTTTTTCATTCTTTAATGCTTGCAATTTCTCGTCTCTTATGGCATGCTATAATGATATGTTTAGGCCAAACCCTATAAACCCTATAAATGTGTGTTTGTTTTGGTTATCATCTTCTTGAAGCGATTCATATGCTAGGAAATATCCTTCTTAGAAAAGCTCTTACTAGAATATGGTTAGGAGGTACAAAGTGGAGGTCAATCCATCCAATTGAGCAAATTTGGGTGCCTCACCTTCTAAAGTTCTTATTTTAACTCCATACTCATAGTTTAGTTATTTTAGACATCTACAAATAGATTAAAGTGGTTTTCAGAACTAAGTTAAGTAGTGACTCTATTCTTTGCCTTAACATTCAAATTAGTGGCACTCATGTGCCCATGTCTAGAATAGGCCTACACAAGGCTACACCCAAGCATAAATAGTCACATGGAGAGCTTAGTGGCATTCAAGGGCCATAATGATTTGAGGCGCTCACAGTGGTGACTCCATTAGGATTAGATAGTTGGACTTCAAGTACCTAATAGCCATAATTTAGTAATGTTTCTTTCTAGATTAAATCAAACTTGCACATATAGTATCCGTTTGCGGATCCACGTTTGTGTTTCTTTCATTTTTTTCTTTTTCTTTTATTTTTTCTAGCCGCATGTTTTGACTTTTCAGCAATGAACAGTGAACCCGTGCACTGTTCACGGGTCCCACAAACTTCACTTTTCAGGAACTTTTTCACTAAAAATGGGTCCCACAGCACTATTCACACATTTAAAAATTATTTTGCTACAGTGTTTTCAGTTTTCAGTTTCAGTAAAATAAGTTCTATCCAAACGGACCTATAGACACCCAAAATTTATTCTATAACCTAGATGATGTTGAGCCAGGACCTCCAAGGCAGCAACTCCCCTTGAGATCTTGGGAACCCTTCACTTGGCATTATCAATCCATAGCTTGTCATAACACGTGATAGGCGTGGGCATGTTAAAGGGCTAGCTTAACAATTGACATGGATTCACTTGATCTATGTTGGGACAAAGTAATGTGTCTACCTAGCTTGTTGGTAACCTTTGAAGGAGAAGGGAATGAAGACTATTGATGGACTAGCCAACACATAAACAACCTTGAGTATATGACCTAAAAAGAAGTCCATTTTGTAGGTGTTTTTCTCTTGTAAACCATAAATGAGAATAATATGAATAGATAAAGAAGAGAAACATGAAATCTAAGGCCATGGAATGCTGTCATAGGTCTATCACAAGGAAGTGAGGTTGAGAGATATATAAATAGAGCAAGCCAGAAAATAAGCAAAATTAGGGGTAAGGATATTTGTAAATAGACTTTGGACAAGAGGAAACTGGACCCAAGAGAAACAAAAAGCAAAACTCTTGGACTTGAATAAGAATTGACCAAGAAGAAAATTAAATAATAACTAGCCTAATCACACGCAGTTTGAGCGTGCGATGAGACTTTTTCTTTTTGGACTACTGTCATTATTTTCCTATCTTTTTTTAAAAAATTTAGATATGTTTGTTTTAAAGATATGGATTAGTAGGAGAATGTCCTATTTTGTAGGCATTTTAAGTGGAGTTGAAGATATATTTTTACCGAGTTGTCCTTAAGTTTTTTCCTGTTAAACATAAGGTTTAGGGTATTTCTGAATTACATAAAAGTCCAATCCAAAGAAGAGAATCCTCTTATAAATAGTATAGATAGATAATAATAAAGAAAAGAAAAGAAAATATATGGCACTAAACGCGCATGCTTAGAGGGTCTTCTATTTTTTTGAGTAAAAATTAATAATTTGCATATATTATAATTTGGAAATATATATTTTTTATTATTCAAACAAATAAAAATGATAAATATTAGAGATAAGTAGTAACTGTAATTTTTTTTTTGAACATGTGTTTGAAAGTGGTGTAGTGATATAGAGAAAAGTTTGGGTAGGAAAAATAAGATGAACCAAGTGAGGGAAAGAAGACTTAAATTTTAGGAGTTCTCTTAGTTTTTTATTTTGTTTAAATTGGGGGTGTTTTACTTTATTAGGATGAAAAAGGAATAAAAAAGGCTAAATTATAAAGAATAAAAAGATGAATGTGAAAGGAAAAAAATTCAAAATTTTAGGAGCTTTCTTTTTGAATTCAAAATGAAATGTTATTTAACAATTATGACCGTATTTTTAAGAGAAGTTACCATTCATTAATGAGGGTATTTTTGAACCACATAAAAGTACAGTTTAAAGAGGGAAATCCTTTTATATATATATATATATATATATATTTTTTTTTTTTGACAAAATAGTAATACTTATTAGAACACTGAAAGTAGTATATAGAGTTTTTTAAATAGACTTATAATATATTACATGACTAGAATACTACTACAAAAGGGCCAACTCTTTAGGCTCTGTTTGGGAGTTCATAAGGGAATGGAATGAAATGAAATTGAATGATTATAAGGGAATGGAAAAGAATGGAATGCATTTAAGTAAGAGAAAAGAATGGAATGGAATGGAATTAAGTAACCTTGATTGGATGTTTTAAAATAAAGGAATGGAAATGAATGAAAATGAATGGAATGTAAGTAATCTTGTTTGAGAGCAACATGGAGGGAATATAATGGAATTGCAGGGTCTCGATTTACAATCCAAGCCCAAAACGTATGAGATATTGGCCCAATGAGCCCAATACAATAAATTTGTAGAGAGTGGGTCGAAGAACTAGGCCTTAATGAATTGAACAACGGCTAGTACTGAATTGAATGACAATCAAATACAAATAAGAGATTTTGATCTTAATAGATTTTCAATTCGAGGAGGTCACCCTTGTATAAGTTAATCACGGATGGATACAAAGATAATTTAGATTGTTACAGTACTCTATCTCTATTTTTCAGATCCCCCTCTCATGGAGGGTCTCTTACATTATATAGCTCCTTTTGGGTCATCTTGGTTTTATACTTGTTAATTATCTGAGCCCCTACTTGAGTACCGGTCCCATCAGACACCCTCTCTGGCTTTCTGTGAGTTGTGGTAGCCGAGACAGCACTGTTCTGAGGTTTTTTTTACAAAAATGCGGCCAGAAAAGTAGTTGCAGTGCATTTAATATGGTGGTAGCAGCTTTCCCTTAGATATTTTTGGGTTTCCTTCTTTCTCGTATGTTCATGAGGCATGTCCCTATCATTGGAACTCCTTGGAGGGTCACTCTAATTATTGGAGTACATACTTAAACTGCATTCATCATATCCGAGAAGGAGTTCCTCCTCGGACCACCTTCCATTCGTTCCTTACTCATGAGACTATAAATTGGGAACTTCTAGTAGCTATTTGTTCCTCCTCGGACCTATCAATATCTTTGGACAAAGCCCAAGACTCAATATATGATCTTGGGCCTTTATCCCTACAAGAATAATTTTATGACAATATTACTATTAGACTCCTATTTTAAAATAAAGGGTTGAATATATAAGAGTATTTTGAGAGTTTTAGTAAAAAAATCATTAAATCTAATTCCATTCCCTTCCATTCCTCCCAATTTCGGGGGGAATGAAAATTTGATATTTTAAGGGAATAGAGAGGAATGAGTGTTTCCTCCTATCCATTCCATTTCCTCACACTTAAACTCTCAAACAAATGAATGAGCTTTCCATTCATTCCATTAAAACTCCCAAACAAGAGAAGGGAAGGATATTCTAAAATTATTCTTTTCATTCCTTTCTATTCCATTCCATTTCCTCCTTCCAAATGAGGCCTTATAGTAGTAACCTCTTATATATAAAATATAGATATAGATGTATTTTCTTAAACATACAAATAAATGTTTCTGGCATCATAATTCCCAAAAGCACATCAAAAGTTTGGTTTCGGTCTAATCGCCTTTTTCTAACCATTTGAGAAAGTTAGATTTCCCTAGACAAGAAGCAATGTATGAGATTTTTATTAACCGGATTTCTATGATGATAGCCTGGATGAATGCCTAAAATAGAGAATATAAATAAGTTACTTGAATTTGTATAAACCTATTATGATTCTTAAAAATAATGACTTGCTTAAAAATTTATAAACCCTAGAATATGGTTTCTTTTTTCTTTTTTAATTTCATTTATTTTATGGGAATTAAAAAAACAAAGAGAGAGAGAGAAAGAACAAAATAATTAAGAAATATCACTCTCACATCAATTTTTTTATTTTTATTTTGAGAACCAACGATAGCACATCAATTATTTTAAATCAAGGTGAAATTGTATCTCTCTCAAAAAACAAAAAAAAAAGGTGAAATTGTATATGATCTAAATCCAAAGGACTAAACCAAAACCCATAATTGACATGACACAATATCATGTCTATGGATGACAAACATTATTTCCTCTATACGTATTCTATGACCATCTCCAAAAATACTTGACTTTTTTTTTGTTTGTTTTTGTTTTAGCACTCTCATGATTGCTCGTACCCTTATCTCTTTTATCTCTACTTCTTTATTATTGAAGCTTAAAACCACTTCATTAGGGATGGAAAATACCTTTAAATTGTCTCGCCCCTAGTTTGCCTTACTCTTCCCCGCTTTCATCTCTTATTAAGTTTATTCATCAATCAATGTAAGATTTGGGTCCACAAATTCGATCAAACACCAATGGTGTGTTTGGATGACATAATTTGATCATGTGGATTTGAATTTGAGTGATTAAAATTAAAATATCTTATTTAAATAGTTTTAAAAGATCAATAATTTGGATTTGACAAATCCACTAAAGATTTCAAGGTTTAAAATCCTTGGATTTGAAATCAAAACATTTCAAATCCATTAATTTAAAATCCAAATTCATGTTTCCAAACGCAACCCAAGTATCCACTCAACCGTCCAAATTCATGGGATTCTTGTACCTCACCACCACAAAAACACTTCCCAAACCCGAAAAAAAAAAAAAGTGAAAATATCTTCTTCTTTAAAAAAAAAAATATTTTGGGGTCATTCTAAATTTTGTTAGCAATCAATTTGGTCCATATTAATTTTAACTTTTACAGTGAATTTTCGTTGACGGATGAAAGCAAATTTGATCGCAAATTGAAAATAACAGAAGACTAAATTGACTGTAACTAAAATCTAAGTACTAAATTAATAATAACCCAAAATATGGGACCAAAATGATATTTTGGGCAAATAAAAATTTGTCCTAAGGAGCAAACCCAGCGAAGCGATTACGAAAATCGCAGAACACAGCTCTTAACTCTGTAAAAAAACAGTCTTCGGCTTTCAGCTTGAGAACTGTGAAGAGGTAGCAGCATAAGCATTTGTACTCAGCTCTCAGATCTTGACTCTTTGCTCCCTCCGATTCCAAAACGCAATGGACGCTCTGAGAAAACAAGCCAGTAAGCTCAGAGAACAAGTCGCCAAACAACAACAGGTTTTGTATATCTATATATGTTTTGAATTCACTTCCACTGTTTATTTCATGTATGTATCAGCATTTTTTTGAACTGAAAAATGGAAGAAACTATTTTTGGTTCAAATGGGTGATTTTTGATTTGAATAATTGAGTTGGTTTTTTTTTTCAAAATTTTGCAGGCTGTGATAAAGCAGTTTGGTGGAACTGGGTATGAGAGCTCTGATGTAATGGTTATCGATGAGGTCGAGTTGCAGAGACATCAACAACTAGAGAAACTCTACAGGGCCACTCGCAATGGAAGGGTACAGATCTCTTTTCTTTTTTTTTTTTCTTTTTTTTTAAATTTTTTATTTATTTTGAAATTGAATTTGAGCTTGAAATTGTGTTTTTTTTTTTTTTTTTTTTTTTTTTTTTTTTATAATTGGATATTACTGGGTACTTTTGTTTGAGCTTTGTATAATTTTTTTTTTTTTTTTTTTTGCTGATTCTATAGCATTATGAAAGACATTGTATTAGTAGGGTGCTTTCTACATTTGGGTTTTAATAACTTCCCGTATCGAAAAAAATATAGAAAAGAGGAAACTTACTTTCTATTAATGGATATTGAGATTGGAGGGTAATGCAAATGATGAAGGACGACATCTAATGTTGGTGAAGATATGTGTCAACTTTGTTTTATTGTCTGTTTGCTATTTGTCTTATGTAGCTCTGTAGATTTTTTCTGTGGGTGCCCATGATTCAAAATTGATTTGATAAATGGCACTTGTATGAGGTGGCATTATACGAAATGGACATGGTATTTGGGGCAACTGGATTGGCGATGGAACGCTGCACCGTGGATAAGCTGCTGGATATGGTGTGCTGAATTTAATATTTAAAGAATCTGGCAGAACATAAGTACAAATGATAATGGAACCAGACAGTGATGTGGGATTGGTGGCTGTCAAGGTCGTCAAAGAACGAAAGTCAGATTTAAGTCAAAGGTGTATCTTGACCACCTCTGTAGGCCATACTCCAGGATCATTCTCGTCGGTGATGTTGTCATGTGTAACAATGTCTAGTAATCGTTATCATTTGTTGACATTTATGAATAAACTGGGGGATCTTGTTGATCTCATCGTTGAGAAAGAAAGAAGGTCAGTTTTGTACATTTTAAGACTTCTGTGGTTTGTGCTTTGAGTTGCATTAGCTCTTGGTAACCCTAGGAAGTGGTAATTGGCCAACAGTTGGGCTGAAGTTGTTAGGTAGATTCGGGCTAAACCATTTTACTTGTAGAAGTGGCACTTTCTTCATTCTACAACTTTTTTTTTACTTTGCCTCCAACTTTGCCCTTTTGTGACAACCAACAGGCCTCAAAGTCTTATGTTTCATTGAACTTTGATTGGTGCTTTTGACCCCTTTTCCATCTCTGATGAACCTTTCATAAAATTGAGGTCTTCACGTGCTTTCATTTATATGTATGCGTAGCAAAAGATTTGAGGTCCATAATCTTAGTTACTTGTAATAGCCTGAGAAGGAGGCAATTGTGGCAGATCTCATGCAATACACACATGGGTACTCCATTGGGATGTCAATTTCATGAGAGCTGTGCAGGATTGGGAGTTATGGTGAATCAGTGAAATTACAGGGAGGATAAACTGTGCTGGAAACCAGATAAGAACCAGGAATTTACAATGAGTGGTTATTAGAAGGTTCTCCTTGGCAATGGTGATCAATCTTTCCCAGGGAAGAGGATACAGAAGTCAAAGATTCCTTCTAGTGTTACTTTCTTTATTTGGACTGCAACTTTGGAGAAAATCTTGATGATTGGCAATTTATAGAAAAAGAATGTGTGGCTTTTGGATTAGTGTTATATGTGTAATTGCAATTGGGAATTAGTTGACCATCTTTTACTCCAATGTCCTTATTGCTACAAAATTGTGATTTATGGTGTTGGGTTTATTCAGAGTCTGTTGGGTGATGCTGAAGATTGTTGTTGAGTTTTTAGCTTGTTGACCAGGTCACTTTTGCCATATTGGAATGGTCATTTGTGGATGGCTGCCCTGCATTGCTTAATGTGGTGTATATGGAGGGAGAGAAACAATCGGAGTTTCAAAGACACAAAGAGAACTATGCTTGATCTCAAATTAATTTTCTTTAGAACTTTGTTGGATTGGATGCCAGTTTTGCATAGACTGTCTTTATGTTCTGTTATTAATTTGATAAATTCATGTAATTTGCATGATTGATTTTATGGTCCCCAGCTGTGTGCTCCCTGTATACTTGGGTGACTCTATTTTTTGATATAAAAATTGCATTACTTATCTAAAAGAAAAAAAGAAGCCTTTTCTTTCGTACCTTTGCTGCTTCTACTTTCCTCATTTTGTGTTCTACACAGCAAGGTATGGCTTTTGCTCATACAAAAAGTAACACTGAAAAATATTTCGTAGGAACACCTTTTAATGATTAAGGAACTTGGATTCCTGTTGGGAATCAAGGACTGAGAAATATTAGCTTTTAAAATACTAAGTACTGGGTGTATGATTATTGAGTTCTCTATTGTCATACTCTGTGGAACTATCCTATATGAAATTGCTGTTGGATGAAAATTTAGGTGAATATGACTGAATAATTTTCCATTGCTCGTTTAAGTCTGTAGGGTCTGGTAGACTGGTACATCTCCTTTAAAATGCTTTATATAATAATTAAAATTGGACCTTAATGATATCAGTTAACAAAAATGAACCCCGTAATGCACCAAACGTGCTTTACATGCAATATTATGAGGGGTGTTAGATGGAACATACGGTTCAAATGACACTACCTACCCTTACAAAGGGCAAGGTGGAGGGGAAGGTCTTGGGTTCAAGACTATGTGCATGCATGACTTCCAATCAAAAGAGTTAGATGGAACATAGTAAAAATTTTAAACATAGATGAGAGAGACTTGATGTTGTTGAGCTTGTAAGTGATGTAGGATCATTTATTTCAACACCAAAGCATCAAGAGAACAAAGATTACAGAGGCTGATCACTGTTCCTTTACATTTACTCTTTTGTTTTAGTGAACCTTTGGGAGGATAAGTTTATGAGGAACAGAATAGTAGTTTATATATATGTGTATATATATATATATATATGCATATGTATGCTGGTAATCTGTAATTACATAATTCTGTTTGAATGTAATGCTCTTTTTCTTTTTCAGGATTTTCAAAAAGAAATTGTTAAAGCAGCAGAAACGTTTACTGCCATAGGCTATAAGCATATTGAAACAGGTGAAAATTTAGTATACTTTCTACATTAAATTATATTTATCATATAGAGAAGTTTATGAGATTGGAAGTACTATGCAATTGGCTTTATAAGATTCATTTGGCAGGTAAGACATTATTGGCATACCATGGTGCTTCTATACTTGAACTTACTATTTATAATCTTTATGGTAGTTAGGAACCAAGTTGTCTGAGGATTGCTGCAAATATGGAGCTGAAAACATAAATGATAACATTTTGGCTAAGGCTGCATCTATATATGGAGATGCTCGTAAACATGTGGAAAAGGAGCAAGAGGACTTCAATAAGCTGTTATCATCGCAGGTTGTCTTTTTTATTATACTTATAGAAATGGAAAACATCTTGGATGATTCTATGTAAATATTTAGATTACTATGATAGAAAGAATAAATCTGATATATCTACTTTGATTTATTTATTTATATTTATCATCCCAGATGCTACCTACTTGCACATTTAGTATTTTAGTTCATAACTCTCCCTCCCAATGCTCCCATGCTTATTGTTTTTCTAGAATATGCTATGGCTACTTTTAGAAACTACCAACTCCATACTTATGAGTCAGTTCTAGGTAGTTGACGTGGTTTCAGATGCTGTTGGTTGAGGCATACAATTTTGGCCTTTTGATCCCTGGTATTGTAAAAGCAAATCAGAATTTAGCTTCCATGAATGAGCTTATGAACTAAATCCAGGACAGGTGATGGCTGATCAAGAATGTTACTTTTAAGACAATAAAAAAGCCCAAATAGTTGAGATAAATTAGTTCAATTGACGGGCACTGAATCAAGTAATTTGTTCTTAGATTATAAAAAAAAAGAAGAAGTA